>NW_017731735.1:474717-484435 GCF_001890085.2 Hipposideros armiger
GGGACTTGGCTCTGTACACTAAAGAACTAGCGATTGATTGCTTATTAGCTCACTGGTCGAACATCTATTTTGTGATTGTATTGGGTTGTTGGAAAAGTCATGACGTATTTTTTTCTATGTTTTTCGTTGCAAAAATGCATCATGACTTTTCCGACAACCCAATATTTACCCTTCTCATCTGCCCAACTAGATTGGAAACTACTGGAGAACCAGAACCAGCTGTTTTTTTTTTTTTGTGTGTGTGTGGGGGTGGGTAGGCACCCCTAAGGGCTGATGCAGGGTTGAAGCATTAGAGTAATTTTTGACTCTCTGACTGGGATGGGATGATTCTTGGAGACATAACAGAAAGGATACACAATAAAAATGTGCTGGCAGACTGGTGTGGGTATGTAGAATGCACTGTTATGTTTTAGTTAATAGTGCTGGCCTGGATCACACCAATGTTGTCCAGGAAAGCAGGGAAGGAGGCGCAGGCTGGCTCCCTTCTGCCACCTCCTGGCTCTGTGCCCATGTCCTTGCTGCTCACCGTGGTGACCAGCTGCTCCCGGTGTTCTGCCTTCCCCACGTGGCACACGATGCCTGTCACACTCAGTCCCTCCCCCTGTAGCGCTGCCACAGCACGGTCCACGTTCTGCTGCTTCCGGCTGCTGACCACTACGTGGGCCCCGTCTTGGGCCAGACGCCTGGCGATGGCGAAACCGATCCTGTGGGCAGAGAGAGATAAGGACTGTCAGGCCAGTACAGTGAAGAGGTTGAGAGCATGGGCTAAGGAGTCAGGCTGCCTGGGTTTGAATTCTAGCTCTCATTCCATATGACATTCATGTGTCTGTATTATGTGTAAAATAGAGCTAATGGCACAGCCATTACCATACAGATGGACACGCTTAGCACGTTTTGGGTACCCATTTACTTATGTTTTTTATGGTTTTGGCCCTCAGAGTAGGTTCCCAGGAAGTGATATTACCTTCCACAGGCCTTACGACGGGTGACAGGCCCCATACCCAATAGGGCCTGAGGGAAGAGAAATGAGCTACGGGTATAGCAGCAGCCACTTCCATGATTGGAAGGTCTCACTCAAAACAGCCCCTGCCTCCAAATATCTTCCTTACTAGTCTATATCATTTCAAAATTCTATCTTTAGTTATGTTTTGGGGTGCATATGAAAGGATGGGTCTCTGGTTAAAAATGTAAATTTTTTACATACATTACTTCCCTGAGAGTAAGGGTTACACATTTTGCAACTGTTAGCTATTAGCGTTTTGAGTATATTTGTGTTTTAGATTTGTGTAGAGCTGGCATCTAGCAAAGTCCTGTGGGAATGAGAAGCAGTATAGACAACAGTGGTGGTTGAGAAGCAGGCTGGGCAAAGGAGGCCAAAATGCACTGAACTAAACAAAAATCTGGATAAATGAGCCTTGTGTCCCCTCTAGGTAAGGAGTGAGGCTCTGGGAGACTTGTCAGGGTGCCCAAATGGGGTGTCTGGAACATTTCCACAGTCGTTGGAGGCAGTGAGATAGGATTTTTGAAATCTGGACTGTCTTCTTAGATTCCTGGTGTCTGCTGGTCTTCCTAGACTCCAAGTGGGGCAGGTTGATTGGGGCAACCTAGAGCACTGGGAGACCGGATTGATGGGGGGCAGCACTGAGGTGGCACAGTTGAGCCAGAGGCAGCAGTGACAGAACACTCACTGGCAAGGGGATGCAGGCCGACCACGTGGTTCCTTTCTTCGGGGTCTTTGGCAGCGTGTGGGGCCTCAGGACATGGTCCAGGAGGCAAAGGGCAAGCTGTGAGTACCTATTTCCGGAGAGCTGAGGTCTCAAGGACGCCCGCTGGGGTACTCACCCATCGGTGGAGGCCGTTACTAGGGCCACCTTATTCGCGAGCGGGGCCCGGCGCGCCATCCCGGAGCTGGCCATTCGCACCAACTTCCACGACCGGATACAGCCGCCCAACAACAATCCCACCTTCTGCATGGCGCCACCACAGGGGAAGTGACGGTAGGGCGGGGACCGGCCGAATCCCGCCCCGCTCCCAACTCAGGGCCCGCCCTTGGGCTGCACCCCTCCTCCCGTTGAGCGTCGGCCCCTAGCGCTGGGAGCAGCTGTGGCTGCCGGCGCCCCCTCCCGGCTCCTGGCCGCCACGCCCCGAAGTCCTCTGCTCTGTCCTGGCCGTTGTGGGACAGGACTGTCAGTACAAGTTTCCTGTTTGGCCCGCGCCCCTGCAGGAACCCGCAGACTTCTCCGCACCCTCCTTCCACATTTTCTTGCCCATGTCATTTTTTTGGGGGGCCGGGGGGTTGTAGAGGGAGCTTTGAGTTGTTTGCTTTTGCTTCCCAGAACCTCAAGATGGACCCCCTTCTCCGAGAAAGTCTGGGTTCACATATGTGACAGCCCATGGGAGGGCAAATGTTTTGAGATTGCCCATGGACGTGTGGTCTCCGCGGAGTCACCGTATGGGCGTCCCAGGTGAGGGGGGAGGAGCCTGGGATAGAGACGTGATGCGGAGCAGCCGGGCTAAGCCTGACACTGCCCTTCACCCTTGCTCAAGGTCTTCTCTGTCCTGACAGGCCTGGAAGGCAGACTCTGATCACTGTGGTAACCAGTGTGCGGGGATAAAAATCCTGGCTGGACAGGACCTTTTATACACTCCACCCTAAGAGCACTTCCCCATTGTACAGGGCCTAAGTGGTAGCAAGGAGGCTGGAGGGTCCCCCAACAAATACTACACCGAACTCAGGAGCACTCACTTTTCCACAATCACCACATCCCCAGGTCTTAGCCTCCACCCTAGTTCAATAAATATTTGTTGAATGTAAAAGCACTTTATAAACTGTAAGTTACTAAACACATAGTAATTATTGCCAGCATAAAGTAATTATTATTGCTGCCACAGGCTAGACTCTTGTTTTTTTATTATTCTATTACATTTATTTAATAGTGTGTTCCCACACATGGCTTTTTAAATAATCCAAGCAGGGGAAGAAAGGAGAGACCGACACATTTAGAGCTCCTTTCCCCCAATACATAAGTATTTACATTTCAGCAACTGGACAATCCTGGCTCAGAAGGAGGCAGCAAGAATCCAAAAAAGATAGGGGAAGCCCCAGAAGAACAAACAAGACTTGTTTCCTCTACCCCGTTCCCCCCCAAATCACCCCCTTCCCACCCTAGTGGACTTAAGTGGTATCCATCTCTCATTCCTTCCCAAATTATGGAAGTAGGGCTCCTACCAGAATAAGAGCACTTAGAATAACACAGTAGGGTCCCCTCACCAAAAAAATTAAATTTAATTTAAAAAAAAATCTTTTTTTTCTTTCTTTTTTTAAGCTGAGCCATCCTGCCAACTGTTAGCAGCTCAGCAGCAGCTCAGCTTGGGCCAGGAATTGAACTGCTGTTGCTCAGAGCTCGAACTCTTCAGCGAGCTCTTAACCAACTGAGCCACTCGGCTGGCCCCCCCAAAAATCTTTTTAAGCTCTGGGATAACAATAGGGCATTATGTCGCTCAGAGTAAGCAACCTTGGGCTGAGGTAGGCAAGCAGCTTGACTGAATATGGGACCCTAGGCTAGAGGAAAGGGTCCCTTTATTAAAATAAAAGTTGCGGGGCCGGCCGAGTGGCGCGATGGTTAAGAACTCGCTTGGGATGCCAGAGGGCCCTGGTTTGGATCCCACATATGAGGGCCAGTGACACTGCCCTCCACAGCTAAGATGCTGAACAACGGCTCAACCTGGAGCTGGGCTGCCATGGGTCGCCGGCGACGGCGTAGGCTGCACTCCCTGCTGCAGTGGGTTGCCATGGGCTACCGTGTGTAGCCAGCAGCCAGCGTGAGCGGCCAGCAGCCGCAGTGAGCGGCCGTCCAGAAGCCGGCGACTGATCTGCCTCGCCCGGGAGGAGCGCAGTGATGGTGCCAACTTGGGCCAGTGGGGCGACGTCCTCCACAACTAGACTGAAGAACAAGACGACATCAACTTGCCTGTTCCCCTTCCCCCAATTCCCTAGCACTGTTCCCATCCCCCCAATTCCCCAATAAAAATCTTAATAAATAAATAAATAAATAAATAAAAGTTGCTGGGGTATTGAAGGAAAGCACCCGTTCCCAAGTTAGAGAGCATCTGAACTAATTTTGTGTGGTGGAAGCAGGAGGTGCCCATGTAAGGGTTGTAACAAATCAGAATAAGAGTCCTGGAACTCAGAAGGGAAGTAACTTCAACCAAGTAAACATTGTCAGCAAAATGAGAAACAAGTTCTCCCTCCAGATAAGAAACTGTAAATTCTGGGAGAGCTCCTTAGCAGAATTGGGATGGGGACTGGGCAGACTTGATTCATGTCTTCTGACACCTGATCCCCAATCTCTGACCCTAGTAACACTGGATTTTTGATGGCCTGTAAAACCAGGTCAACAGATGTTCTTCTGTTCCTTTGGCATGGTCATGGGATGGCCATCCCAACTAGGGCAACAGGGACCAGGCCAAAGGGGTGGGACCCCCTTTAGAGGTGCTGGGGGGTTCATCTTCGGCTGGTGCCTGCATCCAGTGGTCCAACCGGATCTCCTTCAGTGAGGATCAGGGAGAGGGTTTGGGGGCCAGGCACCTGCGGATTAGGGCACAACAGTCGGGGGATACATGGGCAGGGCAGTGAAGCTCAGCCTGCAGAATCTCCTGGTTCCTCTCGAAGGGAATGTCCCCACATAGCATGTCATAGAGAAGGATACCCAGTGATCAGGCAGTGGCTGGGAGTGCATGGTACCGGTGACGAGAGATCCACTCCGGGGCCTGTAAACCCTTGTCCCATCAAAGTCAGTGTAGGGTTTATCGTGAAGCAGGGCACCAGAACCAAAATCAGTGAGCTTGATATAGTCCTGGCAGAGGTCTATCAGGATGTTCTCATCCTTGATGTCGCAAATGGCTGCCACTACCTGGGCAAAGAGGCAGTGGTTTTGGACTTCATTCAATGGACCCTGCTCTGCAATGTAGTCAAACCAGTGAAACAGGCAGATCACACCAAGGTGTACACCACTTGCACCTGCCTTCCATAACAGTTGCATTTCCAGTAAGCATGGAAAGTCTGACACAACAAGCCAGCCCAACATGCAATTCTGAGGGATCATTTTGATGGTCACCTGGAGTCGGTCTGTGATGCAACATCTTGTGAAGACCATGACAAAGCCCCCCTTACCCAGGAGGGGGCCACGTCTGTATTGGGTCTCAAATGCTTCCTGATCCTTGCCTCCTGGCCATAGCATGGGAGTCACGGGGGTCACAGCGAGTCGCTGAAGAAGCTTGCTCAACATGGAGGAGGCACTGTGCAGATTGAGCCTGCTGAGCCCACAGGGTGTGGACGCCTGGGGCAGTGAGGCCGGGCAGCCAGGACTAGGAGGCACCAGGATGGAAGACAGGGAAGCTGGTGGTCCAGAAGCACCCTTGAATGGTGCACTGCTAAGACTTGCCAAGCGTGCCAGCCCCAAAGCTACTGAACAGGCTACACTCTATCTGTAAATTGAGGATGCTGGAGTAGATGATGAATAAAGTCTTCTCCAGCTATAATTTCTGTGTCCAAGACTTCAGCCCCTACTTCTGCCACATGGGTTGAAATGATCTCCCTTCTGGGTTTCTGGAAGAATTAATAAATCTGTGTGGCTTGTGGTACACTGCTGAAAGGCCTTGATAGACCTAAGTTCCAGTGTCTGAATTGGTTTAACCCTGTGGCCTCCAAATGTCAGACTGAGAAATAATGCTGATCCATGGCAAAGTTTTTCAGTAGTTCAAGGCAAAATGAGGGTGAAAAAAAAATCTATATCTATATCTGTATCTACTTCTAGATATAGATAGAGATATATAGTGAGTTTCATAAAGTTAAGCTTATTTAACTTAACAGATACTCTTATTCTGGGATAGGCATCTGCTGCTTTTTTTTTTCTCTTCTTCCTCTTCTTGGTGTTAGTCTTTTCGTTAAGATGATAAAAGCAGATGGATAGCTTGAAAAAAGTGTTCTTAGTTGGTAAAATAACCAGTTTGGTAACCCTACGTCAGTCCCTACAATTAGAGGAGAGAGAAACTAGTCTGTGAAATTCAGTTTGGAGGATCGCTATTTAATAGAATTCATACTTACTAAAGGTTCATTTAGTATATGTGTAGGTCAGCTGATCAGCTAAAAAAGGATTTCAGCATTCAAAAGGGGGGTGTATGGCAGCAAGTGATGTAACAGTATACATTGGACTTAGAGTATATTCCTCAGCCGAGAAGTTACAGCTGTGGTACTAAGCTTTGGTACTCAGCACATCCTGATGAGATAAGAGAGCTTAAGTCTAATTTTCCCCATATCTGGGGAAAACTGATTCCCTGACTGGTGCCCCTCAGTCTGAACCTCATGAATTATTGACAACAGACACTGCTCTTCCTTCTCTCCTCTTCAGAGCTAATGCACTGTGGGAACCCTTCCCAGCACTCTCCACCTCTGCATGGGGCTGGGGGGAGGGTGTGTAGGAGGACTGAAGTAGGGGTTCTCAAAGCTTTTGGTTCAAAGGGCCAGGCCAGGCCTGAAGGGTGAGTTTGATCTCTCTTCATCTCCTGCTCAGAGGTGGGCAACCAGATCCAGGTGCTGAGGTTGGGGGTGGGAGGGGTGTGTGGGGGGTGGTGGTGAGAGAGACTACACCTCAAAAAGCAAAGGGTTCTGGAGAAAGAGAATTGTGTCCTGGGAGCTCCGTGATCATTGTTCCCTCCTCATCTGGGCAGGGTAGATATTGGCCCCTAGCATCATTTCTTTTGGGAGAGCAGAGGGGACATTTGGCGGGGGGATGGGGAGAAGGTATCCATGAACAGAAAAGGGCAGAGGGAAGGCAAGAAGTGTGGGAGTCTCTGGTTCCTACTCCATATCAAGCTGGTTTGCTGGAGAGGGGGGTAGGAAATCTTTGGGGAAAATAATAGTTTATGTAGGAGTCCCTTTGAAATGGGAACTTTAATATGCAGTGGGATTGCTCTTGTATGGAGGTGGAACCATCTGCAGATCTTGAAGAAATTCTGTGATTGAGGACTACACTCCCATCTTCTTCAAGGGTTGACTGTCATCCAGAAGGAAATTCCCCTGGGATGGAATTTAAATCTTGGGTTTTGCAATAGCTACCCCAGATTGGTCATTGATTCACGCTTCATCATTTGACACAAGTCAGAAATGGGCAGTGTGGGACGGCTGGGTTAGCAACTTTTATTGAACACTTATTAAGTGCCGGCAAGTGTTGGGTGCTTTCTGTAAGTTTTATTGAGTATTTCCAATCCAGTGAGGTAGGCATTTTTATTTCCATATGTGAAATCACAGTGAGTCAGGACAACCTGACTCCCTGTCAATGTTGAATAGCTACACTTAATTTTTCTGACATTATTGGAGAATGACAGTTTTCTTAGAAATTAATTTACTCTGAATTGGAATTTTACTTTCAGCACCAATGTGTTTTTGTTTTAATTATTAAAATATCTATTCTTTAAATTATAAAAATAACACATGTTCATGATATTAAAAAGAGACCGATTATAAAGTGAAAAGTGAGTGGGTAACCCTTCCCTATGCTTCTTACCTACTTCCCATATAGCTCTTGGTCTTGTGTATCCTTCCAGAAATTTCCTATGCATTTTTCACTTAAAAATGTTTCCCATGAATGGAATGACACTATACATATTGTCCTTCAAATTACTGGTTTCTTTTCTTTCTTCCATCCTCCCTTCTTTCTTTTGTTTCTTAAAATACATTCTTGGAGATCATTCTAAGCAGTACACAATAGATTTACTTTATTCTCTCTCCCTTTAAAAATAACGGTACAGTAATCCACTGTGTGGGTATTCTATAATTTATTTAGCCAGTCTTCTACTGATAAACATTTAAGTAGCTTCCAGTGTTTTGCTATTTTCAAACAATATTACAGTAAACAACCTTGGATGTATATACATTTTGCATTTGGTGCAAATCTGTTTGTACCCTGGGTCAAATGTTTTAAATCGATGACTATGGTTGGAATACCTTAAAAAAATATTTAAGCAGTTCTGGTGGATTTGTTTTTCTATAGTGCATTTACCTGCTGCCCCACACTCTAATACACAGGACGTAGAATGGTTCAAACTTTGGTTCATGGCGTAAGCTTAGTGAGAAATGTCGACATACCTCAGTGACTGAGAGTCCATGGGGAGTGGTGGGTCCCACTGACCTTTAGCTTGCAGAACTGAGGCATCCTCAGTTCTACCCATGTTTGTCATTGAGAATACTAGCTTATCATTGTCAGATCTTAACATTTTTAAACAGAGGATAGAAATATGGATTTTACTATGAAATATTTGATTTTAAACTGCTGATAACTAATTTACTTAAAACAAACAAACAAACAAACTAAAAAAACAACAACAACCAAAACAGTGAATAGATCTGTAGGTTCCAGAGACTGACATAATCTCTGACTATGTAAATGTAATGGATTGTTAATTTTGTGATATATTGCTCTATCTAGCATCTCATAATTCTATTTTACAGTTTATTCAATTTTTGGTTTATCTATTTTTTTCCCCGATTACCCTGTATTTAGACAGTTTTCTGTGAACACCGTTTAGAAATCATCCATCCACTGTTTGTACAGATCTTTTTCAGAAACTCTGTACAGCAGCAGGCAAAAGGTTCTTAAAGACAGGCCTTTCTTTTCCCTCAGGCCCAGGATTGCTTTCTTCTGCTGTATTTGGGAAGGGGTGGTGGTGGTGGTGGTGGACTGTCCCAGTCTATTTTCAAGTAGCAATTGACTCCATCTTGGTTCTCAGCACTCTCTGCTGCTGATCACTTCTGGGAGCCTCAGGATTACAGCCCTGGTGTGGTCTGCAGGTGGAGGCTGAGATGCAGGGACAAAATGGGGAGGGTCACATGTCCCCAACTGCCTATCCTTTATTCATCATAATGGCATTGCACAAAGAAATTCACCGAAGATTTGGGGGTGGAGTGAATTACAATTTAAGGAGACAAATCCTCTTATAGGACACATAATAAGACTTCCCAATGGTTTCTTTATGGGCACAAATTCCTAGCCCTGTTTTCAAAATGGTGATTTCTTTCCTTTCCTCCCTCAGAGACAGCCCCTGTGGCAGACGTGGAGATGCAGATAATAGCTTAGATCCTCCTTCTAAAAGGGACTCTCACTGGCTGCTGTGAGTATGATTAGCTGTCAGCCTCCAGCTGACAGTCAACTCCTCAGGATGGCTCCAGCCAGTGACTAAGCAGGATGGTAGTACACAGACCTCACCATTTCTGCTTAACACAGGTCTCCTCTAACGGTCATCTTTGCTCTGGAGCTTCCTGTTGGGCTGGTGTTTGTCAGATCTGCTTCATGTGGTCTAACAGTTCCTCCTTCTCAACCTGCTTCCTCCCTTTTCCTTTCACAGGTGTTCCGCTGACTAAAGCTTTTGTAACTCCAACCAGGCATTTGCTTTGCTGAGGACTCACTGACAGTCTCCTTTCTTCAGAATCCTTCCCATGCAAGACTCCTAGCACACTAACTGGGTATTTCATTACCCAATTAGCACACAGGGGACATTCTCCCCAAAGATTGGCCCTTTCCCCCAAATCAGAGCATCAGGGCATTCTGAAACAAGAATCCAGTCACTACGGTTCCTGCCAGACTGGGTTATTTGATGGGGGGGCTTTCATAGAAAATGGAAGGGTGGGCTTTGACAGTCTAAAGCCAGCATAACAGTGCAA
>NW_017731735.1:484630-492272 GCF_001890085.2 Hipposideros armiger
AAATCCACATTAAGAAAGAAAACCATTTCCCTAGAGGTGCCAGCCTGCTCTCTCTGGAGATAACATTTGACACTGTTATGCAAAGCAGTTTCAGTTCTCCAGTCCTGCTTTTAGAACGTGTAAGAGGCTGATGGTATGAAATGAATGAGGCCTATCACAAGCCTTGCCAAAGGACAGAGCAGTCTATTTCTGAGGGCTCTCTCTTTGTTGGGCTTGATAAAATTCTTGAGCACTCTTTTTAATCTTTGCAGAGGAAGTGGGGTAGTTTAAGAATTTATTATCCTTTTGCCTCAAGCAAACCCTCAGGAATGAAGGGAATGGGTGTGTTAGTCCTGGTTACAAACGCTCTGCTCATTCATTTTGAATTAATGGCATAGGGTTTGTTCTTACGTTCTGATACTTCGTTAATAACCAAGGAATCATACAATATACACTTTCTGCACTTCGTATTTTTAAAACACTTTATTTTGAAGTAATTATAGACTTACAGTAATTATGGACTCAAAAGTAGCACACAGAGTCCCAATGTTTCCTTCCCCCAACTTCCCCCAATGGTGACATCTTACAGTGGTGACATCTGTAGTACAATGTTAAAACCAGGACATTGACATTGGTACAGTACTGTTAAACTGGACTAAAGACTATTCAGTGTTCATCATTTTTTACGTGAATGCATTTGTGTGTGTGTGTGTGTGTGTGTGTGTGTGTGTGTGTGTGTGCATGCGCACACACAGTGATACAAGCTCCTTAATTTGTTGGTATATCTTGGAGATCTTTGACGAGCAGGCCATACAAATCTACTTCTTTCTTATTCCTTCTTTCACTGTCTGGATGAACTATCACTTATCAGTACCCTATTTAAGTCCACTTTGGTTGTTTATAGCTTTTTTCTACTACACATGATGTTGCAATAGCATTTTTGTACACTTGGGTAAGAGAACTTGTACCAAGCCCAGGTAAATAGTTGAAAAAATGGGGCAAAGGTATATACCTTTGACATTTTGATAGAAATTGCCAATTGACCTCCAGAAAAGCTGTGCCCTTTTTCAGTCTCAGGGAACCTTCCTGAAGGGCAATTCAGGTGATGGTGTCCATTTCATCACACCCTCATAGCACTCAGTTTCACCAAACATTTTAATTTTTGCCAATCTGGGTGAAAAAAACTTTTTATTTGCATTTCTTTATTAAGATGATTGGGTGTTTTCTCTAATGTTTATAGGTAATTGTATTTCTTGTTTCATAAACTGCTTGTTCCTGTCCTTTGTCCACTTTTATTGGGTTGTTTACATTTTTCTTACTTATTCTTATAAATTCTTTATGAGAGAAAAATTACCCATTTGACTGTTATGTGTTAGAAATATTTTTCTCAGTGTGACTTTTGAATTTATGTCTTTTTAATGTCATGTGGATATTTTAAATTTTTATGGAATCAATTTTATCTATTTTTTCTTGTATGGCTTCTGAGTTTTATGTCATGCTTAGAAAGGCCTTTCTTACTCCAAGAGTGTAAAAAATTCATGTTTTCATGTAGTTATTTAATGTTGCTTGTGTGTGTGTGTGTGTGTGTGTGTGTGTGTGTGTGTGTATGTGTGTTTAAATCTTTAAGCCATCTGATATTTGTTCTGGTGTAGGAAGTGAGATAGAGATCCAAGTTTATTTTTTTCCCCCCGAATCATTACCCAGTTAGCACGGTTTGAGTTACCCCCATACCTTGATTTCTTTATTATTCCTATACATATTTGAGCCTGTTTCTGGATTTTATTTCATTCCACTAATTTCTCTGTCTGTTTCCAAGTCAGAATTTAAATAGATACTGCAAAAAATAAAAAAGAAAGGGGACAAAAATACCATAAAATAATTTCAAATAAAATGGCATGGCAATTCAGAGGTGGAAGAGAGTATTTTTAATTTGGGTGGTCTGGAAAAGCTTCATGAAAGAGGGACGTTTAAGACAAAGCTTGAATGAAAAGCAACATTAGTCAAAGGGAATAAAGAGCAAAGGCATGGAGGCAGGAGGTGGTGAATATTTGTGTAGATGCCCATTGTATCTCTGCAAAGAAATCCATACCCAACCACTTGTGTTTTTATGCATGTGCATCTTGAATATAGTTGAGAGCATACAGAAATGTTTGTATTACGCTTTTGGCGCTTTTTGAGGATACATTTATTTGTCACAATAGCTACAAATTGAGCACCTTCGATTTGCTAGCAATATCTATGTCAATTCTGATTTTCAACACAAGGAACAAAGTTGATACTATTATTCACATTTTAGGAATGACGAAAATCCTCAAGCCGGCTAAATAACAGCTTGTAAGTGGCTGCACTGAGATTCAAATTCATGACCAGCAAATTAAAAAAAAAAAAAAATCAAAACACAGCACCAGAATAGAAAACTTCACAGTCTAGCACGCGTTAGGGATTTGTAGCAGGTGCTGTCCCTGCTCTGCTCATGTTACTTGGGGTCTCTTTACCCTCTCTGTGCACACAAGCTGAATCCTAGCACGAGTTCTTTCCCCCAAAGCCAGCAATGTTGTTGGAAGGTGCAGGAGAGCCAGAGAAGCCTAGGAATTTGTGTCCCTTCCCTCCCCCCACAGCCCTTAACCAATGACGAATAGGGACAGTGATAGACACACTCCAGCTCTTTTGCGCCTCTCATTGTGATGACTTTGAGGTGTGATCCACAATGTCCCCAAGCCCTCTTTGGGGATGAGTCAAAATTGCCCTCTATGCGATTTAGCTTGATGTTGTACCTTATCCGGTCCCTTCCTGGTCCATCTTCCTCACTCCTCTAACTCTTTTCCCTGGAAATATTTCCTAATAAATCACTTTCACATGCACCTTCCTCTAAGCCAGTATTGTTTCAAGAAATGTGTTTTAGCTATGTAGGCGTGTATGTCTGTGCCTGTTTGTGTATTTGTGTATTGGGTTGCTATTTAACATGAATTTCTTCCTATGGAGCCAAAAAGTTGGAAAGCTGCTGTCCTATACCACATTAAACGGTCTCATTATTTGTGTATAGTTCAGTGAGCTGGAAAGTTTCCTGGATGCCCCAGAATCAGAACAGCAGATCAGATTCCAGGTTTTAGTGCCTATTTGAGTACAACGATTTAAAAAATATTGAGTAAAAATGTATTAGTCACGGGTCTAGAGAACACCATCAAGTTTGACATAATTGGCTAGGCTGTTCTTTGAACTTCTTTGGGCAGTCAAGCTTGCCAAATAGCTTTCTTTCTTTTTTTTTTCCCCCTGTAATTCAGAGGGACACCAAGAAGATATTTTATTTTTTTTTAATTATTTTTTATTTTTCAATTATAGTTGATGTTCAATATTTTATTAGTTCCAGGGGTATAGTATAGAGGTTAGACATTTACATAACTTACAAGCCTGCCAAATAGCTCTCAAAGTCCAGATTCCCTTTTGCTAAAGTTGATAAATGTGTATAAAGGTCACAATGTTTTGCAAACTAGCTGGAACAGGAAGACCAAGCTTGCTTTGCAGCAGAGCCAGAGGATGTGTCTGCCCACAAGGCAGGGCTGTCATCCCAGAGATCTGGCCCTGGCTTGGCTTAGATGGAGACAGGTAGGGTGTTCAGAATTGCTCTGCATTTACCCCAAAGATAGTGCAGTTAAGGGAGGGAAAGATAATATACCACATAATCACCAACAATCAGTGAGACCTAGCAAAGATCAGGCAGGTCTCTTGTCAGATCTGTGGGGATCCTGGAGCAGGCCTGGCTACCAGAATCTACTGGAGGACATGAGTGGAGGTAGACAGCACCAATTCCCAGAGTTATGGTGGAGAAGAAATTTGGAAGGCAGTGCAAAGGAGAGGGAGGGCAAGATACCCATCTTCCCAGGGAGACCGTGGGGGTCCTGCCATCAAGGTGTCAGATGAAGATCTGTATTTGTCAGGACATGATGTAAGATTGGCTGCATATTTAAAAAAGAACAAAAATATGTTGAAAATCCAATAGAATGATTTATAAAAAAAGGAAGGAGGTTCCAGCTCATCAAGTTTAGGATGAAGATGGCTGTGAGTTAAGAATTTATAAGGTCTCTAATATTGTCCCAGGGAAGAGCCATGCTTTCTACTAGACAGAGACATTTTGGTCACCCTGGAGGTGTGCTGCAGTGTGGGGGTGGGTGCTCCTCAGCACCATCAAGGTCTGGTTGAAGGATCCTTCAGCACCAGCAAACTCCCTCTCCTCTGATTCCAGATTCACACCGCTGCTTCCCGATTGTTCTCCAGGTAGGAGATGTGGATCATGGATAACACCTTTTCTCTTGACTGGAAGGGCATGTTCCCCACCGAAATTTAATCTGTTGGTATTTGAGACTAAATCAATTTCATGTGAGTCCCCCAGAGTGTTGGCTATCTACATTCTTGGCTGACCAGTCTGGGAGCCACTCTGGGGGACAGGACCCTGTGAGGCCCAGGCTGAAATGGGCAGTCAGATCTCACAGGCTCCAAGACCACAGAGGAGCACCAGAATCCCGCTAGAGAAGATCCTGAGGCTGAGCTGAAACAAGCTGATGCCTGACCGGGAGTAGAAAGCTTTGACTGTTGGTGAGACTGTAGAGTTCAGCCATAAAGGGGGTGTTCACATGGGGGTTGTTGGCTGGCCAAAATTATTCTGCAGGCATTCCACCAAGAGAGTGGTTTATCCGGAAAAGAAAAAAGAAACAAACCACCACAGCAGTGTGAGAATGCACTCCTCTGACTGGGCCCCTAACTGGCTGCCCAAGTGCAAAAAAATAAAAATAAAAAAGGATCCCTTCCCCAGAAGCTACCACAAAGTTTCAACAGGAAGTCAGGACTGGAGTTAACAAGGGGCCCGTCTCCCTCTATGGTCCTCCTCTGTGGTTAGTCATCTTAAGATGTCAGTTCAGAGAAAACTTTGACTCTAAGGAGCACAGCAGGGATCGAAGAGAGATGGGGGAGTCAGTTTTGTCCCCAGTTCCTGTTTTGCCCATTGTTGCTAGAAAGTTAGGTGAGAAAGAAGCCTTTGGGCTCTAGAAGAAGCTCTGCTCAATTCCAGCAGTGATGAGAGGACCCCTAACTCTAGATTCTAGATCTGTCCAACAGGGTGGGGTGTGGGGTGGAGTGTATGAAGCACAGTGGTTTGGGATGTGGGGGAGATCCTTAACTCATAATGCGCAAGTATTAAATATATTTTTTTAAAACTTTATTGGGGAACAATATGTTTTTTCCAGGACCCATCAGCTCCAAGTCAAGTTGTTGTCCTTCAATCTTAGTTGTGGAGAGCGCAGCTCAGCTCCAAGTCCAGTTGCCATTTTCAATCTAGTTGTGGGGGGCACAGCCCACCATCCCATGTGGGAGTTGAACTGGCAACCTTATTGTTAAGAGAACATGCTCTAACCAACTGAGCCACCCAGCCGCTCCACAAGTATTAAATATTTTAAATTTTATTATATTCATACAGTAATATCACATAAATTTTCTACTGTAATTGTTGCAAGGATACACCATTTTCCCCCTAAAGTAGATTCTAGTTAATCAGCAGCATGCTGATTAAGCAGCTGTAAGAGAATCACTGTGTTAAACATTGGAGATTAAAGATTTACAGCATAAATTTAGTCTTTGCACTCAAAGAATTTATAATTGAGCTGAGGAGATAGGACATGTCAGTGAAACACCTAGAAAATAACTGCTACAAACAGTGCTAAACTAAGTGTTATCTATCCACCTCCCATGTCCTTCCCACCCTTCCATTGCATCTCCCCACGGGGAGGCTGAATCCTATCCCAGTTGGCAGGACTCTGGAGGTACTTGGTAGATAAACAAATCTGCCCTCCTGTGCCCCACCCATTCCTTATTCCATGGGACTTAGTCCCTCTTCTCTGTACTGCCTTCCCACAGGGCTCAGTGTGAGTGGACAGGAGTAGGGGTTCATGTGGAGATTTCTCTAGAAAATGGACCCTGCAAAGATAATCATGCTCAGATAAAAATAAGTTTAATTTCTTTGATCATCTCCTGTTAGAATTGCATGGATGGGGGGCTGGCCGAGTGGCTCAGTTGGTGAAGAGCTCCCTCAAGAGTTTGAGCTCTGAGCAACAGTGGTTCGATGCCCGGCCCGAGCTGAACTGCCGCAGAGCTGCCAACAGGTGGCAGAATGGCTCAGCTAAAAAAAAAAAAATTGCATGGATGGTGAGTTGAATGGGTTAGATGTACCTTTTTAAATTGATAAGAATCTGCTAGGTCTCAAATATGCAGAAGGAAGAGAAAAGACCATCAGGAGACCTGGGTGTGGACTTCTTGGGGATCCTCTGCTTGCTTTTCAATGTTTCTCACTATGCCTTTACACCCATATGCTTTTTTTTTTTTTTTGAAAGATTTTGTTAGGGAATTGGGGGAGGGGAACAGCGCTGGGGAATCAGGGGAAGGGGAACAGACAAGTTGCTGTTGTTTTGTTCTTCAGTTTGTTGTTCAGCATCTTAGCTGTAGAGGGCAGTGTCACTGGCCCTCATATGTGGGATCCGAACCAGGGCCCTCTGGCATCCCAAGCCAGTTCTCAACCAACGTGCCACTCGGCTGGCCCCCATATTCTTGAAATAAACATTTCACCCCATCTTGTGCTAATGCTTGTGTGAGTATAAGCATTTGTATGTGATCCTTTGAATTAAACAGGTTCAAGAGAATGACAAAAGTATTACTGAAACCACTTCTGCTATCAGGCCAGCCTTTATCAACAGGGGTTCCAGGAGAGAATTAAAGTCTATAGACTATTATTCGAGTGACTATTTTCTCAGTTCTCCTAAGACTGGTACATATTTTGTACCATTCTAGAAGCATAACAGGTACAAATTAATTTGTTACATATAATAGAAGCCTTAGGGGATTAGGGCTTAGTTCTCTCATGGAATTCAGACTGAGAAGGGCTGCTTCAGACCCTAGTCCAAAAGTCTCGTGTAATACCTGAGTACCCTCCTTTCCATGGTCTGCCTCAGTAGCCACAACTGACCTATGACTTCTCAAGTCATGAGTTTTGATAGTGTTGAGTCATTTGGAGTTCAAAGGAGAGACCAGAGCCCTGTGGGTGGTAGTATGCTGACTTGTAATGTTATTAGACACACTAAGCTCTAATATTAACCTAGAACTTGGAGGGAGGAGAAGACTCTCAAACTTGCTCTCTCCCTCATTTCATATCAAGGAAGTCTGCAAAGCAGGGAGGCTTGGAATGACCATGCGTTTGAGTAATGACTTTCCTCTGTAGTATGGAATTGAAAAAACTCAGTTTAGAAAAGATGCTTTAGGTCTTGTAAACAGTGATTAAAATGGCAAAGGTAAACAAAATATGCCTGTCTGACACATAAGCTATCTGATACATAAATTTAGAGATTTTATAATTTGGCAAGGGGAGTCAAGGTGTTGAGTAAACCTGGAACTTGACAGTATTGAGGAGTAGATAGAGAAGATAAGGTGCCTCGAGCTCCTCAAGACAAACATGGAAACCTGTTGGGACAAAGGAGCACAGCAGCCTAGGGACTCTCCCTTCCTTACTTCCCACGCAGTGCTGGGCTGAGAGGAGGTCTGGGAAATACTGTAATGTTGGAGTTTAAATGTTTAGGAAAGCATTTTGTCTGAGTCAGGCTTGGCCTGGACATTGCCTGACTCATGT
>NW_017731735.1:492577-503845 GCF_001890085.2 Hipposideros armiger
AGGAGGTCTGGGAAATACTGTAATGTTGGAGTTTAAATGTTTAGGAAAGCATTTTGTCTGAGTCAGGCTTGGCCTGGACATTGCCTGACTCATGTTTTTGGAGGGGGATAATACACTCCTCCAAGATTCTGGTTTCTCCCCTGGTTGGACCAGGCAAAGCCTGGTTTTCTTGGGCCCTGAAAGGCTACCAGAATAACTCCATACCACCTTCTTTGCCACTCCTGTGTACTGAATCCTGCTGGAAACCTTTAACTTCCCCCTTTCTCTAGCATCTTTTCCTTTCTTCCCTGCTGGATTCAGGGAGGATGAGAGGTAGAATGAAAACTTGCCATACTGCAATCTTAGTTTATGAAGCTGTGTCTCTGTATAAAGCCCCACTTCCTTAAAGTTTCTAATGTCAGCCATGGAACTACAAAATTCATTCTTACTCTAAGTTAAATCTCTCTGCTTTATGTTCTTATGCACTTCTCTTTTCAAATATTTATCATACTAAATATTGTTTATTTAGTGTTTGATTTCCCATATAGACTGTGAGTTCTGTGGTGTCAGGGACTGAACCTGTCTTGTCATATCTCGATCACCACGTACAATGAAATCATACTGGGCATCTCAAAAAGGGAATTTAAAACGGAATTGGTTACACAGAAAATGGACAGAGGTGAGAAGCTGAGAGGGCTGATGAAACAACCAGATATTAGTGACACCAGGAAGATGCTACCACCACAAGGGTACAAAGGACACAGGAAAGAGATGGTGTCATCAGAAGCAGAGGCTTTGGTTGCGTTATGGCTGGTACTGCCGGGGACTCTGGATGGAGAGGCTGTCTCATGGGATGCTGGAACCATTGCAGAAAATAATGCTCAAAACAGAGAGAGAGGGACAGAAAAAATAATTTGACTTCTCCTTACTTCTCAACCTCCAATCTCTTGCTAGTGCCTCCTCTTGACCATCCCAGCTGAACTATAGTTAGCAAAGATAAACATGAAACAACTCTCAGGGGAAGGGTGGTGAAGAGATCTGATAGCAAACAGGCAATGACCGGTACAGTATGAACGAATAAATATTTGTTTCTTCATGAATGAATGGGTGTATAGACATGCATTAAATATTAGCTGATCAATAATTGAAAATAGCCACAACCCTACCATTCACAGCTTGTCAAAACAATTCCATCCCTCACTTCTCTGCCACTAGTTACTACAGATGTTTTCTTGAGACACGAGTTTGGACAATGTAAACTAAGTGTAATTAAAATTCAAAGGAGAGACAAGAGTCTGGGGGCTAGCAACTTCATTCTGATTAACTTT
Source organism: Hipposideros armiger (assembly GCF_001890085.2). Taxonomy (NCBI): domain Eukaryota; kingdom Metazoa; phylum Chordata; class Mammalia; order Chiroptera; family Hipposideridae; genus Hipposideros; species Hipposideros armiger. Next base: position 493,885 of record NW_017731735.1, read on the forward strand.
GTTCTGAAAACCTTGAATTAAAACTTTTTTCTTCTGCTGGGAGTATCCAAAATACTGGTAAAGATGTAGGCCATTTAACATTACCCAGTTTGACATCCAACCTAGTTTTCTTGAGCCTCAAATCTAACAACTGTAGGGATAGCGTACCTCAAAATGACACAAGGTGCCGTTTCTGAAGCAAAGACCTAGCCTGTCCCTCTCAGGCAGGACCTCGGTTAGGGTTTCAGGTCACTGGTGGAGCCATCTGAGGCTGCTATCCCAGATGGACTCAGGTGCTTTTTCTGATGCAGAGAAGGCTGCAGTTCTTCAGTGTGTCCACCAGGGGGACACACACACACACACACACACACACACACACACACACACACACACACACACACACACACACACACACACACACACACGTCCAACAGAGTCCATACTGGGCTGAGACTTGGTGCCTCACCCATGCCTTGGCTGTCTGTGGGGTCTCCTCCTAGGTATCTCATGTGTTAGAGCAGATCTAGGGGGGAGCAGAGGCTACCCTGATTCCAGTGGGAAGAATTGCCTATTCAATTCTCTCATTTTCCCCTTCACTGGCTCATTTTACATTTAATAACAGTTGATTTGAAATGTTCACAAATGGGGAAATCAAGTAGGTGTGAGTGTGTGCATGTACATGCGCAAACACATACGTGGGCATTTTGAAGGCGGGGTGGCCGGGAGTGGGGATAATTCTGGTCACATCAATTCATTCCTGAACCTACAGTTTAAATATTATTTAACGTAGAAATTCAGAACTTGGAAAAGACCTTGGAAGTAATTTAGCATCCCCCTCATTTATAAATAAGGAAACCAACGTAGCCTTTGCTGCTTGTAAGATGCCTGGAAGGTTCAGAAATGTTAGAATGCAGTTAATAAGTAGAGTTAATAAGTAGAAATGTTAGAATGCAGTTAATAATACTTAAATAAGTATTAAGGGGTTTGTGGCAAGATTGTATTTCAGTATTCCATCCTTGCTCCCCCTTCCCTAGGCCCAGCCTGAACCTTAATAGCAACAACAAAGCACAAAAAGGCATTTTTCAGTTTACTAATGAAAACGTTGGCTCTCTGATTTGAATCCCATCTTTGGTCTTTGGATTCTTTCTAGAATTTTTGAACCAGAGGATAGAAAGATCTGACATGGTAGGAAAGTTATCTAGAAAGATGGTGGAGTGAGTAGATAATCAAATTCCTAATCACAAATGTTATTATAATCAATCAGAAATTCTACTAAAGAATTTTCAGCAGTATAGCAGAGATAAGTCACTAAGGTAACTAAGGAGAAATGTATTCAGCTCAAAAACTTAATGTGGGCTCCCTGACAAAGCACCACTCAATAAAAGACCAAAGAACGTACAGAAAACTTTATTTTAATTAATCCTGAAAAAAGAGCAACTGCAGAGAACCACACAGAATTCAGAAAATGGTTAGAGCCCCTTTTCAAAGAAATGAAGTGGACACTATATCCTTTTTAAGTGAGAGAAAGTCAGAATAAAAAAGAATGAAGGTAATGATCAATTGCAAAAGAGAAACTAAAAATGTTTAACCTGCACAAAGCAGAAGTGCCACTTAAATTAGTAAACAAACAAAAAAACAAACTGCCAAAAAAACTTGAGTGATATATCAAGAATTTTAAGAAACAAAAATCAAGAAATGAAACATTACAGGAGGCAGACCTGGGGAACAGAGTTCAGCATTGCAATTTTAAATGATTAGACTTCCTGAATAAGCAACCCAAATAAAAGGCACTAAATCAATAATTAAAGATGAAGTAATACATTTTTCCAGAACCAATAGAGATTAGATTTGAAATAGAGAAGAGTCATATGGCCTAATAGAATACTTACAAACATTTGAGGAGAGACTTGCTATTTACAACACAGTTCTCACATTCATACACCTTTTCACTTGATCTTCATCATGACTATGTGAGGTGGACATATATTTTTATTTTCCCCCTTTACTGATAGATGTTATTTTCCAAGAAGCTAAGTGATTTCCCCAAGTAATTCAGCTGGTAAGTGAAAAGCCCCAGTTTAAGTACAGGTCTTGCTTTCCAAGGTGGGAAGGTCTTACATACATTTTAAACAATAAGGAAAATACATCTGTGTTAACAAGCGAAAAGAGATCATTTTTAAGAAATGCAAATTGGAAAGACTAATAATGCCTTTTCTAGTATCATAAAAATGGCTTGGTGGATATGAATCAAAATCACCAAGGTTGAGAGAGAGGGGAGAGAGAGGGGAGAGAAAAGGAGAGACAGAAGGAGAGAGAAAGAAAGAGAGGAAGGGAGAAAGAGAGAGAGAGAGAGAGAGAGAGAGAGAGAGAGAGAGAGAGAGAGAGAGAGAGAGAGAGAGACTGTGTCTATTCTTTCTTGACCTTGCCAAACTGCCCTTCATGTGGGATGTGACAAAAACCAGTAAGCTTTTCAAGGTCCTAGAAAATCCAACCAGTTGCTCGCCTTATCCTAGTTTGTTCTGAGGACTGCTTCTAACAGAAGTCTGCATTCAACACAGAAACCTAAATAGATGGCACTGATCTGAGTTATCTATCACAGAAATATAAAAATGAGAAAAGTATGAGGGAGCATGTTTTTTGTTGATAAGTATCATTATTGTATTTGATGGAATAAAAGTAAAGATGTACGCTCATACCTGTATGAGGCATTGGAAACTGCTGTCACCTTTCTAAGTGAGTTATTTGGCTAAATGTGACATGAACCATTCCCTAGATCCAATACTACCGCTCTAGGAACTTAGCCTAAGGAAATAATTCAAAAGAAGAAAAAATTATAGGTGGTTATACTGGTATTATTTATAATTGTGAAAACTTAAAACCCTCAAACACTATTAAAATAATGAAAATGAAATGTGCGATGGAAGTAGAACTGAACTTTTTATAATACCACAATTAAGCAATAAAAAACATGTGTATGGGCCGGCCAAGTGGCGTGTTGGTTAAGAGTTGGTTTGGGATGCCAGCTCTGAGCAGCAGGGCCCTGGTTCGGATCCCACATTAGGGCCAGTGATGCTGCGCCCTCTACAGCTAAGATGGTGAACAACAGCTCGACATGGAGCTGGGCTGCCGTGAGTCGCCGGTGAGTGACAGCGTAGGCTGCAGTGGAGCCGCAGTGGGCTCCCATAAGCTATTGTGAGCGGCCAGCAGCCGGCGTGAGTGGCCGGTAGCCGGCGTGAGCTGCCAAGAGCCACCGTGAGCGGCCGTCCAGTGACCGGCAACTGATCTGCCTCACCTGGGAAGAACACAATGATGATACCAACATGGGCCAGTGAAGCAATGTCCTCCACAACTAGACTGAACAACAAAAAGACAGCAACTTGTCTGTTCCCCTTCCCCGACTCTCCAACGTTGTTCCCCTCCCCCAATTCCCCAATAAAATCTTTTAAAAAAAAACCCAACCAAACAAAAAAACATGTGTATGTAGTTAAAAATTGAAATACAATTTAGAGAAATGACATGAATTCATTTAGGGTGGTAGGACTGACGCTGAACTTATTTTTATTTCTTTCTTTAAACTAATTTTAAATTTATAAATCTTAAGAGGTTGTCAATGCTGTTGCTGAAACATGGCCAATATCATCCAGGTCAGGGATTCATGATCTCTATCTGGAAGGATAAGAAACTGTTTACAGTCGCCATGTCTGAAGTAGGGAACTAGAGGCCTATGGGCCTGTAGAACAGTACTAAGAAGAGACTTAATATTTACTTTATATCCTTAGATGCCTTTTGAATTTTGTATCCTGTGCATGTGGCACCAATTACAAAAATGATATCTAGGTGCATGCAGCAAATCTACATTGACTATATTTCTAATCCAAAAATTGGGTCAAATGGTCTGATGATGGGACAAAATAGTTGACACCACTGTGGTCTTGGAAAATCCAGGACATTTAGTCAATGTGCCCAGAATTGCAAAGGTGGGGAGTGGAAACCATGCCAAGGCTGGAAAGAGGGCAACAAGTGGGAGTGGGACTTTCTGGGAGTCCAGGGGAAGTGGTGGAGACCAGGTTGAATCTTGGGGTTGAGAGTCAAGGGAGAAGATAGCTGCAATGCACAAGATGAACAGAGATGATGGTAAAGATCACAGAGGGAAAGTGTGTGTGTTGTGGGTGGCATGGCTGGAGCAGCAAGCAAGGCCAGGACTAATTGCTCTCAGGTGGAAACTGAGGTGTAGGACATGGCCAGACCCTCTGGGTGTGTAAAGTTGGGACACCAGGGAGTCTTGGAACAGGTGGCCTGCTGGGGTATGTTGCTGAGGCCAGCGTGAGTGAGGAGGGGAGGAAGCAGACACATCAGGCTGAGCTCAAGGATCTGGGGCCGGTGGTGCAGGGGTAGCTGGGTATCATCACAGTTTCTTCTCTTTAATAGTTGGTAAGGTAGAAAGAACAGGATTAGCAGTCAGAAGGCCTAGGTTCAAGTCCTGCTTTGGGGACCAGCACTCTGACCTTAATCTCTGTTCTGTTATCTTCAAATATGGGTAATATTACCTGACTGCAGAATGAGAAGGCAACAGTGAGGTCACCTGCAAGAACTTGGAAATAGGGGCTAAATGTTTTCTGAGCTGTAAACTAAAAAATCAACATAAAACAGATGAAACTGAGAAGTGCCATGCCACATTAAGGAGGCAGAATGACTGTCAGGCCACTTCAGACCTATTGAAGCCTGAATGAAGACGTTAAGTTGCTCATCAGAACAAGAGCTGAGGAACCACAGACCCTTGAAGGAGGAGTGGCAGGTGTCCACACTGGTCTATGCGGTGCTCAGGTGAGGGTGCAGGAGACAGGTGTAGTGTTTTTGTGAAAAGGGATGCATTAGGCTACTCTGACCCCATCAAACATTACAGTTATGGTAACATGCTCACCAAGTAACCCATTTGTGGGACTATTTGACTTCTCACATGACCCTGCTGACCTTGCTCCCATGAGTTCCAGCTGCACCGAGTGACGCTGGTTAGTGTCCACCCTGAACCCTTTACAGAACAACTGTGCTACTTATTCCAGACCTGAGAAAACTACAAATGATTTCTGTAGCTGAGAAGGAAAAGTCTGTCCGAAGACCAGCAGCATTGAAGTCCATTTCTGCTAGTAGAGCATAATGTACTCTTTTATCTCATAACACATATGTTTTAATTATTTATACCACCAGATTTAACAAAGCTCTAAAGTTAAATGTAAACCATTCAATAGCACAAGGATTTTATGAGTACCCTGTATAATCAATTCCAACCATATTTGTCCCCATTCACAGAATCTAAAAGACTGCTATTTGCTTTTCCTACCATTTTCAAGGGGGAACATTTTTAGATCTTTTTGTTCCCAGGTGTCCCAAATAATGGTGGTATATTTTTCTCTCTAATGGCATGGAGAGGGGCCCTCTTCTGCTGACTTTATCGATCAGGTTTGAGTTAATGGCAGTGGTTTGTTTGAAGTAGTTTTTTGTATGTGTGTGTTTGAGTTAAAATTCATGCAGAGAGACAGATGGAATAGTCCTTTGGGTTCTTGCTGTGACCAAGAAGATTTTATCTTTCTTTTATTTCTCTTTATTGTCTTTGGGAATGAAAGTAACACTTAAAAATCTTAGTTAGATTTGTAGTTGGTCCAATTATTGGGAATCAAAAAAAATCTCATCAATGATATTACCAGGTTTAATGTGACTACATTGATACAATTGTAAGGACCAATTGTATTAAAAAGCACGTTAATTTTGATGAAAACTATAAGTGCTTATTAAAGCACTTTGACTTTATTTTGTTCTGGTAACTGGTACCTAAAAATATCTCTGAATATTGTCTATAAGGGAAAATGTTTTGAAAAAAGTGGAAGGTTATGTGAGAAAGTGCGTAATGTCAGATCACATAGAAACAAAACAGAGCCAAAATGTAAAAACAGGATGTGTGTGTGTGTGTGCGTGTGTGTGTGTGAATGTATAAATAAATTACATATGCCATATATTCTCTTCCTTCTACTCTGTAATAGAGAATATTGTTTTCTTGTATACTCAAGAACACAATTAGTAATGACATATTTCTAGTGATTCCCTAGAAATCTTGATAATGCTGACCCAAAATAGGAACCTGTAGTTAAGCTTAGTCCTGGTGGCACAAAATAAAGGAGGCAGCATAGAAGCTGGGACAGGGTCCACTCACTCTTTCTCTACTCTGTGGCTCTATTTGGTTTTTGCAAAACCAGCCTTAGGCAGATGACCGCAGTGACGAGAAGTGTAGAACATGGAGCTGAATTAGAACAAATTCTAGAGACTCTGAAGTGAATGAGCTTTGCACCCAGTAGAAAAGGGAGAAAAATGCTAGCCAACCCATTTCTTTTCTTACTCCAGCTTCTAAATACTGGAGGTGCCAAAAAAATGTATACAAGTGAACACTTTGGTTAATGTTGCTCAAGCAGTAGTTTACCATAATCAAAAGTGTCTGGACGCTGATAGTAACCACTTTGAGCATCTCTTGTAATTGCAGAAGTTGAACATGACTTGTATTCATCTTCTGTTGTTGGTATATATTGAGTATTACAATTTTAATACAGTTTTCCTGTCTTAAAATGTATATACTTTTTTTGGCACCCTATGTATTTAAAAAATTATTTTTATATGTTTTTCTGGGAGGAATGATTGGAATGTCTGAGGTGGTGAAGTGGAGAGGAAAGTGGTAGAAAGACATTTGCTACAAAGGGATGGGGAAAAAATAGAACTGCTTCATGGCTGGTCGAGTTCTTCCAGCTCTATCTATGACAAAGAGAATGGACAATTGGGGATTTTCCTCATGGACAGTTGTTATTACACAGACCACTATTAGGATCAGAAGTATTGCTGCTGTGGAGGGCTTGGAAAGTGATTATTATTGAGAATCATTTATAATGGGATTTTACTTCTAGTTATGAAAAATTCGATAACCAAATTTGTAAAACAAATGATTAAAAAGGCCTAAAGACCTTTAATGGCAGAATTTGTTAAATGATGTGTTAATCATAAGTACCAGTATCTTTCTAATTCACGTGCCTTGCATGGGCACGTTAAATATGTAACCTGTGATCTACTTGGAATGAAATGGGCCTTATTAAGACAGCATTCTTGAAGAGATGTTTTTTCCCATTGCCCACTACTAACATGAAGTTTTAGTACTGTCATTCTTAGAAGATATTTAAAAAAATTTCTTAGATGAATTGATCTCAAGCACAATTCAATGTTTATTAATTTGTCAACAAGGAAACTAAAGAGTTTGCTGGTCCAGAAAGGGTGTGAAGGGAGAGGTTTTTAGAGTTGGCAAAGGATGCTTATGTGGCAACTAGTTTTTAAAAAGTATGAAAGGATGCATGCAGTTTCATTTCATTGGTGGCCAAAACATCAAGTGTACATTGGTTGTTGAGAAGGAAGTCCGTAGTAAGGTGGTCTGAGCTGACAGGTGTGATAGCAACACTGCTCAGAAGCAAATGACAAGCAGCTGCAGAGTGTCTTGGAATGGAAATAACAAGATTGAAACCCTGAATTATGTTAAGGCCAATAACAAGGAAGCATGAATGGTGTCAAGCCAGGGGGCTTGTCACCAGGTAACTAAATCTGAATTTTGAGCTGCCCAAAGCCAGTGGTTTTTCTCAAATGCAGACAAATCTGCCCATTTCTTAGTTTTGGGACAAGTTTTTTTTTACTCCCTTTGACAAAAGGTTCTTTGATTTGAAGTTAAGAATGGCCAAGACAAAATATGGTCTGGATTCTGTTTCAATCCACTGGCCTGATACCACCTGGAGTCTGCAATCCAATTTTGGCTCTTACCCCGGAATTAGTGCAGACTCCACAAGTTGAGGGCTCAGTCCTCTTCAGCACTGCCTCCACCTCAGATGCCAGACACACTTCGGGGATTCCCAGGCTACCCACACTTTTGACCAACTGCCTACAAATTTGGGAGGTTCCCACAGCCCACTTGGGTTTAATAATTTGCTAGAATGATTCCCAGAACTCAGGAAAGCACTATAATTATAATTATAACTTTATTATAAAGGATATAGAACAAGACCAGCCCAATGAAGAGACAGGTGGTGCAAGGTCTGGGAGGGTCCCAAATGCAGAGTTTCCCTGACTTCTCCAAGGGAATCATCCTCCCAGCACACCTAATGTGTTTACCAGCCAAGAATCTCCTCTGAGCTTAGGTGTTCAGTTTTTATTACTTAGGTATGATTGATTAAACCACGAACCAAGGATTGAATGCAACCTCTAGCCTTCCTTCCTACACTGGAGGTGGGGCAGAGCTGACCTTCTAATCCGGTGGTTGGTCTTTCTGGTGACTTGCCTCCACCCTAAAGCTATCTAGGAGCCCCACCGAATCACCTTATTCGCACAAACTCAGGTGTGATCCAGGAGCTCGTGAATAGCAAATACACTTCTATTCCTTGGGAAATCCCAAGGGTTTTAGAAGCTCTGTACCAGGAACCCAGGAAAAAGACCAAACAAATTCTTTATTATACCATAGCATGGGAATATAGATAATGAGGGCATGCTTTTATGTAATGAACTTTAAATGATATATGGGGTGTGGGGTTCTGATTTATTTTCCAAACTGGAGCCAGAGTAATCTTTTCAAAACTGACATCTAGTCATGTCAGCTCCTGCTTGGAATCCTTCAGGGGCCTCCTACTAATCTTAGGATAAAGAGTAAAATCCTTAACCCGACCTCCCAGGTCTCCCAGGTCATGTCCAGACTCATCTGCCATACCCATTTCCCCTTGCTCTCTGGAGCTGGCCTTTCAGTTTCTCAGATGTGCTTGCTGCTTTGGCTTCTGCAGTGCTGGTGTCTCTGCTTGAATCAGTCCCTGCCTCAACCTCTCGGGCTATCTGCCCCTACAGCACTGAGACTCCTCTCCGCCTGTCTTCTTCTATTAGCTGTAAGCTTGAAGGTGAGCTGTTTGTGCTTGAAGTTACATCCCTGCTCCCTGTTAAAATAAAAACTGAGGCATATTAAAAAAAGTTAAGAGTTTATCTGAGCAAAAATCGATTCGAATTGTGTAGCACCAAACCGGAAGTGGTTAAAAGTGCTCCACCTGCGGGAGCTCTGGGAGAGACGTTTATAGAGAAAAGGTGGAAGCAAAGAAATTATTGACTTAAAGCCTCGTTGGCTGTTTGTGACTGGATGGCCTTAGGTTTCAATTTTGTAATCTTGAGACATTTGCAGGCTTAGATTTTGGTTTGCTTACCTAGGCTGTCATGGTAAGACAGGTTAGTTAGTGTAACAATTAGGCAGTTAGAAATTCCAAGGTAGGATGAACAAAAGATAAACATATCTTCAAGGCCTCTGCCCTCAGCCCTGACCCCAAAAGTCAGAGCTTTGAGACAATTTACTCCTACCAGACCAGGGACATCAGTTACACCCTGAGGCAACTAAACTATCCTAAAAAGCCTCCTCCAGGCTGAAACGGCCAATGAAATAAATCTAACCTGTTCAAGTAGGCGCCAGTTTTCTCCCCAAACAGGCTAGGAAAAGCATATAAACAGAAGCTTCCCCGCTAGTCAGTGGGCACTCCAGTTTCGGATGCTCCCTCTCTTTTACAGAGCTGTATCTTTTTACTCTAATAAACTGTCCTTTACTGCAAACTTTGCCTCCCTGGTCCATGTCTCCACTCTTTGGTGCTATGAGACCACGAATACCGGCCACACACAAACCATCCTGCTTCAATGGCATTAGTCTAATGGCCTTGTTGCTTAGTTAATTTAATAACCCCAACACCCATCACAGTCCCTGGTACACAGAGGATACTCAATATATCTTTGTTGAATGAATTATAACTTGTTCCTCAATTCATCCTCAGGACATTGGCAAAAACTTTTTTTTTTTTTTAAAGATTTTTTTTTTATTGGGGAATTGGGGGGATGGGAACAGTGCTGGGGAATTGGGGGAAGGGGAACAGACAAGTTGCTGTCGTTT
>NW_017731735.1:504060-506484 GCF_001890085.2 Hipposideros armiger
GACTCACGGTAGCCCAGCTCCAGGTTGAGCTGTTGTTCAGCATCTTAGCTGTGGAAGGCAGTGTCACTGGCCCTCATATGTGGGATCCGAACCGGGGCCGTCTGGCATCCCAAGCCAGTTCTTAACCATCGCGCGACTCGGCCGGCCCCATTGGCAAAAACTTTTATCCAGGCATGGCGAAGAAAACAGAGCTTTGCTCTGCCTGGATATCCCTGTTGTGTTTTCCATGTTCTTTGTATCTCATTATTCTTGTCCTATGTCATTCTGCACAGAGCACCCTCTGATAGTATGGTCTGTTATGGACTGAATTCTGCCCCTGCCAAATTCCTATCTGGAAGCCCTGACCCTCAATGGTCCTATATTTGGTGATAGGGCCTTTAAAGAGGTAATGAAGGTTAAGTGAGTTCAGAAGGGTGGGGCCCTAATCCAATATCACTGATGTCCTTGTAAGAAGAGGAGGAGACACCAGAGTTGTACATGCATAGAGGAAAGGCCATATGGGGACACAGTGAGAACACAGCCCTCTGCCAGCCAAGGAGAGAGGGCTCAGGAGAAACCAGACCTGCCAACACCCTGATCTCGGGCTTCCAGGGTCTAGAACTGTGAGAAATAAATTTCTGTCGTTTAAGCCCCTCAGTCTGTGATATTTTGTTCTGGCAGTCCTGGATGACGAACACAGGGCCTTTGCTTATGCACTTGCTCAAAGTTTGCTTTTCTACAGTCTTTGTCAATTGTATTCCTGAGGAGACTCTAAGATGTCCTACCAAATGCCTACTGCTAAGTTGCTAATGTGGGGATGGCTTATGGCTCTGTGTGGTGTGGCGATTTGGCCTATGCCTCCATTCTGAGGTGAAACTTCTGTACTCAGCTTCTTTGTGCTGTATTCTTCTGTCCTTTTCTGTCTACGCTGTTCCTTCCTTGCATTTTGTGACACTTCCTGTTTACATCATTAAATCTGTCCTGGGCTATACTACCCCAGGGCTATTTCTGTTGAATGATCTTATGCCCACTGTCAGGTAGGTTACGTGTAATCATTCTGTTAAAAAGCTACAGGAAACAAACACAGAAGAATTGAGTGAATTTTACCTGAGCATATACAGCTAGTTGGTAAAATAAGTGGAATTAGAATACCAAACTCCTGACCTCATATTTAACCATTCTTTCCACTCTACCCCTGAATTGGCTCACATTTGTCAGCAGATAAATAGAAAATTTTGTTGACTATCTTTCCACCTATCAAACTTTGTTGGAACATAGCAGATTACCTGTCCTATTGGTATCACCTCATTAGATTCATGGACTGCGAGCACTGGAAGAAGCAATGATAGCAATAAACTCAACTTTTCTTAACTTTCCCCTTTAGAGGTTCTGGCAGGTTAGAGAACAGAAAAAAACAGATCACCAGGAAGCTTCGATTAAAGAAAACTTGACTGCTCTCCAGATGTTAAAATTGCTACCAATCATCTGAGGGTTTTCCTTCAGTGTTCACTTTGTAAAAAGTGGCTGATGAATTCATCCCTATTAGGCACTACTAATTCATACCTTCAGTTTTTATTAAAATCAATTAGAAAAAAAGACCTCAGTTTTTCCACCTGAGATAAGAAAGTATTCTAAAAATATTTTATTATAAGTGGCTTGTTTATGGACACCTTAAAGATTCCATAAAAGATGGAATATAGATATAATTTATACAAGATGAAGTTTAGGTTTTCATGAGAGCAAAAAAAGAAAAAAAAGGATGCAGAGAAAATTTCCAGCTCTTCCAGTAGATCCTATCAATGCTTGAACTCTTCCCTCGATTATCTTGTTATTTTGCCAGCAGTCCTCATGTTGAAATGAGTAAACTGGAGATGATTATCCCCAAAATATGCAGGTCATCTGACAAAGAGGAAGAATAACCATCTGCCAAGAGGACCTGTCTTATTAATACTTTTGCATCAATTGTAAGGTTCAAAGACATTTTGTGTCTTTCCATAAAGCATCCCCAGTCCTAAGACGCAGCTTTCCTCCCACTGTAGATACCTGCTTTTATAGCCCACATGCACACAAATCCACAGACACCACATCTCATGATTTAGAAGAGTTTTTCCCTTTTCAATGGGGATACAAACAGGATAAGATCTGCAACAGCAGCAGTTTTAGAATTAATCATTTGGTTTGTTTTTAAAGTCCAACTTAATTACTCCTTCAAAATAGATCTCAAAACTGATTGGACCAATTGTAATTCAAATTCTGGTGCACAGCCCCGCATGTCACAAGACACCACCTTCCCTTGGCTTATTCCTAAATCATTATATATTGCTCTCTCTATCTTTTCATGTCATTAATAGAGGCAGATGAAAAAGCAGCTTAGCTCTTAGTCCCTTTCCTCTGTTGGCTCCTGTACCGGGTGTCTTTTTATTTTTCTTTAAGATTTTTTTTTTT
>NW_017731735.1:507534-508466 GCF_001890085.2 Hipposideros armiger
AAGCCTCTACCCCATCCATGATGCGGTCTCCCTAGCAAGACATGTGACCATCTGACACCCTACAAAATATTTACAACATTATTAATTATATTACTCAAACTGACTTTCACATCCCTGTGGCAATATTGTAGTTACGTATTTATGCTATCTAATCCCTTCCCCTTCTCCCTCATCCCCACCCCCTCCCATCTAGCAACCATCAGTTGTTCCTCTAGATCTCTGAGACTATTTCTGTTTACTTTGCTCATTCATTCAGTTTTTTTAGATTCCACATATAAGTGAAATCATATGGTATTTGTCTTTCTCTGACTCACTTATTTCACTTAGCATAATGGTCTCTAAGTCCATCCATATCGTCCCAAATGGTATGATTTCATTCTTCTTTACAGCAGAGTAATACTCCATTGTATAAATGTACCACAGTTTCTTAATCCAGTCATCTACCGATGGGTATTTTGGTTGTTTCCAAGTCTTGGCTATTGTGAATAGTGCTGCAATAAACATAGGGGTACGTATATTTTTTCGAATTAGCGTCTTGGGTTTCTCTGGATAGATACCCAAGAGTGGAATTGCTGGTTCATACAGTAGTTCCATTTCCAGTTTTTGGAGATACCTCCATACTGATTTCCATAATGGCTGCACCAATCTACAGTCCCACCAACAGTGAACCAGGGTTCCCTTTTCTCCACAACCTTGCCAGCACCTGTTGTTTGTTGATTTATTGATGATAGCCATTCTGACCGGAGTTAAGTTGTATCTCATTGTGGTTTTCATTTGCATTTCCCTAATGATTAGTGAGGTTGAACATTTTTTCATATGCCTGTTGGCCATCTGTATGTTCTCTTTAGAGAAATGCCTCTTCATATCCTCTGCCCATTTTTTAATTGGGTTGTTTGTTTTTTTGGTGTTGAGTTGAATGAGTGTTTTATAAA
>NW_017731735.1:511216-527085 GCF_001890085.2 Hipposideros armiger
ATTTCCAGTTGCGTGCAATATCTTATTCCATCCCTTTACTTTCAGTCTGTGTGTGTCTTTTGATCTGAGATGAGTCTCTTGTAAACAGCATATGCATGGGTTCTGTTTTCTTATCCACTCAGCCACTCTATGTCTTTTGATTGGAGCATTTAATCCATTCACATTTAAAGTGATTATGGTAGCCCTCTTTTTATCACTACTCTCTGAGAGTGCCCAGAATCTCTCTTTCCTGAGATGCTTCAGGCTTAAAGGTGGTAACCTTGACACTGCAGTGCCATTGTTTATTTAATAAGCCCTTTATAAACAGTCCATTTATTAAAATTTCAACTAGCCTGGTTTGTATGAGCCATCTGTTTCTAGCTGGGTCTGATATCACTTTCTCATGTTTCTCTCTCTCTTTTTATTCTTTCTTATTTTCCCCTATCCCTTTCCTCTTCTCCAATTTTCTCCCTCTGATTACCAGTTTTTCTTTTTATCTCTGTTTCCTCTGTCTAATTTTCATTGTCTCTTTTTCTCTCTGTTGTTTATATTCATGCTTTTTGTTACAGTAACATTTTTGTTGTTGTTGTTTTTTAACCATATTTAGATTGAAAAATGTAAAAGCAAGCTATTATCACTGCTGGGAGTGTAAAATCGTTCAATCACTTTGGAAAGCAGTTTGGCAGTTTCTTGAAAAGTTAAGCACACACCTATTATATGATCTAGCCATTCCACTAATAGATATTTACCCAAGAAAACTGAAACATATGAAGACTTTTACATGAATGTGCATAGCAGCTTTATCCATAACAGCTAAAATGGAAACAACTTGGATGTTTACTAACAAGTGTGTGTATAAACAAATTGTGGTATATCTATGCAATGGAATACTACCTAGCAGTGAAAGGGAATTAACCACAGTAGTCCCCCCTTACCTGCAGGGGATCCGTTCCAAGACCCCCAGTGGATGCCTGAAACCATGGAGAGTACCAAACTTTATATATACTGTATTTTTTTTCTACACATTCATACCCATGGTAAAGTTTAATTTAAAATTAAGCACAGTAAGAGATTAACAATAACTAGTAATAAAGTAGAATAATTGTAACAATATACTGCAATAAAAGTTATATTGATGTGTGGTCTCTCAAAATATCTTATTGTACTGTACTCACCTTTCTTCTTTTTGTGATGATGTGAGATGAGAAAATGCCTACGTGATGCGATGTGTTTGCACTTTGAGGTGTGACAGCAAAACTAGCATGACTTCCTTTTTCTTTCTTCACAATTTTACAAATGGAAGATTCATTCTTGCCATAGATTCTTAGCAACCTCAGCAGGCAATTTTTTTCTTTTTTCTTATGAAGTCGGGAACTTGCACCTTTTCAATTAAAGGAAACACTTTTTGGCTTCTCTTTGGCATATCCACACTGCCAGCATCACTACTATTGCATATTGGGGCCATTATTAAGCCAATATAAGGGTTACTTGAACACAAGCACTGCACTATCCCAATAGTTGATCTGATAACCCAGAAGGCTACTAAGTGACTGTGGAATGGAGATTACATATTTTAGGGATGGGAAGGAGCAAGATTGCATCACGCTATTCAAAATGGTGTAAAATTGAAAACTTAAGAATTGTTTATTTCTGGGATTTTCCACTTAATATTTGTGGACTGTGGTTGACCATGAGTAACTGAAACCACAGAAAGCGAAATTGTGGATAAGTGAGTGAGGACTACTATATTGATATGCACACAACATTGATGAATCCCAAAACAATTAGGTTGAGTGAAAGAAGCCAGACAAAAAAGAGTGCCTACTGTATGATTCCATCTATATAAAACCAACTAACCTCTAGTGACAAAGAACAGACCAGTGGTTTCCTGAAAGGGAGGAGAGGCGACTCAGGGAGGACTGGGAGTGAGGGATTACAGAGGTGTGTGAGTTATAACTTTTGGAGGTAATGAATATGTTCACTATCTTGATTGTGATGATGATTTCATGGGTGTATACATATATCAAAACTTATCAAATTATGCACTTCAAATATGTACTGTTATTGTGTGTCAGTTATAACTCAATAAAACTGTGAAAAATAACACACAATGATAGGCTTAGAGACAGTATATTAGTTTTTTTGCTGCTGTAACAAAATACTATAAATTTAGTGGTTTAAAACAATATAAATTTATCATCTTATAGTTTTGAAGGTCAGAAGTCCAAATCAGTCTCGCTGGGCTAAAGTCAAGGTGTTGGTAAAGCTGGTTCCTTTTTGAGGCCCTCAGAGGAGATCTATTTCCTTGTATTTTTCAGCTTCTGGTGGCCACCTGTATTCCTTGGTTTATGGCCCCTTCCTCCACTTTCAAAGGGCATCACTTCCACCTCTGCTACCATTATCACATCACATCTCTGTAGTAGTAAGATCTCCCTGTGTTCTCCTGTGTCTCCCTCTTATAAGGACACTTGTGATAACATTTAGGGCCCATCCAGACCAAGATAATCTCCTCATTTCAAGATCCTTCAGGTAATCACATCTACAATGTATTTTTTTATTTTTTTTTTTATTTTTTGCCATAGAAAGAAACATGCACCAATTCTAGGGACTGAAATGTATAATAGATATCTTTACGGGGCCATTACTGAGTTTGCCTCAGAAGGTATATTCAGTCTGCAAAAATGCATGTTGCTTAGTGTCTGGGAATAGTTTATCTCTTTCTTCTTTGCACTGAGCTATTTATAACTAGCCCTGGCTTTTGAAATGAAGAGAACAGCTTCTACTTTGGGTACTACCTGAAAAAGCTCACTGTGCAGAAATTGACTATGTTACTTCTTGTGCGGAATTATAAGGCATCCCCAATGTAGCAACCTAAACATTTCAAGTTCATTCTCATGTGGGTTAGGGTGGCTGACTCTTTAGATAAATGCCATTTTGCTCAAAGTTAATCCATGTTTTATAGGCTTGAATCGGCCCTTTGCTAACTTACTTCTAATCACATCCCCCCATTAAAACACTGTCTTTGACAGCCTGACCAGTAACATGCTGGGAAAATCCTTGCCACCTGATTACTCTGTAGAAAGCAAACACTGGGGCCCACATTTAGAGATAGTTCTAGGGAAGCAGCTGAGATGGAGTCTCATTCTTAAAAGAAGATGACCCTTGGCCTTTGCTGATCCACAACCCTCACCTTGGTGAGCCTTCTCAGAGGAGCAGGGAAGCTGGAGACAGGGTATATTGTGATAGAAATGGGGTCAGGGAGAGACTTTGCCTCTTAAGTAACTCCCAGGGGCAGCAGATGGAATCAGAACTATGCTTTTGCAGCCCACAGCTTCTGGGATGGCTCCCTCATGTCTGAATTCTGGCCTGCACCAGCAGAAGGCCCAATTTGGGGGAAGCAGCCCTGCAAAGTGTCTCCAAACTGGGAGTTCTTTAGTGTATGATTTCCTTCAAAAGGGAGAAAGCTATAAACAAATGACAAACGCAAGACTTGAATCGAGACTACAGATAGTGGTTGAACCCCGGGTGTCTCTAGCAATGCCTTTGGAGCCCATAAGATAGGTGGTTCTTGGTCTGTACAATGAAGGGATAAGTCACATTTACAAAGCACGCTCCTTTAGGCAGGGAGAAGGTCCTGTTTGTTCCTGCTTGTTGTCCTGAAAGGTGGGTTTCCTCCAGGTAGCATGGAGCCTGGGGACTCCAGCAGTTTCTCCTATGCAAAGGGTCAGGTAAGGGAGATGCAGGGGTCTCCAGTGATGGGAGTGTTATGCCCCTGTGGACACAGCTGAAGTTCCTTCCCTCGTCTGAAGGCCCAGGAAGGGTGGAGAGACAGTGTGACTCCCAGGAGAGAAAAAACTCCTAAAAGGCCATTAGGCCCCAGGGATAGCCCCTACCTAGCTGCTGTGTGATTTCTCTGCTTGGACCTTGACAGATCTTCCCACAGGGTTTCCCTACATTTCTGGAGATACTGGGGAGGGCCACAGATGTTGGAGAATGGGAGTCTATGTGGGACATAGGAAAGGGAGTGAGCCCAAGGACCTGGATTTAGAAGAGCCAGGAGTGTGTAGAATCCCCCAGTTATGCCCTCTTGGACACTTTCCCTGGGATGTCTGTGCCCCAGAGCCTGTAATCAAACCATCAAAGGTAATAAGATGATTTCCATATTAAATGAAATTGTGGATGAAGAATGGGGATGCAGGAAACAGACTAATGGTTCTAATGTTTTTTCCAACCTTTCACTTCTCAATAAAGTGCAGTCGTCTAACTCCTTGTTATGTGCTAGGAAAATGATGACTCCTCCGAGAAGCTCTCAGCAATGATCATATTGTTCCCCATTTCCTGTGTCTAGTTGGGTGGGGACAAACAGGAGAAACCATGATAGAGATAGCCAGTAAGTCACAGTCTGCCTCTTAGATGAGCATCTGGCTTCTTACCCAGTTTCACTGGTTGCCACATTTTCAATAGTCAAAAATACTTCTTTTTTTTTTTTTTTTTTTAGCTGAGCCATCCTGCTACCTGTTGGCAGCTCAGCGGCTGCTCAGCTTGGGCTGGACTTGAACCGCTGTTGCTCAGAGCTCAAACTCTTGAGCGAGCTCTTAACCAACTGAGCCACTCGGCCGGCCCCTACTTCTATTTTTTAAAATAAAAAATTAATTTTTTTTTCAATTTTCAAAGTTGACATTCAGTATTCTATTAGTTTCAGGCATACAGCATAGTAGCTATAGTTAGACATTTATATAACTTATGAAGTGATCACCCTGATAAATCTAGTACCCACCTGGCACCATACATAGTTGTTATAATAATATTTCTATTTTTTAATTACAAAAATATGACAAGATCACGCTCTTATTATTAAAAAGCAGAGGAAAAACAGAAAGCTCCTTTTACTTGACTCCTCTAGCCTATTCCCTTTCTCAGAAGTATCTGTCATTGTTGATTTGGGAACTATCCTTTTCTCTATATGTAGTGGTTTGAAATTATGTCCATGATTATTTGATACTACTTCCTTCAAAAGACAGAGCCTAGTTCTTCTCACCTTAAGTGTGCAGTATACTTAGTCACTTGCTTTTAAAACATAAAATATAGCAGAAGGGATGGTTTGTGATGCCTGAGATTAGGACTTGAACAGTGTTGAGTCTCTCTCTTTCTCACTCTCTTGGACCACCTATTGGGGTGGAAGCCAGCTGCTACGTTGTGAGGATACTCAAGCAGATCTATGGAGAGGCCCAGGTGGTGGGAAACTGAGACCTCCTGCCAACAGCCATGTGATTGAGCCATAAAGAAGTTATTGTAGGGCTGGCCAAGTGGCTCAGTTGGTTAAGAGCTTGCTCAAGAGTGCAAGCTCTGAGCAACAGGTCACCAGTTCGATTCCCACGTGGGTCAGTGAGCTGTGCCCGAGCTGAGCTGCTGCTGAGCTGCCAACAGCTGGCAGGATGGCTTGGCTGGTAAGAGCACGTGCTCCTAACAACAAGGTTGCCTGTTCGAGATAGTGGGCTACACCTGCCTACAACTAAAGACTGAACTCAGCACCTTGAGCTGAGCTGCCGCCCGGGTGGCTCAGTGGATAGAGTGTGCACTCTTAACAACAAGGCTGCCAGGTTCAACTCCTGCATGGGATGGTGGCTACGCCCACCCGCAGCTAATTGAACATGGCACCTTGAGCTGAGAGGCGCAAGTGGACTTGGAACTTAGCTTGCTGAGCCCTCCACAACTAAGATTGAAGGACAACAACTTGGCTGTTCCCCTCCCCCAATTCGCCTCTTAAAAAAAATTATTGTAATACATTTGGCAAACCTATGAGGGCACAGGCTATCAGGGGCACTCTGCTCCTCAGTTCCTGTTTCTGGAAAGGAACAGAGGACAGAGTGCATAATCCTTAGGTATATTTTTCTATTGACAAAGAGTGCCCAAGGGTTTATGTAACAGGTATGGCTAGTTATGTGGTAGTTGCTGATATTTACTGCCCAGGTCACACTTCAGGATTAGAGGATTTATCAACCCAGCAGCTGGGGGTGCTGCTGGCAGAAAGCCCTCAACAATCAACCCCCTCGGGGGTTTCTTTAGCTGAAGAAAGCTGCCATACCCACAGTCATGCCCCTTTCCCAGCAGCCCACATTCAATGATTGATTAATGGGTGGTACTGAGCTCAGCCCTCTCGCCCCAACTCAGGAGAGCTATGAAGGGTCATCCCATCTTCAGTTCTCCCTGCAGAGATGACTGAGGTGTTCCATTGAGACTGTATTACAGCTAGTCTTCATCCTCTGCCCAGCCCTGTTTCCCTCTCTTCCCTTTCACAGGTGTTGATACCAAAAGCACTTTTTAAAAAACCTCCTGCATGTTGGTCCCTTTTCAGAGTTTGCTTCCTGAGAAATCCAAGCAGGGACAGTGGGTGCCGGGAGTATCCTAAGAAAGCAGATGATGAGATAGGTTTTAGAGATGGATTACTGGCCATCCTGCTGGCATCAGTGGTGGTAGTTGGAGTACTGATAGAAAGTGGTGGTGCGATTGTTCATCAGTTATGAACTGCAGGGGTGTACTGGTGGAAGGGAATACATCAGCTAGTACAAGGCATTTGAGAAATGGGAGAAACAGCAACTCAATTCATGCTCTGGAGAAGGATAACAGGAAGCTGAGAGTAATTAGTCAGTTATTAAAAGCTGTGTCAAAGCTGGAGGACCTCCTGGGAGGCATATAAAGAGGCTCTTATTTCCTGCAACCAGAGGACAGAGAAAGCTGAGAATCAGGTTCAGGGCTTAACCATAAAAGCAGAGGAGCTCCATAGAAAGTTCAACTCCCAACTAAGGTAGGGCTGCAACACCAAGGACAGGACCCTGGATGGGAAAGAATGGGACCCTACAGATGAGATGGGCCATCAGAGTTGATTCCCCGGGATCCTGAATCCTCACTTTCCTTTGGGAACCAAGGGGTGGAAGCAGAAGTGGCCCTGTTTACTACCATCACTCCCAGCGATCAACTTGGAGGAAATTTTACCCCACCCTTACATCTCTGGGCTCTGTGAGTTTAAAGCGTTCCCAAAGAGGAAACACTTTCACTTGGGAAAAAGCAAGAATTTGATTGAACTATAAGCTTTGGCAGCCATCTGGATACTTTGGGCTCCTTGTGACAAAGGACAGCAAGGAAATACAGGATTCACCATCATGACAGGACTAACTGACTTAGATCATTAAGCAAAATAGAACTGCTATTACACAGTGGGGGAGGGGAGAATCACATTGAAAAGGGAATACAAGAAATCTCTTCGAATACAAATCTCTTCCTATTTGATATAGAAATGTCCTTTATGGATGTACTTGCAAAAATGTGCCAACATGCATGTACAAGAATGTTTATATTGGAATTATTTATATTACAAAACTCAAAACACAACAAAATAACCTACTTGGAAACTACCTAATATTTATTAACAAGGAGTTGGTTAAGTAGATTATGGTATATTTATTCTTATTATGGAATACTATACATCTATTAACAGAATGAAGTAGATCTGTAATGCTCATCTCCAAAATGTATTAGTAAATGCCAAACGTAATGTGAAGAATAGTCTGCAGAAATCCTTGCCATAAATAAAAAAGATGTAAATATGCATGCTGATATATGCACACACAATGTGTTTCTGAGTGGCATATATATATATATATATATATATATATATATATAAAATTAGATTTTTTTATTGGGAAATTGGGGGAGGGGAACAGTGTTGGGGAATTGGGAAGGGAAACAGCCAAGTTGTCCTTTTGTTCTTCAGTCTAGTTGTGGAGGACGCTACTTCACTGGCCCATGTTGGTATTATGATCATTGCACTCTTTCCGGCTGAGGCAGTCTGTTGCCGGCCATTGGACGGCTGCTCACGGCGGCTCACAGCAGCTCTTGCCATCTGCCGGCGGCTCACGCTGGCTACCGGCCACTCATGGTAGCTCACGGCAGCCCACTGCAGCCTATGCCTTCACTGGCCACTCACCGCAGCCCAGCTCTAGGTCCAGCTATTGTTCACAATCTTAGCTGTAGAGGGTGCAGCTTACTGGCACATGTGGGAATCAAACCAGCAGCCCCGCTGTTCAGAGCTCTGCTCTTACCAACAGAGTCACTCAGCCAGCCCTAAAAATATTTTTAAAGTAGTGGTTGCCTTTAGGGAGTGAAATTGGCAGGTTTAAAAAAAAATTATACCTTTCTGTAACTTTGACTTATTTAACTATATCCATGTATCACATTGCTTTCATTTATAGTTAATAGCAAATATCCAGGAAGTGGTATTATAAGCCATTTACATTTTATTCTTTACAATTTTTGTTTTAAAAATGGTTGAATGCTATATAAGAATATCCGGAAATCAGAAAAAGAAGTGGGGAGCAGGTTAATATCTTGCTCCCCAGTTTTGGGCTTCAAATCATTTGTGAATTAAATTATAAGACTTCAGACAAAGCAGCCTGGTGAAGAATCCATTTGTATGTGTCATCGCCCACAACTCCTCAATCCCCCTCGCTCCCCCGCCCCCCCCACTACTTCAGCCTTCACAGTAAGGGGAACCATTCTTACTGGGTTACGTGTAGCTTTAAAAGGTGTGTGTTGTGTGTGTGGGTGTGTTTTGAGTGGTGTGAAGGGATAATAAGGGACACCACATACTAATTGACATAGTCTTCCAATGTTACCACTCAGCGCCGCCTGAGCCCTTTTGCTGAAGCATAAACCTGATTTTGGGCTGGCAGCGTCAGGGCAGGTTCTGGCATCAGCTGAGATCTCCTTCCACCATCACTTCCTGCTTCTCTCCCTCTCAGGCTTCATCAATGGTCCTGCCAGCTGGTCTCAGTCAGGGACACTCCAGCTCCTTAGGCATACTATAGTAACTTTGGCTGTCAAAAGGTCTCAGGTTCTTTCCTCATAGGAGTTCTGCTTCTGTGTAAATGTAAGGGAGCAAGGAGAAATATGTTTGGGTTTGTTTGGATGCCTGGTAGCATTCAAGAACCATATATCATATTCAGGGGAGGGCTGATGTGACTCCATTTGCCTACAGAGTCTGAACCCAGGCCCTCATTCACTTTATTTATTTATTTTTATTTTTTATTTTTAAAGATTTTATTGGGGAATTGGGGAAGGGGGACAGACAAGTTGCTGTCCTTTTGTTCTTCAGTCTAGTCGTGGAGGACGTCGCTTCACTGGCTCATGTTGGTATTATCATTGTACTCTTCCTGGGTGAGGAAGTTGCTTGCCCGCCATTGGACTGCTGCTCATGATGGCTCATGGCAGCTCACAAAAGCTCACGCCCGCTGCCGGCCAGCCCCACTGCAGCCTACGCCGTTGTTGGCGATGTGCAGCAGCCCAGCTCCGGGTCGACCTGTTGTTCACCATCTTAGCTGTAGAGGGCAGTGTCACTGGCCCATGTGGGAACCAAACTGGGGCCCTGCTGCTCAGAGCTGGCGTCCCAAGCCAGCTCCTAACCAATGCGCCACTCGGCCAGCCCCCCTCATTCATTTTAATATCCCTTTACTGCCATGCAGATAATTCACAAAGAGATGAATTGTTCCATTGTTAAATCTTGTTACATTCTTGGCAACCAGGGTTAGGTTTTACACAAAATTACCAGGTTTGGTCAGTGTCCTCAGGTTCTGTATCTCTATGTCTCTCTGGGAATGTCATGTCTTCCCAGGAATTGCCAATTCCTCTGGGCAGTGGGAGAAATGTAATGATTCCACATTGCCAGCATTTTGGCTCAGACATAGAAAACACAGCTGGACAGTGTATGGGGCTGGGGAAGGAAAGAGCTCTTCCTTCTAGTTCAGAACTTCATGACTCTGCAGTTGATCATGGTATCCCTCGTCCTACTGTGGGACTGGGCTTTTCTCTTTCTGCTTTGGAATAGTATGGCCACTGGCTTCTTTTCAAATCTGATTTAGAGATGCTAAAGGTGTGCCTCTAATCCAAGCCCTCTCCGCCATCTGTTAATGCAACAGAAGTTTATCAAGTGGTCACTATGTGATAGCCAAATGATCCCACACTGCCTTAGGCTTAGAAAGTATAGATGCCATGGGTAAACAACACCACTCAGAGAAACAACCAGGCAGGTGTCCAGGAGTGGAGAAGAATAAGCTCTAAACAGGAGGCATAAAGAAATCTACTTAATTCATATCCTGGATGACCTCTGGAAAATAGGCTCCTAGCTACCATGCCCTGGTGCATAGCTGTCCATTGTCATAGTATGACATCTGAGTCTCTGCATTTACTTCTCTCCTAAAGCTGTTCTTCTTCCTGAAGTTGATAGCAGATGGTGCCACCATCTACCTGTGAGGTCAACTGGGGAGGCAATACCCTTGTGAGTAGGAGGGATTTTGCCTGAAGGAGATGCCATAGCCGTCCCAGTGACAGTCAACAGGGAGGCTGTAGGCCATGAAGAGGCTCCTGTCTTTTAACCGAGACCTGTCTAAGGAGTCCAACTCCTTTTCTGCACTTCAAGGAGTCTATTTATACTGAAGTCACTACCATTGGTGGGGAAAGTGGCTGCCTGACCCTCCCCACTCCACACTTGCTCATGGCAGTAGGGCAGGCTAAGCTATACTGGCTGATAAACAATTCTCAAATCTCGGTGACTTAAATCAATAAGAAGTTATCATTTGTTTCACAGTCCAGTGCAGGCTCTGTGGCACTCATGGGCAGCATTTTATCTATTAAAAAGTCAGGGAATCTGCTTCCATTTTGTAAGTCTATCATTTCAGAATCCTTCACTTCCAGCCATGCAAATAGGGGAGTCAAAGTTCTTGTGGGAAATTTGAGGGGCCAGACACAGGCAGAAATTATTATATTGCTTCAACTTAATTGTCAGGGAGGCTTCCTATGACTACAGGAGAAGAAATGGGATTGGTGAGCACTGAGCTCATCTCTGTTATATTCATGCAGAGGCTTCAATCCCCATGGTTATTGCAAGTGCTTAGTGTTTTTCAGGTGCCCTTGCAGATTTATCTCCTTCCCCATCAGTGTACCAGCTTTCTTGATTTTTTAAAAACCTTAATAATACCTATTTACCAATGGCACATAAATATTTGAGACCTAAGGCACTGTGTGATAACATGGCCGCCTCATATTTGTTGTTCCGTAAGGTTTGTTTAGTAGAATTAATGGAGAAGGCAAGGATGTTTGGAGTAGCTATCTCCAAATCAGATTTGAAGAAAAGACAGACTTAGGGGTCAGGCTGAGCCAAAGGCAAGAAGAGATCACCAGTTGTGCTTGCACCCAGAAATGCTTCCTGAAATTCTGGAATCCTGTGTCGCACAGAGAGTTCAGAGAATATGAGGAACTGTGGTCAATCACAGAAGCATGGAGTCCTGGCTTAGAGGCAGTGACTTTTCCCTCTCCCCAGCCTTACATGCAGGCCTGGCTATGACTCCCTGTGTTTGAGCGAACCCAGGGTTCATTATGTCAGTCCTCAGCATCCTTTTTGACTTGGTTTGTCCCTGTGTGTGTTGGCCTGGGCTTCCTCCCCTGGATTGACCAATACAGAAAGAAGCTCCTTGCTGGTCCTTGCGACTGTGGAGGGAAGTTGGGTCCATGAGGCCTGAGCCTGGCCAGACTGAGCT
Organism: Hipposideros armiger; assembly: GCF_001890085.2. Classification (NCBI taxonomy): domain Eukaryota; kingdom Metazoa; phylum Chordata; class Mammalia; order Chiroptera; family Hipposideridae; genus Hipposideros; species Hipposideros armiger. The sequence continues at coordinate 522,784 of NW_017731735.1, forward strand.
TCCACAGATGCTGAGTCATAAACCTTTCAGTAGCTGCCTGAACTATCAACAAATCTGATCTGCCTGCTCTCGTCTGTGCTAGAATATTATTATTACTAGCAATAAAGAGCTTTACCAATAAATGTAAAACCTTGGGACTTGGCAGTATCCTGTTTACCTCTCCTTGGTGTGGGGTTTGGTTCTATGTATTGTTGTACCCACCCCCTCCTGTCTGATGCTGATGGCTATAGTCTAGGGTAGTGTATTCTCCCTGGCATATTTGAAAGTATGGTGGAATAAGCAGTTTCTCTCTTTTTCTTTTTTTTGGGTTTTCACTATTTATTTATGACAAATATTCCACACTTGTGATTTTCTCCAGTCAAAAGCTATTTGAGATAATGCTGGCATCCTTGGCCAGTCGGAAAGTGTAGTCATCTGACTCACCCATCCTGCAAATAGCCCCACAGATAGCATAGGTTTTAAAGTAGCCATTAAACTTGCCTGTCACCTTGCTATCCTCAGCCATGTTCATCTGGATGGACATGTGTTCCTTGGAGCCAATGATGCATTTTCTGGTGGAGCATTTGCAAGTATAGGTCCATGAACTCGCCAGTGTCATTCTGCATGTGAAGGCCACGCCTGGTGCCACCATGACCTGGGGAGTTTCTTGATTTAAGCAACTCAAAACCACAGTCATGGGGATGTAAAGTACAGCATAGGGAATATAGTCAATAATATTATAATAACTGTGTATGACATCAGATGAGTACTAGACTTACGGGGCAATCACTTTGTAAGTTAAATAATTGTCTAATCATTATGTGGTATACCTGAAGCTATTGGGTTGTTGGGAAAGTCATGACGTATTTTGTCTATGTTTTTCAAAGGTCATTTATGTATATAAAAAACAAGGATCAGGGCCAGCCGAGTGGCGCGTTGGTTAACAGCTGGCTTGGGACACCAGCTCTGAGCAGCAGGGCCCCGGTTCGGATCCCACATGGGGCCAGTGACACTGTCCTCTACAGCTAAGATGGTGAACAACAGCTCGACCTGAAGTTGGGCTGCAGGGAATTGCCGGTGACGGCTTAGGCTGCAGCCCTTGCTGCAGTGGGCTGCCATAAGCTACCGCGTGTGGCTGGCAGCCAATGTGAGCGGCTGGCAGCCAGTGTGAGCTGCCAAGAGTTGCTGTGAGCGGCCGTCCAGAGGCCAGTGACTGATCTGCCTCACCCGGGAAGAGCACAATGATAATACCAACATGGGCCAGTGAAGCAAAGTCCTCCACAACTAGACTAAAGAACAGAAATGACAGCAACTTGTCTGTTCCCGTCCCCCAATTCCCCAGTAAAAAAAAAATCTTAAAAAAAAAGAAAGAACAAAGATCAATCAATGATATATTGCCCATTTTGTTTGATAAACTTTTGCCATCTTTCAGTGAGCTTCATAATTCCTGGTTCATAGAAGGACCTGTCTTTATTTGCGAAAAACTGAACAATGTGCTGATTTACAGCCTCAGCTGAATTGAACGTTATACACACAAAGAGTTTTGAAGAGAACGAGACAAGTGGAAGTCTGATGGTGCAAGGTCAGGCGAGTATGGTAGATGTGGCAACACATCTCATCCAAGCTCCAATAATTTTTGATGGGTGATCAAACTTGTGTGTGGTCTCGTGTTGTCGCAATGGAACACAACCCCTTTACAATTAACAAGCTCTGGACATTTCTGGATGATGGATTCGTTCAAACTGTCCAATTGCCTACAGTACACATTTGAATTGATTGTTTGGTTCCTTGGTAGGAGCTCGAAAAACATGACACCTTTAAAATCCCACCACAATGAGAGCATAACCTTCCTCTAATGAATGTCAGCTTTCGATGTCGTTTGAGGCGAATCACTTCGGGACCAAGACTGTTTGCGCACCACATTGTTGTAAACAATCCACTAATCATCACCAGTTATCAGTCCTTCAAAAAAGGATTGTTTTCCTCACATTTAATGAGCTTATTGCAGATGTTTATACGTGCCATCAAATGAACTTCTTTGAGTTCATGGGGATCCCAAATATCGAGCTGGCTTACGTATCCCAGCTTCTTCAGGTGGTCGTGAACACTGGAATGATGGATGTTCAATGTTCCTGCAATCTCTCGTGTCGTGTAACGTGGGTTTGACTTGATCAATGCCTTTATTTTGTCGTCATCAACCTCGGTGGGCCTCCCTGACCGAGGACCGTCATTGAGATCAAAATCATCAGCACAGAATTTCATGAACCACCATTGGCACTGACATTCTTGTAGAGCAGTGTCACCGTAAACTTTATGCAACCTTTCAGAAGCTTGATGCATGTTCTTCCCTTTATGGAAGTAAAACAGTAAAATATGGCAAAAATGCACAGTTTAGTCTTCCATCTTCAACTTGTTGTAAAATCTCCGAAACTCAACCAAATCGCTCAATTTTTTTTAGAATGAAGCTAGAACTGTCAGCTGTCAAATGACATAGAAATAACATAGATGCGAATGACTCTAGTACTTCCAAAAATGGACTAGTGCCATCTGTCGCAAACATGTGTCATGACTTTTCTGACAACTCAATAATATAATATTGTATGTCAACTGTAATTGAAAAATAATAACAAATAAATAAATAAAATAAAATCAGTCACATAAGTGCGTCATAACTGACCCCCAGTGCAAACTCTGGCCAGACACCAAGGCTTGGGTGAGCTTCCTTAGTTGGCAATACTTGGCATATATTGTCAATATTGTTGCTAAGAGAATTGAGCATGACCCTATATGACTTCATTATGAAGAGACACCTGGATGCTTGTGCCTGGTTGCTTTGGGGCTTTACCCCATTTGACATTTTTAATCTGTATCTGTATGCTGATTTTAATCTGTATCCTTCCTGTGTAATAAATTATGAGAATAACAGCTTTTCTGAGTCCTGTGGGTCTCAGAAAAGTGAATTATTGAACTTGAGGGAGTAGTCTTGGGGACCCTGAATACAGTATGCTTTTACTTTCCATGCTTTTACTTTCAACCTTCTTGTGTACTTGAGATTTTATTTTTAAAATTCATATCTGTTTGTTGTTGACAGAATATGGTTAGACTCCTTCTTTCCTCCCTTCCTTCCTATCTTCCCTCCTTCCCTCCCTCCTTTTCTTTATTTCTTTTCCAGTTTGATAATTTTTTTCTTTTAAGTAGAGCATTCAGTCCATTTACACTAATGTATATATTTGGGTTTATCGCCATCCTCTTATTTTGTATTTTCCACTTATCTTAAGTGTTTGCTATTTTATTTTCTTTCTTAACTCTTTCACTGTGTTAATTGATTTCAAGTTTTTTTTAATGTGTCAGAAATCCACAAAAAACAAAAAGTTAATATTTTGACCATTTCATGCATTTAATAATAACAATTTGAGCTGCTTTGTATATAAATGACATTATTTTTATGTATAAAAATTTCCTATTGTTATTTGTTGTTGAAAAACACAACAATATAGAAAACGCACATCCACTTTCCTAAACTTCCTTTCTGTAACACTGACAGGATTCTTTTTCTAATTAAAAAAATTTTTTTTAATTTTGTTTTTTAAAATTGTATTGGGGAACAGTGTGTTTTTCTAGCACCCATCAACTCCAAGTCAAGTAATTATTTTCAATCTAGTTGTGGAAGTCGTTGTTTTCAATTTAGTTGTGGAGGGTGCGTCTCACTGGCCTACGTGGGAATCGAACTGACCACGTTGGTGTTATGGACCTGCACTCTAACCACCTGAGCCAACCGGGCGCTCTGACATGATTCTTTTATTTTACTTGAGTGATAATTCTCAAAACAAGGAACAACACACATTGCTGGATTTCCAGGAAACATAGCACAATAATACATGGTTTGTTTTTGTTTACAAACACCTTTCCCCTTTTTTGCACATTGTGAGGGCATAATGATGCACACGCAGCAATTAGGTTGCTTTTTCTTGTCCTCAAATTGCTTGAGAAAGTGGTGCTCTGTCAGCCTAATTTCTTTTTTTGTTTTTTTTTTAAAGATTTTTTTATTGGAGAATTGGGGGATGGGAACAGCGCTGGGGAATTGGGGGAAGGGGAACAGACAAGTTGCTGTCCTTTTGTTCTTCTGTCTAGTTGTGGAGGATGTTGCTTCACTGGCCCAAGCTGGCACCATCATTGCGCTCTTCCCGGGTGAGGCAGATCAGTTGTTGACTTCTGGATGGCCGCTCACAGTGGCTGCTGGCTGCTCACGCTGGCTGCTGGCTACACACGGTAGCCCATGGCAACCCACTGCAGCAGGGGCTGCAGCCTACGCGGTCTCACCGC
>NW_017731735.1:527895-535055 GCF_001890085.2 Hipposideros armiger
AAAAAAAAAATCAACTCCACCCATAAATGAATTTGAATATTTGGTTTCAACACAGTTCTCATTCCCTTTTTTGATCTTACATGCACTTCACTGACACCACCATTTCCAACAGTGGAGATCATGTTAACTCTCCCTGTATCCTGCCAAATGCAAGCAAGCATTGATCAATCATGATTTTCCCATATCACCAGGAGGTCACAACACTTCAGCTTGCAAATCCTCATATCTGAAGGTAGTCCTCTCCCATTGGCACACACTGTACCACATGCTCCGATTTTTTTCAATCTTAGACTTTCGAAAAGTTCTACACTTGAGTAAAAATTGTTTGTACAAACTACATGTCCCTTGCCTTCAAATCCATTTGGCAAGCTGGACACCACCCTTGCTCCCAACACAACTTTACTATCTTAAGATGAACCTTTGCCTATATATACATCAAACTGCAACAGATATCCTGTTGATGAATCACAGAGTGACCAAATCTTTATGCCCCATTTTGTACTTGACTTACTGGGAAGATATTGCTTGAAAAATAGATGCCCCTTGAATTCCAACATGGACTGATTCACACACAATTCCTTATTGCTATTATAGGTGGAAATACATGTATTTTCCACTAAATCTATTATGGGTCTGATTTTTGCAAGCCAACCAGTCTTTGAGGATTCATCATCATTATTAGAAAAATGAAGGAAGGACCTTTAGTTGATGTTCATCCCTTCTAAAAACAGTTTTAAGACCAGGAGTTTGAGTTAACCAATAGGTATCCTGAAAGTATGACTCTAATGTTGGCTTGTGTACCAACCCCATCCCAATTTCAACAGCTACCAGCACCTTAGGTGTTTCCTGTTCTTGTGCATTGACAGCAGCACTCACGGACTTCTGGCGCAAGATTCAAGTGTCTGAGAATATACTCAAACTCCGGAGTAGAGGGAAAAGTTTTCTTTTGAGCTCGTGGAGTAAACTAGAACACTGCAGTAAACTATATCCAACTGTCGCAACAGAAGTGTTAACTTTGTTTTGGATTGATATATATATTTTTTAAGTCATTTTCATTTTCTGGTTTCATTTAGTGGTTACTCTAGAAATTACAATGCATTAGCTTAACTTTTAAATCTAAAATTAATAACTTTACCAACCTCCAAGTCTAGCTAGATATCTTCTGTTTGCCCTCGAGTAGCCACTTCCCTCCCTTTCTCCCTCTGTTCTGTGCCTTAAGAGACTGACGCACATAGATTGATCAATTGGCTCCCTATTCCCTCAACTCCCTGTCGGCTAGGTCACAATGTGTAGGCTGGGACTATATAAGTCCAGGGCTCCTGTCAGTTGGCCTACTCCTTATAGCTACTCTTTTTGGTTCCTACACAAGCTCCCTTTTTTTTTTTCCTTTGGACTCATAGATGCTGGCTCCCCACTGTTAGTTTTCTTAAACGCTGACCACAGTATTGTAAATGGTACTTTCACTAAACCCTTATCAAATCCCTCAGTCTAAGAGTTTGTTGGTTTCTTGCTAGGATCCTGACTGATAAATAGACAATATAAGAACCTAAAATACTCTCTTCCCCTCCAACTTATATGAAATCTTTTATTTATGTTACAATGAGTCAAAGCCAAAGTCTTACTCACACCTATTATATTTTTAATATTTAATTGAGAAACATAATATATAAATAGAGAAAAAATATATAAAATGTAAATGTAGAGTTTAAGTAGTATAAAGCCAATGCTTATATAACTATGACCCAGGTCAAGAAACAAGTGGGAAAAGTGAGACAAGGAAGAAAAGAGTCAACATTAATGTGCAGGTTATCACTGTGAGTAGCAGGGTCTCATTCTTTTTCTTAAAAAAAATAAAATAAATAAATAAATAAATAAATGTGTGTGTGTGTGTGTGTGTGTGTGTGTATTTTTTTAAATTTTATTTTATTGGGGAACAGTGTGTTTTTCCAGGACCCATTAGCGCCCAGTCAAGTAGTTATCTTCAATCTCGTTGTGTAGAGTGAAGCCCCTTTACCCATGTAGGAATCAAACTGGCAACCTTGGTGTTATGAGCCTGCACTCTAACCACCTAAACTAACCGGCCACCCAGGGTCTCATTCTTGCCTGACACTCTGAAAAACCAAGTGGGGAGCCTGGGCATTGATCCTCTGTTGGTTAGGGTTGCCTCTCCTCATGTTAACTCCCTTGTACTTCCGGGTTGTTTCTGTGTACAACCGAACAGTCTCCCATGGTGCTGGGGAGGTACAGCTGCTTGAGAAACTGTTAGTGTGCCAGGAACCACTCACAGCTGCAAATGAGCTCAGAGTACACCCTTTCTAAATTCCCTTTACACTTGGTCAGCATGTCCGCTGGTCTAGGTTGCTCACCTAATAGGGTGGCCCAGGCCTTCATCCCTGAGGGTTCTGATCTCCTAGTAACCATGCTCTTTTTAGGCTATGGTTCCTAATTACCAAAGTAGGAAAGGGGTGAAGAAAAGTGAGGACATTTAATGAAAGTTTCGTGCTGTAAATTTTCTTTTTTGATATTCTTTATTGTTTCACACTCTGACAATATTGAACTTAAAGTGTGTACTTGGGAGCACAGGCTCATCATTTATAGAGGTGTCCCAACATGGTGGCCCCAGAGCCACAGGGGGTTTCCACACCGAGAGGCAAGCCTCTGAGCTCATGTTCTTCAGAGGCAAGGGGAGAAGCCAGCCACCACGATGTTCTCGCCTGTGATGTAGCTGGCATCTGGAGAGCACAGGAAGGACACGAGACCTGCACAGTCCTCTGGACGCCCAATCCTGGATGGAAAAAGAAGGTGGGGCCGAGAGTGATGACACCTCCCCATGAGCCCTCATCTCCTGTGGGATGCTGTGAAGTCAAGACCCCAATGGGGATGAGCGAAGGGCTGCAAGTGAAGATATATGGGTTCTGCAGTGACTTTTACTCATCTCATGGCTCAGATCTCAGGAAGAGGAATGGGTAATAGCCTGCAGAGGGAATGGCATGTGATCTTTTATCTATCATGAAGGTTCTAAGGTTACACTGGTCCAGATCTACAAAGGACACAGCCTCACCCACAACCTACCTCTGTATTTTATAGGCTGTCTTCATCGTTTGCTGAAGGTCTTGATCCTTTATTAGCTAAAGGAAAAGTCAAAGGGTTAGTGCTGCTCATATTGATGGAGTCACACAGGTTCCACATTGTGCAGACTTTTGTGGAGGGGGTTCTGGGGGACACTCTGGGCTGGTCCTATACAGAGGACTGATAAAGCTGCTGATCCTAAAGGCTGTGGACCACAGTGTCAGAACAAGAGTCCACAGGTTTAGGAACAAGAGTCCAGGTCTCTGTGGGGCATGGCCTGGTAGGGGAAGGTACCCTAGTGTTCAGTAAGGCAGGAACAGGAATTGTCATTTGTCCTCACCACTTGGCTGAAGGGTGTGTCAATGAGTCCTGGCACCAGGCAGTTCACCCGGATGTTTTTTGGTGCCAACTCCATTGACAAGGTCTTGGTGAGTCCCAGAATGGCAGTTTTACTGACATTGTAGGCCCCTAGTTTCTGTGAACAAAAAGGGAAGTAGATGGCATATACAGTAACTGGGGAGGAAAATTTCAACTGGATTTCTAAGCCTGTGCCTAGAAATACATCTCTTCAGTAGCAAGTGCAGAGATTAGTGACAATGTCATAAAGAAAGGGTAAAAGGCTGCCATGTGTGTCCTTTCTGGAGAAGGGAGATCTGAGATACTCGTTGATCAAATGTGCATGTAGGTGTGCCCCTCCTAGAAATGGCCTATCTTGGGATCTTCCCGGACCTCTGCTTTTCTTGGCAAATGGGGCTACGTCTTTTCTTTTAATCTACAGCCATAGAAATTCATACTTACAGGTTCTGGGAGGTACACCCCAATGGAGGAAATCAGAACCACAGAGCCTTCCCTAAAAAGAGAACGGTGGGGGTAAATACAGATGGAGCCACATAAAAATGGAGCAAATTCACACTTGTGGGCATGAACAGAAGTGGAGACCTTGGACCACGAAACTGAGAAAAAAGAGTTTAAGTCTAGATTAGAGCCCTCCTCGGCCTTCCTCCAGCCTGTCTCCTCTGTCCTAGAGCATCCTGAGGGCCAGGACCCACTTTGTTTTCATGCCACACTTGGGCACTCAATGTCCATTAAGGAGTACTAATTTGGACACTTTTTTGAAATATAGCCAACATTTTCCTTTATTCTAGACCATTGTTCTCTTTTCTGGATTTGAGGGTGTCTATACCAGGCATGCTTAGGAGTACTATTTGTTTTTTGGGTTTTTTTTGACTGAGCCATCCTGCTACCTGTTGGCAGCTCAGCGGCTGCTCAGCTAGGGCTGGACTCGAACCGCTGTTGCTCAGAGCTCAAACGCTTAGGAGTACTATTAAAAGTACAGTAATACCTTGGTTTGCAAGCATGATTCTTTCTGGAAACCAATTACTAGTATTGAAAGACATTACTTGTTTACCATGTTAAAATGTATTAGAAATGTTTGCTTGTCTCACGGAACACTCACAAACCAAGTTACTTGCAATCCAAGGTGTTACTGTATTTCCCAGTGGATCCTCTGGAATCTCAATCCCAGAAGCTCCACGTTCCCTCACAACCTTGCTCCCAAATCCTCTGGAAGTTTTCCTCAAGGATCCTCAGTGCTTAATCACTTATCAAGTTTAATAACCCTTGTTCAGACCTCACCTCTCTACACTCCAGTTTCCTGTCACACCAAAGACTGTAGACTAAAATTTCCTTTCTGGATCCTGTTTGGTCCTCTTGAGAAATCTGCACTCCTGCCTCTCTTTTTCCTTCTACCTACTCATTCTCTTTCCCCTGGTGCCTTTTCTATCTAGGCCTGTGAATCAAGATGCCTTCTTTGTCCCTCAGGTGTTTTCTCTTAATGCTCTCTTTGAATTTAGAAAGAAGATAAACTATGTCTAAAATAATTATAACAAACAATCATATGATTTTCACCCTTGCTTCCTGAATATAGACAAAATTCCTATCACAATATTCAAGGCTGTCCCTAATTTAGCAACATCCTGCTTGTCCAGCCTTGTCTCTAACCTCTTCCCTACATTCACTCATAGTTTTTTTTTTCCAAGATTTTTATTGGGGAATTGGGGGATGGGAACAGCGCTGGGGAATTGGGGGAAGGGGAACAGACAAGTTGCTGTCCTTTTTTTCTTCAGTCTAGTTGTGGAGGACGTTGCTTCACTGATCCAAGTTGGCACCATCATTGCACTCTTCCCGGGCGAGGCAGATTAGTCGCCGGCTTCTGGACGGCCGCTTACTGCGGCTGCTGGCCGCTCATGCTGGCTGCTGGCTACACACGGTAGCCCATGGCAACCCACTGCAGCAGGGGACTGCAGCCTACGCCGTCACTGGCGACTCACAGCAGCCCAGCTCCAGGTTGAGCTGTTGTTCAGCATCTTAGCTGTAGAGGGCAGTGTCACTGGCCCTCATATGTGGGATCCGAACAGGGGCCCTCTGACGTCCCAAGCCAGCTCTTAACCAACGCGCCACTCGGCCGGCCCCATTCACCCATAGTTTTATAGGTTGTTGTGTGCAACACACACAGAGAAGGAATTATGGTGGAAGATGAGGGAGGACATGGCTGGTCCAAGACTTAAGAAGTGTGAGAGATAAGAGTTGAGTGTGACTGAGAAACTCCACTACACTTGTTATGGGAAGGCTGCAGGGTACCTCAGGTTCATCAACCTGGACTTTTGTACCCTGACTTGCTGCAGCCCAAGAGAGGCCACTTCTAGTTCCCCAATTCCAGGACAGTTGTGGGAACTCCGGGACTTCCTGTCATGAGGATACCACTTCTCTCTTCCATTAGAGTCCCTGCCTTATTTCTGGGTGCTCTAGAAACTGGGGAATACTGTAAGAAGATAATTTTTTTCTCTTTGGTGATCTAGAAATATGAAGTCAAACTTTCACTATCCTAGAGGGATCACTTGCATTTCTCTGATTCCAGGACAGCTGTGGGGCCTCTGGGCCTTTCTGGCTGTAGATCCCTGTCCTTCTTCCAGTAGAGTCCTCCCCAGACTCCCTGGGAAGTCTAGATATGTGAGAATGACATTAATGGGTAGAATTCTTTTGTTTGTTTAGCTGACTCAGAGTCTGAAAGTCAAACTCACTTCTCTTAGATTATTGGCTCAACAGAGCCTGTTGCCCAGAGGGAAGGTCTAACTCAACACCTCGCCCCTCTCACTCTAGCTCTTCTGCTCCATATTTGACACCAAATGTCTTCCTCCCTACCCCTTCCCTACCCTTACCCCCTGCTTTCCATGTAGGGCAGCAGCTGGCTCAGAAGCAGGGCTGGGGCCTTCACGTTCACGCTCAGGATCTGAAATCAGAGCAAATGAGGGTGGGGGAGGGGAGAATTCAGTCCAGTGCCTGTTCTCACTAAATTAACAAATATACCAAATTAGAACGTGGCATGATGGCTTCTGACAATAGGAAGTGGGGAGAGTGCTGGTTTTCTTTGACATATATGGTGGGGAGGCATCCTGAAGATGCAGGAATATGAGGATCAGGCTGACTCTGTAGGCAGAAGACCCCAGAGTCTGCAAGATGTCACCCCATTTCTCCAAGGGTACTAGTTGCAAAAGGATGTTCCATCCAGATCTGAAGAGGCATCAACCAGCTGAATCTGGGGAAGACTGGTGTTATTGGGTTGTCGGAAAAGTCATGATGCATTTTTGCAACGAAAAACAGAAAAAATGTATCATGACTTTTCCGACAACCCAATATAATCTAAATTGTTTACCCCCCAAATTTCTATATCAAAACCCTAATACCTAGCACCTCAGAATTAGACCTTATTTGGAAATAAGGTCATTGCAGATGTAGTTAAGTTGAGATCATAGGATGGGCCCTAATTCAAAATAAATAATGTCCTAAAAAAAGGGGAAGTTTTAGTTTCCTCCCCAGTTACTGTATATGCCATCTACTTCCCTTTCTGTTCACAGAAACTAGGGGCCTACAATGTCAGTAAAACGGCCATTCTGGGACTCACCAAGACCTTGTCATTGGAGTTGGCACCAAAAAACATCCGGGTGAACTGCCTGGTGCCAGGACTCATTGACACACCCTTCAGCCAAGTGGTGAGGACAAATGACAATTCCTGTTCCTGCCTTACTGAACAC
>NW_017731735.1:535220-539359 GCF_001890085.2 Hipposideros armiger
AGAATACCACGTGAAGATGAAGGCAGCGGTTGGAGTGATACTTCTATAAGCCAAGTAACACCAAAGATGGCCAGCAAACCACCAGTGGCTAGGAGAGAGGCACAGAACAGATTCTCTCACAATCCTCAGAAGGAACCAACCCTGCCAATGCCTTGATCTTGGATTTCTGACCTCCAGACTGTGAGACAATCAACTTCTGTGGTTTAAGCCACTTGGTTTGTGGTGGCTTTGTTATGGTAGCCCTAAGAAACTAATACAGCTGGATTTCAGGTTTCTAGCCTTGGGCATGAAGCATTCTTGGGCAAGGAAGGGAGTCACTCCTTTCTCTGTGCCCCACATTTATTGTGAATATTTGATTCTCTGTTGGACCCTCTCTGCAGACTGGGAGCTCATGGACAGTGGGGACCATAACTGCAATTTAGACACTCTTACTTCCATCTCACAAATAGGTAATTGAGGGTCAGAGTCTAGGCACCTGGCCTTGCTCTGTGCCAGTGAGTCTGTGAAGGGAGGGTGGATTTTTGGGAGCCAAGATAGAGAAAGGATCACACAGGATATGGATGACGTCCGACTCTCCCTGCCCGGCTTCTCAGTCCTCACCTTGTCCCAGACTTGCTCGCTGCTCCCCAAGGTACTTCCCACCAAGGGATTGACCCCTGCCACACACACCAGGATGTCGACAGCCCCACAGTGTTCCAAGGCCTTTGGGAAGAAGGAGACAATAAAGACCAGGGTCAGGGAGCAAAAGAAGTTTCCTGGCTGCAGTGGGAGGTGATTCCTGATTACTGTCCCTGGGGTTATGCCTGGTCAAATCCAGGAGGGGACCACACAAAGTGAGGGCAGAGAGCCATCTCTCCTCATCAGACTCAAAACATCTCTCTTTGCCTAGATCTGTGACTGTGAACCTGTTCAGATGTATGGTGGACCTCTCGAGTGACCAAAGCCAAGCACATGGTCAGCCTTTAATTCCTGTGCTTTTGCACTTTATCAGGTTATGTTTTTAAAAATAACCACTCTTCCTCCTTGTACACACACATCCCCCTCCCCTGTCTCCCCACCTTGGCCACCAGGCGTTCCTGGTCTTCGGCCTTCCCCACGTGGCACACAGTGCCCATCACGCTCAGCTTCTCCCCCTGCAGCGCTGCCACAGCCCGGTCCACGTTCTGCTGCTTCCGGCTGCTGACCACCACGTGGGCCCCGTCCTGGGCCAGACGCCTGGCGATGGCGAAGCCAATCCTAAGGTCAGAGATGGAGCGGATGTGACAACTGAACCTTGGGCTGAGCCCTTCTTTTTGGGCTGTTTTCCTGTCTCTGAATCCCTGTCCCCACGTTTTGTATTTGGATTCTCTCCACAGCCCAGGGCCAGTGAACCCTTTCTCTTCTATGATGGTCAGCGGATAAGGAGTAATGTGGTGAGTCAGAGCATGAGGTGAACAGCCCCAGGATTACTTGTCACCCTGTGGGCTCCCAATGTAGAGCACTCACCCATCTGTGGACCCGGTGATCACAGCGACCTTATTAGCCAATATCCCCTTGTTGTTGGCTCTGCTGCTGGAGCTCCTCAGCAAGAGTGAGGCTACAAGGGGCAAGGAGCCTCTCTTCACCTGGGCCACTGACTTAAACATGCTGGCCTCTGTCCGGTCTCCCTCTAGATGAACTTAGCCAGAGGAGTTCTCTTCCACAGGTTATGACAGATCCAATGTGGAGCTCCCCGCTTAACACCAAGATGAGCCCTCTCTGTTAGCTGAGTTCAACTACATCCATCTGCACCTGACCATTTCCTCACACCCTGCCTCTATCAGAATGCTCCACCCTGCCCTTTAAGGCTCCGCCCTAATCCCCAGCTCCTGGTTATGAGATTGGAACCAACTGGCATGCAGCAGTGTTTTCTAAGTAACTAAACTTTGTTTGCTTTCTTTAAAATGTCTATACATATTATCTGTGCTTAAATACAGTTCTTAAAACATTCTCTATCTCATAGTTTCAAAACTGTGTTTGGTTTGAGAAGAAGACTTTTTGAGAGCTAGGAAAACGGAAGTGAGGTGGGGCTGTGGCCATGCTGCTTCTGTTTCCTCACTGAAGCTTGGATGCACAGTTGCTTGTCATTTGCAGCCTTGACTTCCCCTGGCTTCCTCCCGCCACATCTCCTTGCCTAGTGTCTGCTCCGCTGCAGCATCATATCCTGTAGAACCCAAGCTATAAGGCTGAGCAAGCCTGTGGGGTTGAAATGTTGCTGATGCACCAATCTACTTCGCTGTGCCAGGTGCAGTCCTAGGTTTGGGAGATGACACAGTGAACAAGCAAGACCCACGCCTTGCCCTTGAGGAGCTCACCTTCTAAGTGGGGAGGCAGACAGTAAACAAAGAAATATACACCATGTTGTGGTCTGATAGGTGCTGGGCAGAAAAGTGAAGCAGGTTTAGGGTGAAAAGGCAATGGCATGCTGCTTCGCAAGGGGGTCAGAGAAGGCTTTTGGAGGAGGTGGCTTTGGAGGAGAGACCCGAATGATGTGGGTGGGAGAGCCAGCCGGTGAGTGATGGTACTCACACCTGGTTGGTATGAACTCCAGTGTTCTCTTGTCTATGCCACTGTCACATGTGCAAAAATAATCACAGTGCCAGAGCAAGCAGTAGTCCCACGCTTTTTGTTCATGAACCCCTGGAAGAATTCTGAAAAGTTAGTTCAACACTCACACATTCTTGCATTAACATCTAAATTTAAATCACTCTAGAGGAAGTAATTTCTGGCATACTTAAAATATACATATTTTGAGTACCAAATTTGGGAAAATGGTGGCTGTGAGGAGGGTTCCCTGAGTTCTCCCTTGGAAATCACTGCAATTTGAACTGCTGTAACTCATCAAACGAACCTCTGCTTGTCACAGAGCAGCTAAGAGACTCGCACGGTGATTACTTGAAGGTGGGCAGCCGGGTGAGTGGGGGAAGAGGGAGGCGACACGCGTGGAGGCTGAGACACAGGGACTCAGAGAGCAGATCCAAGAGTGTTCCTGCAGCTCACTCCCTGCGCCTCGCTGCCCGCCTAGAGTGCAGCGAGAGCGCGACGGTTTGCAGCCTGAGGCAGAAGCCTCGGGCTGGGGGAGTGAGGGAAAAGAGAAAGGAGATGTGCATGCAGAGGCGCGGTCCACACTCCCGGCCGCGGAGCTGCGGGACCCCAGGAGGTAGAGTGGAGAGCATAGCAGTGGCAGGGTGGGCTCAGTCCCTGCGCCTCTGCGGTCCCTCCGGAAGCGCAGCTGGAGCTTGGCTGGAGCGTCTGAGGCAGAAGCCTCAGCTCAAAACAGCGGTGAGACTTTTTGTTTGTTTGTTTGTTTGTTTTTTCTCTTTTTCAGACAGAAAGCAAAAAACAACTGCATAGATAAGAACCCACCCCCACTCTCCCTTAGAAACCTTGGCCCCTGCCATGCCAGAGTCTTAAGCTAACCCCTAAATGGAGGAGTAGGGTCAGATTTCAGAGGTGCTCCTACTCCCAGGGGGTTGAGAATCTTCACCCAAGAAACGGCTGCAGAGTGTGAGCCTACCTACCCTGCCCCCACCTCTCCTGCACAACTTGGGAGGCAGGGCAACTTCAACTGCTGAGTCACTCGCAGGCCTCCTGGCTGGTGGCTTTTAGCAGCGCTGAAATCTCACACACCCCCACAGCCTCCAAGGGAAAGAGTGCCTTAAGACGCACATCCAGCCTTCTGGCTGCACAGCACTCAGCGTGCCTTGGGGCAGGTAAGAGCAGAAACAGCATTGACTTTGTAAAAACTACCAATCACAACTCATAACCCCACTCATATACAATAGACCTGCATTGCCAGGGTCACTCTAGGCCCCAGGTAGTCAGCTCGGCCCCCACAAGACGCAGAGGGGTTTTTGTACAGCAGAGGACAACCTGAAGAGAGCTTGGTGGACTTTAGCCAAGACTGGCACTGTTTTTTTTTGGGGGGGGGGTTTGGCATGTTTTTTGTTGTGGTGGTGGTTTTCTTGGGAGTTTTGGGTTTTTTGTTTTTTTTTTGGTTGCTTGTTTTGGATGTTTTTGGTTTTTTTCTATTTCATTATTATCATTCTTAGTTTTTAATATAGGCATATATATAGGTGTATATATGTGGATATATATGTCCTTATATATGGGTGTGTAGA
>NW_017731735.1:540573-542541 GCF_001890085.2 Hipposideros armiger
AGGATAGAGAAATCATGAAAAACAACCAGCTAGAACTAAAGAATACAATTACTGAATTAAATAACAAACTCGGTGGAATTACTAGCAGATTGGATGAAGCAGAGGATCGAATTAGTGACTTAGAAGACAAGATAGCAGAGATCATCCAAGCAGAACAACAAAAAGAAAAAAGAATAAAAAATATTGAAAATAGTTTAAGAGAGCTGAGCGACAACATTAAGGGCAACAACATGTGCATCATAAGAATACCAGAAGGAGAAGAGAGGGAACAAGGGATCGAGAAAATATTTGAAGTAATAATGTCTGAAAACTTCCCTAATCTGGCAAAGGAAACTGACATATAAGCCCAGGAAGTGCAGAGAGTTCCAACCAAGATGATCCCAAACAGGCCCACACCAAAACACATTATAGTGAAAATGGCAAGTGTTAAAGAGAAAGACAGAATCCTAAAAGCAGCAAGGGACAGGCAGAAAGTTACTTACAAGAGCACCCCTATAAGAATATCAACCGACTTTTCTACAGAAACTTTGCAGGCCAGAAGGAAGTGGCAGGAGGTTTTCAAAGTGATGAAAAACAGAGGCCTACAACCTAGAATGCTTTATCCAGCAAGGTTATCATTTAAAATTGAAGGAGAGATAAAGAGCTTCCCAGAAAAGAGTAAACTAAAGGAATTCATTACCACCCAGTCAGCATTGCAGGAAATGTTAAAAGAGCTTCTTTAAGCAGAAAAAAAGAGAAAAACAACCTAACTAACAAAGACCAGGAACACAAATAACAAAACGGCAATAACTATGCACCTATCAATAATCACATTAAATGTAAATGGATTAAATGCTCCAACTACATAGGGTGGCTGAATAGATAAGAAAGCAAGACCCTTGCATATGCTGTATACAAGAGACTCACTTCAGATCAAAAGACACATACAGGCTGAAAGTAAAGGGATGGAGTAAAATATTTCATGCAAATGGAACTGAGAAAAAAGCTAGAGCAGCGATACTTATATCAGATAAAAAAGACTTTAAATGGAAGAATATAATAAAGGACAAAGAAGGACACTTCATAATAATAAAGGGATCGAGCCAACAAGAGAACATAACCCTAGTAAACATTTATGCACCTAACATAGGTGCTCCTAAATATATAAAACAGATATTGACAGGCATAAAGACTGAGATCAATAGTAACACTATCATAGTAGGGGACTTCAACACCCCATTGTCACCAATGGACAGATCCTCCAGACAGAAAACCAATGTGGAAACAGTGACCTTAAATGACACATTAGACAAGCTGGATTTAACTGATATTTTCAGAGCATTTCACCCCAAAGCTATAGAATATACATTCTTAACTGCACATGGAACATTTTCCAAGATAGATCACATGTTAGGCCACAAAACAAGTCTCAGTAAATTTAAGAAGATCGAAATAATATCAAGCGTCTTCTCTGACCACAGTGCTATGAAACTAGAAATCAATTACAAGAAGAAATCCGGAAAGCACACAAATACATGGAGGCTGAATAACATGCTAATAGAGAGTGGGTCAAAAATGAGATCAAGGAAAATCAAAAGATACCTCGAGACAAACGAAAATGAAAATACCACAACCCAAAATCTCTGGAATGCAGCGAAAGTAGTCCTAACAGGGAAGTTCATAACAGTGCAGGCCTGCCTAAAGAAGCAAGAAATCTCAAATCAACAGGTTATCATTACACCTCAGGGAACTGAAAAAAGAACAGCAAAATAAGCCCAAAGGGAGTGCAAGGAAGGAGATAATAAAGACCAGAGCAGAAATAAACGAAATAAAGACCAGAAAAACAATACAAAAGATCAATGAAACCAAGAGCTGGTTTTTTGAGAAGATAAACAAAATTGACAAACCTCTAGCCAGACTCATAAAAAAAAAATTAAATAAAAAAGAGAGAGGACTCAAATTAGTAAAATCAGGAATGAAAGAGGTGAA
>NW_017731735.1:549161-566726 GCF_001890085.2 Hipposideros armiger
AGTTAAACAGTAAATCTCACCACTGCAGCTCGAGCCCAGGATGCCTCTGGGATGCCCTGCTCTGTCCCGGTTGGAGCTCCTTATCTTAGAAGGTCACCTTCTAAGGTGATCCAAACTCTATCGCTCTAGCATTTTCCCAGGTTACTCCCCCACCATTCCCGAATTCCTGGCACCACAAGAGATACGATGACAGAGGGGAGCATCATGAAAGGAGAACAGACCTCCAGGACATCCTGCAGCCTCTGGGAGAATGCCCTGATTTTCCCTTAAATACCTCCAGCCTGTTTGCTTCTTCTCAGTAAGGCAGTTTTTGGAGGTGTTAACCCGCTGCCTTCTCAGACCACCGGTGCTCTGATAATAAATGCTTATTCTGTGACCCAACTCCTGTGTCGCTCTATTGGCAAGCAGCATGAGCCCTGGACTCATTTGGACTCTGGTGACGGTTTGAGGGGAGAATTCTCTGTGTGGAGAAACTAGTGATGAGGTGAAAAGACTCACCTGTGGTAGAGATGAGCAGTGCTCCATACCCAGGCTAGGGGGAGGGACAACCTGGATAGCTGGATTTGTGGGACCTTTAAGCACTCCTTGGGGATAATCAGAAATATCTAGGAAGGGAATCTTGGTAAAAGATGGCATTTTCCATGAGTAAGCAGGATGGGGATTTAGGGAGACTCATACTAAGAGAAGAGTGATCTCCGGTAGCTAGAGAAGGTAGGAATTTCTGGGTTACATTACAAAATAATTGCTTGTAGTGGGCCATACACTGGTAGATTATAGATGCCCGAATTTAGCAGGAGAGAAAGCCTAGGTGGTGTACAGCCGATGTCAAGTCAAAATAACTGATGAAGGGAGAAATGAGCAAGGTTTCCTTACCTCCCCCATCTAAAACATGATGGGTACACCAAGAAAAAGGCTATGGACTCAAAAAACAAAGATCTAAACTCTCTCCTGGTTTTGCTATCAATTAGTTTATAACCTTGACTACATTTTATGATCTCCTATCCATTAATTTGTTCATCTGTAAAATGAAGTGAAGAGTGATGACAAATATTTTTAAGTCTTGCACTATCCCAACAGTCTATGATGCTGACTGTAAGTGGAAAAAAAAAGCAAGGTTGCCTCTGTGTCTCAGTGAGGCAAGCATGTAACCAAGGAGACCCCAGGACAGATGTCTAACTCTAATATTTTGGAGAGTTCAGACAAGTGATCTAAATAACAAAATAGAATGGAAATTTAGATGTTCATGTAGATTTATGTGATTTCTAAAATGCTGACAACTAATTCAAATTTTAAGACGATATGTTGGGTCTACAAAACACATCTCGCCGACATACTGCCAGTTTGAGGAGGTCTGTATTTGAAGAAGGAAAAGGGAAGGGGAGAGGGGAGGTACTGGTGTACTAGCAAAGTGCATTGGAAGAGGACACAGAGACTTAATTTTAGAGAAAATAAGAGAGTCTCTGTTCATGTGCACAGCTTGTAAACAGATGAGATTGAGGGGTCTTCCTCTGTCTTCCACTGCTCAATCTTAATGTGTAGATGGTGTAAATGTTTGTCTTCTACTGCAAGGACGTTTGGAGTTGGTGGCATGAATTATGTTCTTAACAACCTGTACTTTCAAATATTTGGATTTATATTAGATAATAAGTCTGTATTATTGCCAAATGTCCTAGAGCTAGTCTCAGGGCAAGAATGTTGGCATCAGCATGCCTTGCCATCAATTGCCTCTCCATCTTTCACCCACCCTCAAAACGTGTACTCTCCTCCTTTCACCCCTCTCCCTATCAGGTACTAATCAGGCAGCAGTCGCCTTCTTGGAGTGGAGGGCATCTTGGCTCTGGGGATGGGTGGCAGTGATAACTGTGGGTTGGAGTAATGATGGGGTAAGATTCCACTCACTCACCTTCCAGCCCTTCCAGGAGGTACATCCTATCTTGGCTTTTACTGAGGCAGAGACCTCTGTGTTTCCTGTTTCTTCCTCCCCATGCTCAAATTAGTGGTTCAGGCCCCTGGCTGGAAACACACTTCTTTGTGAATTCTGCCTCCCATCTTCAGTCCAAACATGGGGTTGGAACTCCAACTCACAGAGGACTTAGCCTGAGGCTTCAGAAGCCTTAACAGAGTTGGTGTGGACAGCAGGGTCCTGGGATTCAGGGGTGGCTGTGCCCACCAGGCCCTTTATAGCTTCATAATAGCAACAGAATAAACTAAGGTATCCCCAAGGGAGAAGCTATAAACACCTGTCACTGGCTTCTCGGACCTGGGATTCTGGAGCATTTCACCTTTATAGGGTAACCACCAGTTTGAAGTCTTCCCTTAGCTCTGAAGGCCCAGGTCTTCACTGTCATCTTCATGAATGATCAGATCATTGAAAAATGCCTCAAGCTTGTGAACTTATAAGATGGATTTGTGGCAGGATATTTTACTTCCATAAACTTACCAAATAAACAGTGGATGATGTCATGTCAGCTAGTCAGAGCCTTTTTCCCCAGGAGAGTAATCTGACTGAGAACTTAACTCTTATTAGAGATTTGCCTGAGAAATATGAACTCAGTAAAATGGACTGGATTATTTTAGGAGGCATTTTGTTCAAATTGATATCCAATTCATCACCCATTTCAGCGAAGATATTTTTTCAAAGGGACCAAGTGTTTCCATTGTCTTTCTCCTTGCAGGTTGCTTGAGAATCTTTTGCATTTTTGACTATCAACCATGTATTTCAACAAAACTTTATAACTTGTTTTAGTTTTTCAAGTTTGTGTATAAAAATTTGGGTTGCACTTAGATTTGCCATTTCTTGGTGGCTTGCAAAACGGCCCCTTAATCTCCACAGTAAGGTACTTCAGTTCGTATGGCTTGTACATTTTTCAACTAGGTTTTTAACACTTTTCATTTGCCTCACTTTCACACATTAAAGAAATCAGTCCTTTTATTAGATGTGTTGTGAATATTCTTTCTCAAATTTTTTTTTTTTGGTCATTTGCCAACCAGAAGTTTTTTCACAATAAAATTGACTGATCTTTTCTGGCTCGAAAGATTAGATTTTTTGTCTTGAGAGTGTTGATTAAAATATCTGAAGTGAAGGGAAAGCCAATGCAAAGGTGCATTCTCCAGTTGGTCACCACTGTGAGAGATGGGCTCATGCCTTCTGGGATCCTCTGAGAAGCCATAGAGAATGCACCTCGCCATCTCTACTCAAAGATTGGGAGTGTAGGACATTTCTCTACCAGCTCCCTCCACCATTGGCCACGGCATGTCCCAGGGCTTGTTAATTCCCTTGCTGTTTCAGACTGCCCATGAGTTCCATGTCACAGCATTAGAGTCACACCGGGGAGGGCAAGAGAGACATGGCGAGGCTGAGGAAGGTGGTGTCGGTTTACGACCTGTATGAAGCTTATTGCTGCAGCGATGGGAAGAATAAAAGCGTTGCTGAGAGCTTGAGTTTAATTCACTGGCCTTGGTGGTTATCTTCTTTACACTTTTTTTAAATTAAAAAATTGAATGCATATTATTTTAAAGTATCTGAATGTATTAAAGAGTACTAGACACCTGTTTCTTTAAACTGGTTTCAAGTACTTGCGAAACACCCCAGAGACTTTCGACCTAAGAGCCATTAGTGGAGACTCTTAGTCATCACAACTCCAGCCCCCAAATGTGCACAAACTATCTCCTTTGGATCATACTCAGTTAAAAAAATATGATGAGGGCAAAGGGAGGTAAGATGTGATGTTCTTTCTTCCATATTATATGACCGCAGGATCCTAGAAAAATGACCTGACTTTATTAGACCTATGGAGGCTCTGGCTTCCCCAGCAGCTGTTAATAAACCAAAAAATATAGGAGAGCTCACACCCCATAGGGTGAAGCTGGACCAGTGAGAGACGGGGGATGGGAAGGAGCTGACAGATCAAGTCTTTGTACTTTCTGTCCCAGACAGACTGTTCTGAGGCACTGTGATTCTCTCAGCCTCTCCCAGACACCATGCATGACTGAGCAGTTGGCAGTGTTTCTTGTGAGGCTGCGGACAGCTCTGTGACATGCCCCTTTGAATTTGCTTGCCCTCCCTCCCCCACTCTCTGCCCTCTGTTCTTCAGTTTTGCTGCCTTGCCCCTCGATAAAGTGTTAGTATGTAAGCTTTGTCTGGAGTTCTGATTTCTAAAGAACCCAAGACACGACACTATGACTAGTGTTGAATTGGGGTTGTGTTCTCAACGTAATGGCAAAGTAGAGTTTCTAGCCCTCTGGTTCTGTTCTGTCCTATGATTTTCAGACCTCCAGAAAAGGCAAGTACCCAGGCCAGCAGCATGGGTATAGCCTTCTAACCAAATTAAAAGGGAAGCAGGGGGCAAAGATAACGAAACCACATTTTGTCTCAGACACAGGGAAAGCACAACCAGGCCAGTGTGTAAGGCTGGGAAAGGGAAAGAGTGAGTTGCTTCCTTCTGAGTCAGAACTCCATGTCTCTAGAGTTGACCACAGTGTCCTCCTGTCACCTGGTTTATTCTCTCTGCAACACAGCAGTTAGTTGGTGAGTTAGGATTAGTTAGATGGTAGATTTGGATGTGACAACATAAAGGGGCATAAATGGTCTCTTCTTGCTTTTGGCTCAGCCTGGCCCTGACCAGCTTCTCCTTAAATCTGATTTGGAAACAGCTTAAAGTGTAGAAATGTAAACAACTTTAGCCTTTCCTATCAGCTCAGTTCAAGTCAACTGAACAAATATTTATCAAATGACTGTTCTGTGGTAACCAAGTCATTACACTCAGAACCTTGGCCTAGAACATGCACAGTCCATTGGTAAACTGTTACAGCAGGAGAAATGAGGGAAGAGATAAATGGAGAGGGAGACAGATCTGCAGGGCTCCTGGGGAGATGACTGTAGCAGTGTGGCTCTAAGGGTGTGAAACGACTGGAGGAACAAGAGTGAATCTGGGAAGGGCTAGGGAGCTTGCAGTGTGGTGATTTTGTTGTGTATTCTCAACAAGAACACACAGAATTATAGCTCCAGGGCCCTATTGACTGCCTCTATCTGGCTTTCCTGAAGACAGCTTAAACTCAGTGTGTCCAGCTGAATTCACCTTCCTCCTCTAAATCTCCTTTCTCTCCTGCACTTATTATACTTCCATCTTGCCCGTTAGACATCTGAGAGATAAGAAAATGAATGCTCTGCTACTGTATATGCTTATGTCTTATATGGTGAATTGTCTTTTTTTTTTTTTTTTGCACAACGATGTGGCTGTCCTATGGGGCTATAGGTTAGGCCATACCCCTCTGGTGTCACTGAAAGCAGATGGACTTGGATATTCATATCAATTATCAGAAAAGCTCTGGGTCCTGCAAAGGGGTGCCCCAGGGAGGACTTAGACAAAGGAGAAGGACACCCCTTTTCTCTTTCTGGGCCTTTCTCTCTTGGGCCTGGGCTTCAAAGAGCCAAATTATACTTGTAGGCATAACCAGGCTGAGGGAAAGCTAGCCTGTGCTACATGAGAATTGTATGTGTGTCAGATCCATTTCTGAGACTTTCAGGCAGTTGGACATTTGAGAGGGAAGTAGAAGCTAGCTGAATTATTAAGCTACCACATCCATCTTGGCTTGATTTGTCTTAGGGATTCTGCTCATGGCATCCATGAGGCTCTTTATTAACACACGAGGAGTCATGGGCTTTGATGGCATCCTTGTACCTTTCACCCTTGATATGGGTATTTGGCTTCATTTGCTAGTACCAGATTGTCTTTGTCAGTTGGGTATCAGCCACCCCCTTTCTCCATTCTCCTCTGCATTGCAGGGAAGTGTGGAGCTCTGTTTCCTTGCATCACTTTCCTATATGGCTCTAGGTTAGAGTGTGCCAATTAAAGGTCTGATTTCATGAACCAGCAGCAGTTTCCATATTGCTTCCTCAACCCTTCCAATCATTGTGTAAGCTTCTAATTCCTTTCTCCTAGGAATATAGAAGTGCTTCTCCTTTATCAAAGAGCCCTCACTGACAGCACACTGCTGCGTTGCCCCATCTCCTCTCATGATGGTGGTCACAGTGGTGGTTAGGGGTAAGTCTCACTCCTCACAGATTTATTACTATAGTAGGCAAGGCAGCTTCTAGATAATTCTGTGACCAGAGGTCCTTGCTGTACAATAACAGTCACCCCTGATGGAGCAGGACAAATGAGGTCAGTTCTTATTGCCTCTCCTCTCACGGCCTTCTTCCATTTGCTGGTGCACAGTGTGATCCAGGCGCTTCACTTAAGATGAGCTGGTTGGCTAATGCATGGTCTGGCTGCAGTCTAAGATTACCGCAGTGAAGGATATTGAATGAAAGAAACAGATGTCCGCTCCTAGTCTCAGGCCGTATGGAGGCTGCTTTCACAGGAAAACAGATGTGAGTGTGTGTGTCACACAACAACTCTTGTTCAGTATCGTAGACCCACATTTCCTTTGTTTTTAACACATTTGAGCTAATAAGCCCTTGGGGAATTTGGCTGTTAGGACCCAAGGAAACTACAACAACGTGAGGGTGAGAATGTCTCAGTGCAAGTCAGCCTTATTATATGATGAGGACCATTGAAACAGACACTGCCAATGCCTTGTCACTTTTTCTCAGCACACCATTCCCGTGGACAGCAGCTTAAGACAAGCACCTGACAATGCTCCGTAGTCAGTAAACGTGCACAGTGAGTTAAACACAATGAAGTGGTCATCACAATCCTTAACTGGTTACCTGGGTCTCTATTTCTGCTCTGACCCTTCTTGTTTCAAATTCCCACCAGCTGTCTTGATATCTGACCCATGGCAGGACAGAGCAGTGTGTACGACAACTAAAAAGAGTCTGTAGAGAAAGAATAGCTAAAAATGGCCTCAAAAGTGGCCTCCTGGAAACAAGTGTCTCTGGGGAGTCTGAGGAGGGTCTGTCACCACTGCTTTAGACACACAAGGGTTTTCCACCTTGGGCCACATTCATGCTTCCTGAAGAGCCTCTCAGTCTCCTAAGGACCAGGGAAGAGCAGTGTAACAGTGTGTGGATCATTTAGTCCTTAATGTTTCTTTTTTGTTGTTTTTTTTCCATGTGGGAGTCGAACCGGCAACCTTGCTGTTAAGAGCACACGCTCTATCCACTGGGCCATCCGGGCAGCAGCTCAGCTCAAGGTGCCGAGTTCAGTCCCAGCCGCGCGCGGGTGGGCATAGCCCACCATTGAGCCGGCAATCTTGTCATTAGGAGCGCCTGCTGTCACCAGCTGAGCCATGCTGCCACCTGTTGGCAGATCAGTGGCAGCTCAGCTCAGGCGAAAGTCCTTAATGTTTTTAATTGTTCAGCTCTCATGACAACTCACCCATGGATTTAAATCACTATGTGTTTCTCTGGGCATTTATACTTTTCCCTAGTGTCAATTAAGCACATCTGGCCATCAAAAAACCTAAATGCTGGAAGACATCCTGAAGATCATTTTTTTCAGCCTCTAAATTTGGAATATCCCAGATCTCAGTGAGGTGAAGTGCTTTGCCCAAAGTCCCTGTAATCTAGAAGCAGAGGGGGGACCTTCATCCAGCTTCCAGACTCCCAGTCCAAGAATTTTTTTTTCCTGTTTAGACCATGGCTGTCTTAAAGCAAAAATTTCCCTGGACAAAGTTAAACAGGCAAAGAAGACTTTGTTCAAGGCTATTGCAGTAGGAGATAGTGCTAAGTCTGTTTAAACAAAGAGTATTTTCTGGCCCCAGAAGGTTCACGTTCCTACCCAGGGGATTCTACATTGAGATGAAACTGTGGTACCACTATGGTGACCTATTCTGTTCCTGTAATCCTTGCCAGCCACCCACCAGCCCTGGGCAGACAGTGAATCTTGGTATGCATGCTTGAGTGCTCCTTATTGTCTCCATGGGGACCTGCCTCTGCTCATTGTATTACAAAGCCAGCTTAAATTCTTGTGCAAACATCTTTTTTATTTTTGTTCATTATTCCATTCAAGAGACTGGGGGTGGGTTTTTCCTGAAATTTCCGAAGAGTCTTTCACTGAGGCCTAGCATGTAATAGATGCTAAATAAATGTTGATTGAATGAATGACTAAATGGCATCATTTGTAAAAATTCCAGTTACTTAACAATTCTAGGCCTCCATAGCTAAGAATCTGTTGGCTACTCATTAAACAAGCATTGTGTATCTATCAGAAGGAAAGAAGGTAAATTGCATCAATTTTCTTTTCAATATTTTCACTAAAACAGTGTTTTTAAATCTTTCTCCTCCTTCTCCACCTTCTTCTTCCTTAACCTCAGCCCACAGAACTATATTTTCCAATGCAACCCACTACACACACCACACACACACTCACACACACCACACACTCACAAAACAAAAATTTCACAAAACAATTTTCACCCTCACTATAGTTTCAGTGTCCTCTGATATTTTCTATTCTATTTCATTTCTTAAAAAAAAAAAAAGTGAATTGAGACCCACTACATTAACTTTTTTTTTCATTTTATTTTTTATTTTTATTTTTATTGTTAGTTTCAGGTGTACAGAACAATGCAATAGTTATCCTTTTCACCCCTCACAAAGTAACAACCCCCCTCTCCCCATCTATTGCCCTCCCCCCCATATCATGCTTATCTATTACAATTCCATTGATTCCATTCCCACTCTCTACTCCATGTCCCGTGACTATATGTATATATAATTATACTTGACATACAATATTATTCAACATCAGCTTCAGAAATACAGTGCTGTGGTCAGACCTCTACACTGACTGTGAAGTGGTCTCCCCCACAAGACATGAGTCCATCTGGCCCCCTAAGAAATATTTACAACATTATTGATTATATTCCCCAGACTGTCTTTTTCTATCCCTGAGGCCATATTGTAGTTACCAATTTGTATTGTCTCATCCCTTCCCCTTCTCCTTCATCCCCACCCCCTCCCAACTAGCAACCCTCAGTTTTTCCTCTGTGTCTCTGAGACTATCTCCATCCACATCTCCCATCCATTCAGTTCCTTAGAATCCACATATAAGTGAGATCATATGATATTTGTCTTTCTCTGACTGACTTATTTCACTTAGCATAATGTTCTCTAGTTCCATCCATATTGTTGCAAATGGTACGACTTCCTTCTTCTTTATAGCTGAGTAATACTCCATCGTGTAAATGTACCAAAGTTTCTTAATCCAGTCATCTACCGATGGGCATTTTGGTTGTTTCCAAGTCTTAGCTATTGTGAATAGCGCCGCAATGAACATAGGGGTACCTATATTTTTTCGGATTAATGTCTTGGGTTTTTTTGGATAAATACCTAAGAGTGGGATTGCTGGGTCATAAGGTAGTTCCATTTCCAGATTTTTGAGATACCTCCATACTGATTTCCATAATGGCTGCATCAGTCTGCAGTCCCACCAGCAGTGCACCAGGGTTCCCCTTTCCTTACAACCTCGCTAGCATTTGTTGTTTGTTGATTTATTGATGATAGCCATTCTGACCGGGGTGAGGTGGTATCTCATTGTGGTTTTTATTTGCATTTCCCTAATGCTAAGTGAGGTTGAACATTTTTTCATGTGTCTCTTCATATCCTCTGCCCATTTTTTAATTCGGTTGTTTGTTTTTTGGTTACATTAACTTTTGACCCACTACTGGTTGAGACCTACAATTTGAAAATTCTGCTCTAAAGCTACATTAAATAATGGCAATGGAAAAACTGCTTAATACATTTAATATAAAAGCCATACCTAGGGATATTTAAATTTTTGAAAATTTTAAATTCTAGAAAGGTTGTATGATGTTGGGATGGGTGAATGAAAGGGAGATCAGGTACATAATCCATAGGATTATAGGGCTCCAGATCTGAGGAATTAAATTTGGGAAAGGGAAGAAAACTGGGAGTACAAGATAAGTGGCAGTGATAGGAAATAGGTTGAAATACTAATAACTTCATTTGACAAATTCTGCTGAAAACAGTTGGGTACACTCCTGAGTCAGAAGACCTAAAAATGTCTAATTCCCAGATGGCATCATCGGCACACTGTGAAACAATATGTTCTTTTAAAATTAATTCAATTTCATTTATTTTTAATGACAAAGTAATACATAAATACATTTTTTGTTAAAAATTAAAATTATACAGAAAAAAGTTCCTCTTGACACTGTATCTCCTGTCCAATCCCAGTGACTTAGAGAACTATTTTCAATATGAATGTGCTTCTAGACCTTTCCAATGCAATTAATATGTTTGGATTAAGGTATACTATTTTATAACTTTGTGTTTGCTTGTTCCCTCTGTGTTTGGCTCCTGTTTCCCCTTTCTTGCTATGATGTGACATAATAGGAAATATACAGTTGGCCATTTTTCCCAGTTCTTGACACAGAGCTCCTAAAACTCTTAGAATCTCCATAATAGTGTCTTTTTGTATACTAGTGAGGTGACTCTTGGAGGCTGGAAGTGGATTGCCAGAGGAACAACGATGTGACTAGAGGGTTGGAACTTTCAGCCCCACACCCCACAGACCTACCTGACCTACCTCCCCGCCTCCTGGGAGAGGTGAGGAGCTGGAGATTGACTTAATCATAAATGGCCAATGATTTAATCAACCATGTCTACATAATGACACTTCCAAAAAAACTCTAAAAGAAGGAGTTCAGAGAGCTACTGGGTTGGCGACCACATGAATGTGCTGGGAGGGTGAAGCACCCTGAAAGAGCATGGAAACACCACACCCCTTCCCACATACCTTGTCCTGTGTATCTCTTCCATTTGGCTGTTCCTGAGTTGTATCCTTTGTAATAAACTGGTAATGGTAAGTAAAGTGTTTCCCTGAGTTCTATGAGCTGTTATAACAAATTATTGAAATTAAAAAGGGGTGTGTGGGAACACCTGATTTATAGCCAGTCGGTCAGAAGTATGGAAGGCCCTGACTTGTGACTGGTACCAGAAGTGAGGGTTAGTTTGTGGGACTGAGCCTTTAACCTGTTGGGTCTGCATTAACTCTGGGTAGTTAGTGTCAGAATTGAATTAAATTGTAGGACACTCAGTTGGTGTCCGCAGAGAATCAGAGAATTGCTTGGTGTTGAAAATCCACATATTTAGTGTCAGAGTGTTCTGTGTGGAGAGAAAACTAGTTTTCTTATATATACCTGCTTTCTTTTGAGTTACTTGAATACCTTTTAAATATTCCCTTTTCATTTACCTACTGTGATTTTGATTATATCTCTTTGAATAGATTTGTTTTTTACTGGTTGCTCTAAGGATTACAAAACACTTAACTTTTTGCTGTCTACTTAGAATCATTATTTTACCATGTTAATTAGAATGTAGAAAACTTACCACCTTATAGGATCCCTTACCCTCCCAACTTTGTTATAGTTGTCTTATACATTACTTGTACGTACATTGAAAAATCCCATCGGACAACGTTATAATTTATGTTTTCAACCATCAAACATAGTTTGAAGAACTTAAGAGAAAAATGGTTTATTATACTTATTCAGTGTTTATCATTCCTGTTGCCCTTACTTCATTCCTGATGTTCCAAGTTTCTTTTTTGTATCCTTTCTCTTCTGTTTGAAGAGCTTCCTTTAGCATTTCTCTTAGAGCAGATGTGCTGGCTGTGAATTCTCTTAGTTTTCCTTCATCTGAGAATGTCTTTATTTCACCTTTATTCCTGAAGGATATTTCCACTGAAAATAGAGTTCTGTGTTGACAGTTATGTTCTTTCAGCATTTAAAAAAAGCTCTGTCACTTTCCTTCTGGCTCCACGGTTTCTCATGAGAAATCTACAGCTATTTGAATTATTGTCCCCTCCAGGTAATTAATATGTTGTTTTTCTCTGGCTGCTTTCAGGATTTTTTTCTTTGTCTTTAGTTTACTGCAGTTGAATTATGATGTGCCTGGGTGTAGATTTTCTTGTTTGTTTGTCGTTTGCTGGTTTTCCTGTTTGAGGATTCTTTTACCTTCTTGAATCTGTATGTTGATGTCTTTGGTCAAATTTGGGAAATTTTAGCCATTATTTCTTTAAATTTTGTTTTCAGCACTGTAGGCTTTCTCATCTTCTTGAAATTTTGTTTTCAGCACTGTAGGCTTTTTCATCTCCTAGGACTATCTTCAAGTTCCCTGATTCTTTTCTCTGTCATCACTGTTCTGCTATTGAGTCTATTCAGTGAGTGTTTTATAATGAGAGAAATAGAAATACAACGTGAGCCACATATGTACTTTAAATTTTCTAGCAATCATATTTTTAAAATATTTTTAAAACATAAAATTAATTTAAGTAATACATTTTATTTAACCCAATTTATCCCCAAATTATTTCAACATTTAATCAACATTAAAATTATTGGTGAGCTATTTTACATTCATTTTTTAATCTTATTTTTTTTAAATCTAGTATATATTTTATACTTGTAGCACATCTCAGTTCAGATACAAGATTTCATCAGAAATACTTGGTATGTATTCAGAGTTAATAAAATTTATGGTTGAAAAAGTAGATTCAGACACCCAAACTGTTCCAAACATACCTAAAACTTTTCCAGTAATTGAGCTGAGCATCAGTTTTAAGTTAAAATTAAAATAAAAAATGTAGCTTCTCAGTCACATTGACCACATTTCAAGTTCTCAGTAGTTGCATATGCTTACTGGCTTCAACATATGAACTTGAAGGGACATAATTCAGCCCATAAAAATATTAATCTGGATGTTCTTTCTTCTCTCTTTGATTACCTCCACTTCATTTGGATAGCTTCTATTGCTGTCTTTAACATCACTAATTTTTTTCTTCTGCAATGTTTAGTTTGTTGTTAATCCCACTCAGTATATTTTTCATCTCATGCATTATAGTGCTCATTTCTAGAAGTTCAATTTGGATTAAAAAAAAAAAACCTTCTTTGTCTCTCCATAATGTTGTGAACATATGGAATATAGTTATAATACCTGTTTTAATGTCCTTGCTAATTCTAACATCTGTATCACTTATGTGTCAGTTGAGATTGATTTTTTTTCTTATTATGATTGAATTTTCCTGCTTCTTTGCATGCCTTGTAATTTTGATTGGAAGCCATACATTATGAATTTTATCTTCTTAAGTGTTGGATATTTTTGTATTCCCGTTAATACTCTTGAGTTTTATTCTGGGATACAGTTAAGTTACGTGGGAACAATTTGATTCTTTTGGATCTTATTTTTAAGGTTTGTTAAATGAGATCAGAACAGTGTTCTGTGTAGGAATAATTATTCTCCACTATTGAAACAAGACTCCTCTGAGCACTCTGGCCAGCACCTCACAGATTACAAGATTTGCAGTCTGGCTGATGGAAACAGGCACTATTTTTGGCCTTGTGAGAGCACTTAGACACCTTTCTGGTGGTTCTTCCCCTGGCCTTTGTTACATGTATGTGCTGGTCAGTATTCCTTTAAATACTCAAGAAGCACCTTCTGTAGATCTGTGAAGTTCTCTCTCTGAAGCTCTCTCCTCTCCAATCCTCTGTCCTGGAAACTCTGGCTGCCGTGGTCATCCCAAACTCTTAGTTCCATCTTCTCAAGTCAGGTAAACCATAATCATCAGGGTTTGTAATTAATAAATGAATGTGATTATTTGATTAACATCTGACCCTTACGTCACAACCAGACTGTAAGCTCCTTGAGGTCAGGGATTTGGCCTGTTTTGCTTATCATTGTTCCTCTAGTACTTCATACAGTATCTGGTTGATAGTGGGTCCGCAATAAATACTCAATGAATAAAAATACTCAATTAAACCCAATCATAACACAGGGAAATGCTAAGTTACCGAAGACTTCATGGGCATTAATATGTGCTATGGTCTGAATGTTTGTGTCCCCCCCCAGATTCATATGTTGAAATCCTAATGTCAATGTGATGGTGTTAGAAGGTGGGCCCTTTGGGAGATGTATGTTATGAACCCTCATGAATAGGATTAGTGCTTTTATAAAAGAGACCCCAGAGAGATCCCTCATCCCTTCCACCACGTGAGGACACAAAGAGAAGGTGCTGGCTATGGACCTATGTTATCTTTAATAAGTTTTATTTGTTTTACCTTTCACATTTAATGTATAATTAACTTGAAATGTAGTTTTGTATATAGTTTGAAATAGGTGCAAATGTTCAATTCCACTCATTTGAATATGCAATTAATCCAGCACCACTTATTGAAAAGAGCATTCTTTTTCCATTGCATTGCTGTGGACCCTTTTTCATAAATTGGGTGACAATATATGTGTGAATCTCTTTCAGGACTCTTCTATTCCATTGTTATTTTTCTATAGTTGCACTAATACCACATTGGTTTCATTATTCTAGCTTTGTAAATGTCTTGATTTCTATAAGTCATTGAACTATGCTTTTCTCTTTTGTCCTCGACATTTGCAAATCAATGCAGCATTTAGAATATGTTTGCCAATTTCCACAAAAAATAAGCCCACTTGGGGCCGGCCGAGTGGTGCATTGGTTAAGAGCTGGCTTGGGATGCCAGAGGGCCCCGGTTCAGATCCCACATATGCGGGCCAGTGACACTGCCCTCCACAACTAAGATGCTGAACAGCAGCTCAACCTGGAGCTGGGCTGCTGTGAGTGCTGGCGACGGCGTAGACTGCAGCCCCTGTGGCAGTGGGTTGCCTTGGGCTACCGTATATAGCCAGCAGCCAGCATGAGAAGCCAGCAGCCGCAGTGAGCGGCCGTCCAGAAGCCGGCGACTGATCTGTCTCACCTGGGAAGAGCGCAATGATGGTGCCAACTTGGGCTAGTGAAGCAACGTCCTTCACAACTAGACTGAAGAACAAAACAACAGCAACTTGTCTGTTCCCTTTCCCCCAATTCCCCAGCACTGTTCCCATCCCCCCAATTCCCCAATTAAAATCTTAAAAAAAAAAATAAGCCACTTTTCAAAGCTGGAACAATTTGAGCAACAAAATATAATAAATAAAGTAGTACTAGGTTATAACCTAAATTATGAAATAAATATCCATGAGTCCATACTGATAGAAATATATGATTGAATAAATAAATAAGTGGACAAAAATAGACAAATCTCCAATTTACAAGAATTTTATGTAATTTATGTAAATGCTCCGCTCTCAAGGAAGTGTAACATAATTCTTCACTTCTTCTGTGTGAGTTGTGCGTAGTGACTTCCTCCAAAAAGCATAGCATGGAAAAACAGGGAAATGAGTGACTTCATAATGAAGAAAGTTGATAATATATACCCTTGATACGATGCAATGAGAATGGCACTTTGTCTCTTTGTGGTCTTTCTCCCCAAACCCCATAATCTCAGTCTAATCATGAAAATACATCAGAAAAATCCCACCTGAAGACATTCTACAAAATACCTGACAAGTATTCACAAAAAAATACCAAGGTCATCCAAGACGAGGAAAGTCTGAGAAATTGTTACAGTTAAGAAAAGTCTAAGCGGTGTAGAGGCCTGACCACCGCACTATATATCTGAAGCTGATGTCGAATAATATTGTATGTCAACTATAATTTTATGTACTTATAGTCACAGGATGTGGAGTATAGTGTGGGAATGGAGTCAATGGAATTGTAATAGATAAGTATGATAATCGGGAGTGGGAGGGCAGTGGATGGGGAGAGGGGAGTTGTCGCTTTGTGAGGGGTGAAAAAGATAACTATTGCATTGTTTTGCACACCTGAAACTAAAAAAATTTATAAAAAAAGAGTCGAAAGAGACAGGACGACTACATGTAATGTGGTATCCTGGATGGAATCCTGGAACAGAAGAAAACATATTAGATAAAAACTAAGGAAATCTGATTAAGCAAATTATGGACTTTAGTTAATAATAAATTCTTAGTGGTTGATTAGTTGTGACAAAGGAACCATATGAATGTAAGCTGTTAATAACAGGGGAAGCTGGCTTTTGGCTGGGGTGAACTGCACTCTCATTGGAGGCAGGGGAGCCAGCCAGAGCCATGGCAGTGTAGTAGTAGCAGTTGGACTGACAATTCCTGCTGCAGGATTTGCAGGCTGTTGTGTTTTGTAAGCCATGAAGTATGTGGAGCCTCAACTAAAACAAGTTTTTCAAAAACCTGTCTTCAAGGTTTTACCAAAGGTTCTACCAAAATTTGTCTTCAGTGGTGGGTATTACAGAGGTGGGTTTGAACCCAAAATGACAAAATGAGAAGCAGGTGTAAACCCTACTGCCAAGAAAGGAAAAATAAGAGATGCTCATTGATGTATTATGCTTTTAAATCACCCAGACAAGGGAGGCTCTCCTTATATAACAGCCAAAATCAATGAAGCTAAAGATTTACTAGAAGGTCAAGCTAAAAAATTAAGTAAATGTATGATGAATTTTAAGTTATTATTAGTTTATGTATATGAATACCAGCTTTTTATAATAAAATGCCTCAAAGCTACAAGTTTTAAAAATGATTTAGCACAAACTAAAAGCCTTGGTATAAGTTTCTTGTTTAAATTTGAGGATTTTAAATCAGATTATAGACTATTTGGAGATTAATGCTTGATAGCTATGAATAAATACATACCATTTGAATAGAAATATTGTTCATTACTCATTTAGCAAATAATTTAGTACCTACTTCAAGGCAAAGTAAACATGACAGTCTCTGGGGTGGGAAACTGATAAACTGGTCATTAAAATACCGTGTGATGAATATTATGATGGAATGAATCAGCATAGGCTGTTATTGTAGTGTGGATGGAAAAGCAGCCATTATGTTAAACAAGCTCAGGAGACTGAAAATAACCACATAGCCTGGTATGAACATAAAAATCCCTCACTAAGGTGGGCCATGGCGAGCAGTTACATCTTTGGCCTGTAGCTTCCTTGACAAAGGTCAACCTTTACCTTAAGTGCTCCTGTCTGTGGTCTTTTTGCATCTAAGATAACATACCCTTGCAATATCAGAGTAATCCCTTTTTCCGGACCCCTCAGGGTGCACAATCCACCACACCAGAGCAGGAAACTACAAAATCCCTCATAGTTATCTTGTTCCCCAAATACTATCTCTATGTGCTGTAAAATGCTATTAACTATCCTGTACCCAGCAATGTAAAAAGAAGTATGTGTCTTTCCATTTTACTTTTTATCCAATCCCAGAGATTTCCCTGCTTTGCTTTCTCCCACCCCCTTATCTACAACCAATGGATTTCATGTAACCTTCTTCCTTTGATTTTAATGTATAAAATAAGTTGCAAAACAGCCATTTTCCAGAGCATTTTCTCAATCCAGTTGAGACTTTGCTTCCCGGCAATTGCCATCAGTTTAGCTCAAATAAAGTCTTATAAGCTTTCTCTTAGGCTGGATGTTTTTTCGTTGACAGTAGGGACTCATCTAATTGGGAGGAAAGACTCTCAAGGTACAGAGAACTGGAGCAGCTGCTTGGAATACTGAATTTAAAAGTGAGTTTAGCCACAACTTGGCCATAGGAAATTGATCTATCAATAGGTTATGTATAAATCACTGACAGAATTCAGATTTCATACATTAAAAATGATTTAAAAAGGACTGGCTGAGTGGCGCGTTGGTTAAGAACTGGCTTGGGATGCCAGAGGGCCCCAGTTCAGATCCCACATATGAGGGCCAGTGACACTG
>NW_017731735.1:573176-576348 GCF_001890085.2 Hipposideros armiger
GCCGTCGCCGGCGACACACGGCAGCCCAGCTCCAGGTTGAGCTGTTGTTCAGCATCTTAGCTGTAGAGGGCAGCACCACTGGCCCTCATACGTGGGATCCGAACCGGGGCCCTCTGGCATCCCAAGCCAATTCTTAACCAACGCACCACTCGGCCGGCCCGATATTTACTTTTTATAACATAGTAACCAGGACTATTAATTAAACTCACAGTTAAATTTCTTTTTTATTACAACTTTGCCAAAAATCATTTTTTAAAAGAACTACATATTTGAAGTAAAAGAGGTAGAAATACAGTTTTAGAAATCTCAATTTTTTGTTTTTTTCTATTTATAAGTTCTTCCTATATTAATGTTGGTTTTTGAGTCAGTTAGAAGAGTTTATTCTTTTAGATTTAACTTTTTGTTTTGAAATTGTTTCAAATTTTCAGAAAAGTTGCAAAAATAGTACAGAGTTACATGTGCCCTACACCTAGCTTTCCCTGATATTAACATCTTACAGAGTCATAGTATAATGACCAAGACCAAGACATTGACATTGATACAATATATTAACTAAATTACATAGCTTATTCAAATTTCACCAGATTTTTCTCACCCAAGATCCAATCCAGGATCCCATATTGCATTTTGTTGATCTATGTCCTTAGTGTGCTCCAATCTGTAATAATCCCTCAGAATTTCTTGGTCTTTCACCTTGACACTTTTGAAGAGTATTTCAGTGATTTGGTAGAATAACTATCAATTTGGGTTTGTTTGATGATTTCTCATGATTAGACTGTGATTATACATTGTAGGAATGTATCTTAACAGGGGGTATGTGATGTCGATGTGTCTAATTACTGATGATATTACCCTTGATCACTTGGTTAAGGTGATTTCTCCACAGTAATAAAAATATTTTCCCTTTGTAATTCATAAATATAGTGCACAGAGATACATTGAGACTATGCAAGTATTTTGTTTCTCTTCAAACTTTTGTCCACTAATTTTAGCATTGATAAATGGAATTTGCCTGCAGCAATTATTACTGTGGTGTTTGCCTAATGATAATTTTCCATTTCCCTCACTTTTCCTACGTTTACTAATTGCATTTTCTGTTTCTTCACACTCATTTATTTACTCAGTCATTTATTTATATCAGTATGGACTCATGGACATTTATTCTGTATAGAGCATTAATTATGAACACAAAATAGACTCTAATAATTTTTTTTTAATTGGGGAATTGGGGGAGGAAAACAGTGTTGGGGAATTGGGGAGGGGGAACAGTCAAGTTGTTGCCCGTCAGTCTTAGTTGTGGAGGGCACCAGTCACCATCTGGCTGCCCATCGGCACCTGGCAGTCTTGTTGTTAGGAGCACGTGTTCTCATCAGCTGAGCCATCCTGCCACCTGTTGGCAGCTCAGCGAGCAGCTCAGCTCAGGTGCAGCATCACTGGCCCATGTTGGAATCCAACCGGCAGCCCTGTTGCTCAGAGCTCGCACTCTTAGGTTACTCTTAACCAACTGAGCCACTCGGCCAGCCCCGACTCTAATAATTTTGATAGTTTTGTCAGTCACAAAGTGACAGTCATGCCAGAACATCACGTGTAAATCCTACCCAGTGAACTCCCTAACCAGATAACTCCAGAGCAGGTTGGAGTGTGACCACCTGGACGGCTTTATCGGACTGCAGATGAGTTTTATTGGACTGCAGATGAGTAGTACACTATACCCAGTCTTGAGCATAAAATCAGAGCTCTCTGACAGCTCATCACTCAGGCCGTATCTGAGGAGCTGACAGCCATACCTGCAATTGTCCCAGATGGAGCTCTTGAAGCCTTGTTTCCTGACTGTCTCACCAGCCAGCCTGACGCTGGACACTATGCACCCCAGCACCGTAGGGACTCTCGCTGAACACCGGACTGACTCTCTCTCATCCTTCTTTTGTAAGACTCTGTTTACTTACCTTGCCTAACCCTATTGCTTACATACCTGTGTGACCCTCTTGTGTGAAACCGCTCTGTGGTAAACCAAGTCAGTAGGACTAGATCCATGGCTTTATTCTAATCAAGTCTCACATTGTGGAAAGACACAAATGTGTGTCACACTGCTACTTTGATAGTCGCATCCGGCTCATGACATATTCTATGGGTTATAATCCAATACTATCATCATTTATGGTCTTGCTCAAATGATTTCACCTTTGGCCACTGGGAGCTCCTTCAGGTGGGCTTCTGTGTCTTTTCAGCATACCAACATAACCATCACCATCACCACCCTTTTTTTTTTTTTTTTAGCACTTTCTTACTTACTGTCCCCACATGACATTCCAGGAGCATTTTATACTTTCCCTGTCCCAGTCCTGGAAGCAACCATTTCTCCTAGGAGCCCTGATTTGTTTTATTGGTTTTTTTTACTACCTCTGAATTTTTAATCTTAGTTAGAAAACTTTAGGGTCTAACTCCTTTTCTCCCCATATCAGTGATATGCAGTGAATGGGTTATTCCATCTAAATAATCGCAAGGACTTCAGCAGGAAGTCTAGTAGAAATGTCTGGTTGAGCATTCACCAGGAAGTCCTGTCCTCCTGGGGGCTCCTGGAGGGCTATATGTCTTCTCACTAACACTAATCATCCAATGGGTAACTTTTGACCACACACTCATATACACACATACTTCCCAAAGACAGACTTTGAATCTCAGAGACTTTAGAGTCTAAATTAATATTCCTAAACAGAAACATTTTCCTGATTGTAGCATCAGCTCCTCAGCCCCTTCCCAAGCCAG
The DNA here is from genome assembly GCF_001890085.2 of Hipposideros armiger. NCBI lineage: Eukaryota > Metazoa > Chordata > Mammalia > Chiroptera > Hipposideridae > Hipposideros > Hipposideros armiger. Next base: position 575,943 of record NW_017731735.1, read on the forward strand.
ACCTGACCCTTTGTTATGTAGAGTCCTAGATAACTCCTTTGTTCATCCTCCTTTCAGAACATGCCTCAGGGCTTGAGAAATCATGAGTTTCAAGGCCAATTACTCCTCCAGATTAAAGCTTCTCATTAAAAAAAATCCTTTTTATTTCTTAATTGCCATTGACATACAATGTTATATTAGTTTTAGGTGTGCAACATAGTGATTAGACATTTATATAACTTACGAGGTGATCACCCTAATAAGTCTAGGACCTTAATGTGGAGCTGGGTCAAATTATTTTGCAGAATCTCTATTCTCTGATAAATTCTGAAAATGAAATGGGGTTGTTCCAATGAGGATATATTATTCTCCTGTCAAAAACAATACTATGGAGGCCAGCCGAGTGGCGTGATGGTTAAGAACTGGC
>NW_017731735.1:577533-586466 GCF_001890085.2 Hipposideros armiger
GGCTGCTGGCCGCTCACACTGGCTGCTGGCTACACACGGTAGCCCATGGCAACCCACTGCACAGGGGCTGCAGCCTATGCCGTCGCTGGTGACTCATGGCAGTCCAGCTCCAGGTTGAGCTGTTGTTCAGAATCTTAGCTGTAGAGGGCAGTGTCACTGGCCCTCATATGTGGGATCCGAACCGGGGTCCTCTGGCATCCTAAGCCAGTTCTTAACCATCGCACCACTCGGCCGGCCCTTTTTACTGTTTTTAAATGACCTATCTCAGACTAACTTTTCTAATTTTAACATTTTGGAATATGTTTTGCTTATTAATTTAGGCAGAAACAGCTTTTTAATAGTGAGGTTAGAATATTTATATTAAATTTAATATTTGGTACATTTGGTTTTAATACTTTCCGTGTATAGTAGGCATCTTTATTTGTCTCTGGTTATATGGGCTATATTTTCCCCTTTATCTTTTAAAATGTTTTGGAAGACAAAACAAAACTATTTTAAAGCCACATGTGAACATCTTAAAAACACTCTATAAGCGTTCTAACCCCCTCTTTCCCTAATCAAAAGTAGGCTCTACTCCCTTTTATGGAAGACAAAGGATATTATACTACTTTTTTTGTCTATGGTAATTTCCCACTCATAATTCAATTTGTTATTTCTCACTTTTTTCTCTCTCATGTTTCTTTTATGCTTTCTGTGCCTTACTTTTCTTCAAATAATTACACTGGTATCAGAAATAGCCCTTCCACAGTTATCCTTACTTCTTTAACAATAGTTGGTATAAATAATTATCATGGGTTTATTTTTTAGCCATTACCCATTCAAATTTCTTTATCTAATTTTAGCCTTGCATACCATATATATATTGGCTTTGAGCAATCTTTTCAGAACAGGCCCCTGGCTGCCACATTTTTTTTTGAGATTGGGCATGTCTGAGAATGTCCCTCTGTTGTCTCCCTGTACAAATGGCTTGATGTGGTCCATTATTCTTGAGTTGCAGCTTATCTATTCCATAGAAGATGTCATCACATTGTCATCTGGCATTGCTCATTTCAATGGAAAAAGCCAAAGCTAGTCTGATATTTTTCTATTTGAAAATGACCTACTTTTTCTGCTTGGAAACATGCAAAATTCTTTTTTTTTTCCCTTCGTAGATTCACATTTTTTATGAAAGTATGTCATGGGGTTGCTTTTGTTATTGAATATGCCTGAGACTTTCTTTGGATATACTTTTTGCATTTTTTTCAAATATAGTATATTTTCTCTTGTTTTTTGGATCATTGATTTTGATTCTTTTGTCTGTTTTTTCACCTTTGGAAATCTTTTTTTATTTGGAAATTAGGTTTCCAAATTTAACAACTTATCTTGAATTATCTTCTTACTTTTTACATTCCGTTTTAATTCTGACTATTGTAATTATGAATAAGAATAGAAGGGGTGAACAGATTTTTTAATATATAAAAGCCACACAGAATGACAATTGTCTAACAAGGAGGCCTTATGTTAAAGACTATCAGTTGAGACCTGTTTGGCTGAATCAGGAATAACATGGGCAGTTGGACTATTTTGTCCATTTTCAAAGAGAGCAGAGGATGTACAGGTTCCCTGTTGGTGAAGGTGGTGAGCAACTGTAGCTAATCTGGGTTGTCGGAAAAGTCATGACGCATTTTTGCAACAAAAAACAGAAAAAATATGTCATGACTTTTCCAAAAACCCAACAGAATAGGTGGAATTTGTTGCAGATCTCACTTCTCTAGAGTCTTCAAAGAATTCTTCATGTAACCTGCAGAATATGTCAGATGTAATTAGAAAAGAATGGTGGGTAAGTTCTTGACATAAGGAGACCACCCAAAGAGGACTCTGGAAGTTCAGCTCAGTGTGGCAAGTGAACTGTATGAAAAACATGGCAAATGAAGACATGCGTCAGACAATGGCTTGCAATAGCATTTCTGGGGAGAGGGAGAGGTTCATCAGTGAAGATTATCCTGGTTGTTAGTTTCAGGACCAGAGATTCCCTGGAGCAGATTATTGTGACCTAGGATGTCTATCCATGTGCAGTAGAATTTCATCTACCTATTTCGGATTCAGGTTGAGCCCTAGATCTAGTTTCTAGACCAGTGATCTGTTCAGAGCCTAGGCCTGGGATCCAGCAGAGGCCCTGGCTGATGGGCTGTGCCAACCTGAAGGGGAGGAAGGATGGTGGGAGGGCTGGCCACATGTCCCCATGGACTGGTAAAGATGAAGATGTGGGAAATAAAATAGGAGTGGTCAAGACTGGCCTTAGGAAGATGAATTGGGACTGAGATATTAAAGCAGCACTTGCCTCAGTGGGAACTGACACAGAAACAAAAGTGGAACTAAGACTGTAGATAAGAAATCAGTGGCAGGGCCGGCCGAGTGGCATGTTGGTGAAGAGCTGGCATGGGACGCCTGAGGGCCCTGGTTCAGATCCCACATATGAGGGTCAGTGACTGCCCTCTACAGCTAAGATACTGAACAACAGCTCAACCTGGAGCTGGGCTGCCATGAGTCGCCGGTGACGGCATAGGCTGCAGCCCCTGCTGCAGTGGGTTGCCATGGGTTACCATGTGTAGCCAGCAGCCGCCGTGAGCGGCCGTCCAGAAGCCGGCGTCTGATCTGCTTCGCCCAGGAAGAGCGCAATGATNCCAGAAGCCAGCAACTGATCTGCCTCACCCGGGAAGAGTGCAATGATGGTGCCAACTTGGGCCAGTGAAGCAATGTCCTCCACAACAAGACTGAAGAACAAAAGGACAGCAACTTGTCCTTCCCCCAATTCCCAAGTGCTGTTCCCATCCCCCAATTCCCCAATTAAAAAAAAAAAAAGATTAAAAAAGAAAAAATAATAGGGCCGGCCGAGTGTCGTGTTGGTTAAGAGTTGGCTTGGGATGCCAGCTCTGAGCAGCAGGGCCCCGGTTCGGATTACACATGAGGGCCAGTGACACTGCCCTCTACAACTAAGATGGTGAACAACAGCTCAACCTGGAGCTGAGCTGCTATGAGTCGCCGGTGTCGGCGTGGTGTAGGCTGTAGTGCGGCTGGCTGGCAGTGGGAGTGAGCTTTCGTGAGCTGCCAAGAGCTGCCGTGAACGGCCGTCCAGTGGCTTGCGAGTGACTGCCTCACCTGGGAACAGCGCAATGATAATACCAACATGGGCCAGAGAAGAGACATCCTCCACAACTAGACTGAAGAACAAAAGGACAACAACTTGTCTGTTCCCCTTCCCCGATTCCCCAACGCTGTTCCCCTCCCCCAAATCCCCAATAAACTCTTAAAAAAAAAAGGAAAAGAAAAAATAATAATAGGGAAAACTGGGTGGGAGGCACATGAAATCTTTCTGAACTACCTTTGCAACTTATCTGTAAATCTATATCCTAAAATAAAAAAGTTTTCTTTAAAGTAGAAATTACAAAACAACAGAACACCATCTGACCAGCCTGCATCCTGCTGTTATGCAGTAGGGTGTACATAACATCAACTATGCTGTGTTATTGCCAAAGAGTTTAACCTGAAAGTAATCATGAGTAAACCATCAAAGAAATCTAAAGTACAGGGCATTCTACCAAACAATTGTCCTGTATTTTTCAAACAATGAAAAACTGGGCGACTGTTCTAGATTTTAGAAGAGGGATGATATGTAGCAAACAATTGCAATATGTGAAACTTGACTGGATCCTGATTTGAAAGAAAAAAATAAAAAACAGCTACAAAAAGACTTTTGGGGGCTCATTAGAGAACATTAGATCTGGACTATTTTGTTGATACTTGCAACTCAAAGCGTTTGACAGTTGTAGGGAAATAATGGCATGAAAACAGAATTCAAAGGTCTTTGAGGTGATGATAGAAAAACTACACTCTGAGAGAATTGTATCAAAGTTTCAAAATCTTCAAGTGAGTCATTATTAGTACCTGTGAAGCATTTATGACCCAGCAGACTCCCAGCTCTTAGAACAGCATTTTGTGAAAAGCCAAATGACAGGAAGTAGGAATGTCTCTCATCTCTTTGATATACTAAGACATCCAATCCATTATCAAGTCCTCTCGTCTACCTCCTAAATGTAACTTGAATATGTCTATTTTTCTCAATCCCCATTGCCACTATCCTAGCCCACATCATTGCTATCTACAGTTTAGGCTTCTGCACTAGCTTCCTCACGTGGCACGGCCATTGCCTTGCAGAGCTCCAGGAAGCAATATTCACATTGTAGCCTATGTAAGTGCACCTCCCGACCCAGGACACCTTTACCTACACAATACTTTACAATAAGGTGTCCTTGTTGTGCAATGCCACCCAACACTGCTCTCCCTCCTTTCTCCCTCCTGAGATCTATTTTCCTTTGTTACTTATTATTACTCTCCCTTTGTTATTATAGTAATTCCATTTGTTATTTATTTGTTATCCAATTTATAATTGGAACATTTCAGGTAAATAGAAATAATACATATTAATCACTCAACTTTTTTATATTTTTAACATTTCATAAAAATTTTCAGAGTTAGGTAACCTAAATGTTTATTATGAAATATATCACTCGTAGGGAAGGGTATATATAATGTAAATGGATATTTTAAAGAATGCTCATGTATCCACCACTCAGCTTAAGAAACAGAATATTTCCAAATGCCCTTAAAGCCTGCCATATGCCCCTTCCACACCAGAAACTATGCCGTGTCCCCCAGAAGTAATGGCTATCTTGAATTTTGAGATAACTGTTTTCTCGTGTTTCTTTATGTTTGCAACAGATACATACAGATCCTTAATGTTTTGCTTTGTTTTGCCTGGTTTTTGACTTTCATGTAAATGGTATAAATCTGAATGCGTTCTGTGATTTGCTTTTTTTTTGCTCAGCAATATGTTTTGGGAGTCATCTCCGATGTTGCAGGGAGCTGAAATCCATCTGTTTTCACTGCTTTCCAATCCATACTTCACACTGCAGCCAGAGCAATCTTTTAAAGATATACATCTAACTGTTTGTCACTTTATTGCATAAAATCCTTCAGTGGCTTTCCAATCTTGGAACAGAATCACAGATCCCTGGCATGAACTGAGTCCCCACGTGACCTGGCCCCACCTCCCTCTCAGATCTCATCTCACTCCCTGGGCTGAGGTTCATTTCCTTGATCTCAACAGGCTCTTCCCCTCCTTCTGACCTTTTTACACACCTGGATTCTTCCTTTCACTCTTCACCTGGCTATTCTTGCTGGAATTTCAGGTTTATGATTAAACATCACTTCTTTAAATGGATCTTCACTAACCTCCCAATGTAAATTAGGTGCTTCTTGTTTTGCTTCCTTTCTATTCAGTTTCTTCAAGCACGTACCAGTTTTGTTATTATATATTTATCTATGCATTTATTTTTAAGTGTATTTAATGCTTGTCTCCCTTAAGTTATATCGAGGACAGGATCACATATGTTTAGCTCATAATGGCCTATCTAGTCCTAGCAGAGCCCTGGTGTGTAGTAAGTTCTAAATAATTACCATTCAATGAAAATTGAAGCCAAGAAAAGTTGATGCAGTTAGGACAAAAAATGTGTTCAGTTCATGTATTCTGGGACAATTCTCTGCTGGATAAAAATTGTTAAAAATGAAGGTGTCAAAGCATTCTTCAAGAAAGCCTGTGAAGCTCAGTGTGATCAGAGGCAGATGTTAAGCTTTAGTATTTGCCCTATGTGCTGACCCAGAGGAAGTGACCAGGAGGCAACTTAATGTAGTGGGTGCTGTGCTATATTTTAAACATAAAATATGTAAATATAACTAAAACTCATGGAGCCCTTACTTGTGAGAGCACTATTTCAAGTGCTTTGCATAAATGAATGCAATTAATTCTCATAATAATCCTAAGAAGGAAGTGTTTTGTTAACCTCGTTTTTACATATCAGAAAAATGAGGCACAGAGAGATGAAGTAACTTGTCAGAGCTTATACAACCAGTAAGTGGCAAATCCAGGCTGTGAACCCAGGCAGTGTTACTCCAGTGCTCTTTGCCATTATGCTTTATGAATATTTGTGGCAAGAATAAATGAGGGTTACACAAAAGCTCAAGCAAAATGCTATAGGTCTATGGAATGAGAGGATTTTAATTCTATGTATGTCTGTCTGCCATAGCATTTCACACTTGGAGGAACAGACATGGGAGGACATGTCTCTCCATGACTAAAGACACAATAAGAGAGCGTGAGACACATTAGGGACAGGGATGTGATTTGGTCTTGATGGACAACAGGTAGATATGAAGTGGATGAAAAGTTGTAAAGATAGATCCTTGGGCCGGCCGAGTGGCGAGATGGTTAAGAACTGGCTTGGGATGCCAGAGGGCCCCGGTTCGGATCCCACATATGAGGGCCAGTGACACTGCCCTCCACAGCTAAGATGGTGAACAACAGCTCAACCTGGAGCTGGGCTGCTGTGAGTCGCCGGTGACGGCGTAGGCTGCAGCCCCTGTGGTAGTGGGTTGCCTTGGGCTACCATATGTAGCCATCAGCCAGCGTATGTAACCAGCAGCCAGCATGAGTGGCCAGCAGCTGCAGTGAGCGGCCGTCCAGAAGCCGGCAACTGATCTGCCTCGCCCGGGAAGAGCGCAATGATGGTGCCAACTTGGGCCAGTGAAGCAACGTCCTCCACAACTAGATGAAGAACAAAAAATCAGCAACTTGTCTGTTCCCCTTCCCCAATTCCCCAGCGCTGTTCCCATTCCCCCAATTCCCCAATAAAAATCTTTGAAAAAAAAAGATAGATCCTTGCCACAATGTGGAGGGTCTTGAATGATACTTTTGGAGGTTCCTAAGTTTTAAGCAGGGCTTCAGCTTAGGTAAACACATTGTCATATTGAATACATACAGAATCCTGTCCTGGCAACAACTGGAGCTCAGATGTTGCAGGTGAAGGAGGCTGAATGACACTTCTGTCTAATTCAGACACATAGAGAAATATCTGATGACTAGGGGGAGCCTCAAAGGAGGCAAATTATAGGGACAGATATCAAGTAACCCAGAAGAGAATTCACTGTATGGGATGGAGTTAGGCAAAGAGAACCAGGGTCAGTATTGGTGCCTCAGAACAGGGGAAGGGCTGGGTCTGGGAGGAGAGTAGCAGGTGACACTGAGACACATCAGAAGCTGATCACCTTCCCAGGACACTCTGTGTGCACTATAGGAGAGAAGGGCTGTGGACACTATGAAACAGACACAGTCAAATATCCCATCTCAGCCTGAGTGTGACCGATGGTGTGATATGACCCTGGGTGTTTTGTTTCTCCAGCTCAGCTCCACCTAGAAGGCACCAAAGCCAGATTAGGACTATCCCAGTCCCCAAAGAACTTCTCCACTCTGTGCCTGTCCTCCTCCCCCTGAGCCAGCCATCAGGGAGCCTGAGGTCACAGAATGAGTAAAGGCGAGATAGAGGAAAAGAACAAAGGAGAAATAGGGAAAAGCCAACCAGAAGCCCCTTTCTGGGCTTCAGGCTTCTGAGCCTGAGTCAGGACTGAGCCAGGGGTTGGGGAGAAGGTTTAAATTGATTGAGATTAAAGCTTTGATATGAAACTGCACTAAACTTGTTAATACCTGGAAAATGAGACTACTCACTCATGACTGAAAGTGACCAGAAAAGCTATTGGATCTAACCAAGATTTCATGAGTGTAGAAAATGGAGATTCAACGTAGCATGGAAGAATGGTAGTGCTATGAATAAATATTGTGTTCTTTCCCTGCAGCTTGCATCTAAGACCAGCACATTCAATAAACCAATTAGAATAAATATTGCCAAATGGCTCCTCATAAATGCTATACCAGCTTCCTCCCTCACCACCTAGGTGTGCACTACTGCTCTCAGGAAGAGAGGCATTTAATGTTCACATACCTTGTCTCTTCCCCGATGCTCTAATGAAGTAATATATGGACAAAATTGATTTTGTTCCCAAATATCTCCAATTAATTAGTACAGGCTTCCTGATTTCATGTATTATTTTAAATACCTGTGTGTCCTCCCAAAGCCCAGCTTTTACACATCAAATTCTCAAGTTACATAGACTATTTTATATTCCAGTTAGGAAAAGTCTACTCTCAATGACTAACTTGGAGTGATAAAAAATGTCCATCACAAAAACAAATACCTATTTTTAATGCAAGGACATTTGTACATGCTTTTAAATCTGATAATTGATACTGTAGTGTAAAGAATTAAATAAGAGCATAACTATATTAAAATTACGTTGTTCAAAGATTATTTATTAGTTAACTCAAATTTATATTGGCCTAAGGTCTGAAAATTAACTAAGGATCTAGAAACTACAACTTAAGTCGACACATTAAGTCATTTGTAGAATCATAAAAATTACTCTTTATAAAGACATTATATATCAAGTAATGCAGTTAAACACAAAACTTTGCAATTTTATAAACTGAAAGTGTTGTTAATTTATTTGACCAACAAAATTAGTAGAGGAAATTTAGGAAATTCAAATTAATTAAGCATTTCATGAGAAAATAAACTAAGACTTTCATAACCTGGAATGTTAAATAAATATTTTCACATGGTGGAAATCAGGGAAAGGATATAGAGTTGCTTTTAAATCAAAATTGTCAATTTAACTTGTCCAAAGAGACATCTTAATTATAAATATTACATGCTCTTTTTTCTTGAGTTATTATATAGCTGATATTAAAATTTTAAAGTTTTTTACAAGATATTTACTTTTTTGGGGGGGAATGGGAACAGCGCTGGGGAATTGGGGGAAGGGGAACAGACAAGTTGCTGTCTTTTTGTTCTTCAGTCTAGTTGTGGAGGACGTTGCCTCACTGGCCCAAGTTGGCACCATCACTGCGCTCTTCCCGGGCGAGGCAGATCAGTCACTGGCTTCTGGACGGCCGCTCACAGCGGCTTGAGGGCCGCTCACACTGGCTGCTGGCTACACATGGTAGC
>NW_017731735.1:590936-647451 GCF_001890085.2 Hipposideros armiger
CTATTCTACCTATTTTTTCTCTTTATCAGAGTTGTTTGACAAATGTCTTTAGTTAGTATATGTCTTTTCTATGTCTAGGCTTCAGGTCTGGCTTTTTTTTTGTGATCAATCGGCAGACTGGAGGTTATGAAACAGATATATATTTGTTGTAGGGATCTTCTTGAGGACATTGTCAATGATATATGTTTTTCCATTAGTTAGAGTCATATTAGAAATTCTTTCAAAGAAAAGTATGCCATCAGGGGGTGTACCAGCCCTTTATAGTCCTATTTACCTTGCATTTACTGATGCTCCCAACACATAAATCTGTCCATTTTTTGCAAAACCCCAAATCCACTAAGCTTCTCTTTCTTATTTAAGATCCTCTCCTTGGAAGCATAGAAAAAATAAAATAACTTGAACTCAATTGATTGTAGAGCCTTGGATTTCCAATTCCCACGACTTTCCTATGGACATGTTCTTAGGTGGTATTTCTACATTTCTATCCCTTCAAAATACTTTGAACGTAAATAACAAGTTATTTTTATCTAAGAAAGTTAGCTAAGTTATTCTTCATGTATTTCTAATTTTGAGGTCCTCACTTGCCACTAAGTTATTCATAGTCACTCATTTTTAAATGGACTTCCAACTCCCTAAGAGGCTTTTACATACCCTTTCATTACTTTCCCGCTACTTTCCACAACAGCTAGGTAACTGATTTGATGGGAAAATTATTTTGTCATCTTATTCTTAATTAGAACATTTAATTTTCTCCTAATCATAAAAAGTGGGTCTTAGTCATTTGTGTCTTGCCCTTATATACTCATTGTACTTTCTTCTCGAGACCCACAGTTAAAGTTTGAAATTGAAGGGACACAAGAGATGTGGGCCATGTATTAGAAGCTCATTTACCACATCAGTCCAAGGCTTGCTCCCTCCTGTCTAGAGACTCAGAGATTATCAGGTGTCACCTATGTTGACCTAAGGGAACTGTTCTAGAACCAGGAAGATGAAGGATAATTTAAAAAACTAAACCAAAAGCAAAACTTTAGCTTTTCCTAGATTATTACTGGCATTTATGGGAGCACTTTCCCCCCATTCCCGAGGAATTTTGCTGTACTACTTTAAGATAATCTTTGAAGGTGACTATGTCATATAACTGAGTTTGTAACAATCAACAGTGGAAATTACAGTGGTAACAAAGGTCTTCTGGGGAGTGGGTGAAGGTGAGAGAACCTGGAAAGTGGGATGGGGGATGAAACGGGAATAGATCAAGCTCAGAAAGCCTTAATTTGCTTGTGTTTTCCACTGCCATCTTTACCAGCAATGAATGGAAGAGACAGCACAGCAAAAGTATGCTCAAATACAAACCAAGTGCCATCCCAAAGTGAAAATCAGAATTCAGTGAGTCCTTATAATTCAGTGTTCTATAGTATCACCTGAGATTAGACTGTTCTTTGATGAAGTTGTCCCCATTCCCTCATCTGTCCCCAAGTCACCTTCCCATGCTCAAAGCTTGTTGAAGGGCACAAGCCTGTCTTCAATGTCTGATTGGCTTGAAAGTTTTAACAAGTGCAACTGTGTTTCCTTAGAAATTACTTAGCCCAGTTTTTCATTTCATAGAGTAAAAGAAGGAGGCACAAAGAAATTCAATAACTAGCTCAAGGTCACTATTCGTTGAGTCTAAACCACTGACCTTTGTGCTATACCAACTGCCTCTAACATATACACTTATTTATTTTATATTTTTTAAAGATTTTTATTGGGGAATTGGGGGAAGGGGAACAGACAAGTTGTTATCCTTTTGTTCTTCAGTCTAGTTGTGGAGAACGTTGCTTCACTGGCCCAAGTTGGCACCATCATTGTGCTCTTCCTGGGCAAGGCACANCCCTGTGGCAGTGGGTTGCCATGGGCTACCGTGTGTAGCCAGCAGCCAGCGTGAGCAGCCAGCAGCCGCAGTGAGCGGCCGTCCAGAGGCCAATGACTGATGTGCCTGGCCCAGGAAGAGCACAATGATGGTGCCAACTTGGGCCAGTGAAGCAACATCCTCCACAACTAGACTGAAGAACAAAACGACAGCAACTTTTCTGTTCCCGTCCCCCCAATTCCCCAATAAAAATCTTTAAAAAAAACCAAAACAATACTATGAATGATATTGTTTTTCCAGTGACCTCAGTACTAACACAAATGAGAAAATGAGTACCTAATAATGATGCATAAGAAAGGTCTATTCCAGCCTTAATATTCACTTTCACCATTACACTAAACTAAACCAGAGTTCTTGGAAATACTTATCAAGAACACCAAAGGCCTGGTGAGCATAATCCAATGATGTTTAAATAGTTTATATCAAGATTAACCATCTCTGGTTAATGTTACCCAATTGTAAGCTTTATACATGTCTGCTTCCTGACCCTCAAAATAGTATTAAGTAAGCATATAACTTTGCAGAAATATTAATAGCCAAGGATATGCATCTTGTTATATAATCAGTTTCTGTCCACGGAGTCATAAAAAAAGGTCTATGATAGATCAATGAGAATAAAAAATAATCTTGTTGTACTTGGTTCAGTTCTCCATAAGATGAAAGAGAATACAGCAATGAAAATTTTCTTATATTTCTAATGTCTATTTTACAGCTTTATTTAATCAAATATTGATAGTTTTATTATTGAAACCTTTATATCATCTTTAATCAATTTCATTTCCAAAAAAATTAATTTTCATAAACTTAATTTTTTTTTACTGTTCTGTTGTTTTTTTTTTAAGATTTTTTTTATTGGGGAATTGGGGGGATGGGAACAGTGCTGGGAAATTGGGGGAAGGGGAACAGACAAGTTGCTGTCGTTTTTGTTCTTCAGTCTAGTTNGGCTGCAGCCTATGCCGTCACCAGCAACTCATGGCAGCCCAGCTCCAGGTTGAGCTGTTGTTCAGCATCTTAGCTGTGGAGGGCAGTGTCACTGGCCCGAACCGGGGCCCTCGGGCGTCCCAAGCCAGCTCTTAACCAATGCGCCACTCGGCCGGCCCCCTATATCATCCATTTTTAATGCAGAATTATTTTCATGGTCCCAAGGTGGGGAAGGAGACAACTGGATGAAGCTCCTCTTAGAGCTACTGGCCTTAGAAGGACCAGCTCTTGGCCATGCTCCTGGGTGAACGGGCATGACCTTTAATCACCACCTCCCTATCTCCCAAGGCAAAGACTTTCTCTTTCCCTGCCTCTCAGGATGCTCAAGTACTGGTGGCAAATGTGGAGGAAGGCTCTCCTGAGGATAGGGATAGTGGAAGGGAATGGGCCACTGATGGAGGGATGGTGTTTGTAGGCAAAGTGTTTGCTCACATTTGCCTTCTTTTTTTTTTTTTTTTTAAGCTGAGCCATCCTGCCACCTGTTGGCAGCTCAGCGGCTGCTCAGCTCAGGCCGGGAATCGAACGGCTGTTGCTCAGAGCTCAAACTCTTGAGCGAGCTCTTAACCAGCTGAGCCACTCGGCCGGCCCTTCACATTTGCCTTCTTCACAAGGAAGCCGAGGTTATGAGTTTCAAAGCAAGTTTATTGCAAGTAAAAAAAAAAAAGATCAAACACAGATTTCAGCTCAGCACCTGTTCAGCAGCAACTCTGTCCCATCACCTGTCACGCTCCACACTAAATCTTAGAGTTCTGTCAACTAGCACCTGGAACTTGTGACATCTCCTAAGGGTCTGGCCTTCATTTTCCTATCCCATCACCATCTGGTTCCCAGGGTAAAATGTGGTATCTACACCCAGAATGGCAACCCCCAGCCCTGGTGGTGGAAATCAGAGCCTCAAGGAGAAGCAGCTGCCATGATGTTCTCCTTGTGAGGTAGCTGGGTGTGGAGAGCACAGGAAAGACCTGAGTCCCACACAGTCCTCTGACCTCCCTTCTCTGCACGGAAGCGAGGATAGAACTGAGGTGTCAGCCTACGCACGAATGAACTCTGACCTCTGGCCGTGGTGACCTGGCTGGAGGGCCCAGCACACCTTCACCCCTGAATGCTACCTTCCAGGCCCCTCAAGGGTTATGGTGGAGCTTCTCCTGCCCAGACTCGATGAGAGGAAGGGCCGATAAGTGAGGATGCAGTCAGAATCCTGTCTCCTCTGGGGGCACTACCTACCACTGCCATCCATAGAAATTTTTAAAAGAATTATGCAGGGCCAGATTACAACCTAAAAAAATTCAGAACTTCAGTGCTAGATAAGATTGTGAAGGGGCAAAAGAGGCTGTGCTTGGCAGATTTGTGTCTTTGTGGGAAGTTGACCCTGCTCCGTGCTGGGGCTGGGGGATCCATTGGACTGTCCCCACAGAGGACGGGGCCCTGATTCTGCAGCAAAGAAATGAGAGGCTGCTGGTCTCAGAGGCTGCAGGCCTGGGCCTCAGATTGAGAGGCCTGAATGTGCAGGGCTCAGAGGTGGCTTGGCTGGGCTGCGGAAAGCACAGGCGGTTGGCATGGGAGCAGCCAGGAGCTGCTGAATCTCACCACTTGGCTGAAGTCAGCCTTGACGCGTCCTGGCACAGGCAGTTCACACAGAGGCCCTTTGGTGTCTGCTCCACAGTCAAGGACGTGGTAAGTCCCAGCAGGCAGTTTTGTTGGTAGTGGAGGCCCCCAGCACTGGAGAAGGGAAACGAAACAGAAAAAGTCCACCGCAGGTGAGAGGATGGACTCTTGCTAGACCTCCAGGGCTATGGAGGATGAACATGCTTGCTCTTAAGCATTTCAGACATTTCTCTCACTCCACCCCTGGGAATTACCAAGGAACAAAATCTGATCTTGAGCAGGATGGAGCTGGGCTTAAAGGAAAGCCAGGAAGGAAGAGGTTATCTTACCCTATCTTTGACTTACAGAGAAGAGCTTAGGTGTAAGGTCAGGGAACGGGACTGATGAGACTCAAGGCCAGACCCCCGCTGTACCGTGAACCAGTTGACCTTGGGCCAATCAGTTAAGATCTCTAGGTTTCACTTGCTTCATCTGCTATATGGAGTTTTTATCAACTCTGTTTGGTAATAATAGTCACAGGAATGTCATGTAGGGATGCTGATAGCCTGTACTGCCCCCTGGTGTGAATTTTAAAAAGAATTCCCTGTTGAACTGATACAGCCCCACTGGTGCCTGGCTTGGTGAATGCAAATGTTAAAGCCGCCTCCTTTCTCAGGAGAATATTAGTACCACGCCAAGGCACATGACTTGACAAGCAGAGCATAGGCTGATTTCAGCTCCCACTTGTCCCTGGACTGGGTACCTGGGTACCTGGGGTTGTGGGGACTGAATGAGACAATGGCAATGAGTGTAATTTTTAATGTGGACAGGGCAGGCGTACAATGCTGTGTACTTGGATTTTATTATCACACGGGATTAATATCCACTTCCCCACACCCTGGCATCCACTTCACTGCCTCATTCCGAAGCTCCCTACCCACTGTTTGAGCAGCAGCAATCAGCATGACAGAGTCTCCCCTGCAAGGAGACAGACAGGTGTGACGAGGTGGAAAGTGAGCACAACCCAGAAGCCAGGTGATTCCAAAAAATGCGCTTCTCCAAGTGATGAGGAGACAGAACTCAATCATAAGGAAAAGAGGGGAAAGTGGGGCTGGCTCCAGGGTCTCTGAGGAAAAGTGAATTCTTTGGGGAGGTTGGAGCTGAGAGGGTGCTGACACAGCCTCCCCTGTTGGAAAACCCCAGGATCCACTGGAACCGGTCACATGGGCAGAGCCAATCAGCAGCTTGATCTCTGAAGAACAGACTGTGGAGCCATCAGTGTGTTGTTGAAGCAGCGGTCACCAGCCCCGGGGATGGCCACTCCCTTGGCAGGGAAATGCATTTAGCGTCACCTGATTTCCAAATCTAACTCTAGAGCAGGAGCAGGAACCGGTTGCTGACTCAGACGGAAGAAGAGCAAAAGCGGGGAGAAACTCTGCAATGACAGGCTCCAGAGGCAGGCAGGGGAAGAACTGAGGGAGCTTCCTCTGGCCTCTTCGGAGGAGTTAGGAACTCTGGGTTACAACACCTTGCCCCACCCCTTGTAGTTACCCTGACATTCTCGAGCACAGAGCATATCAGAGGTGATCGAAGCTCCTCTGTGGTTTTAAAATCTGCTGGCCACATTTCTTCCAAATGTTTCCTTTCACTGGGTTGGTCACATCCCCTGGGGAACAAGTGACCTGAACATATGGTTCAGGAGGTAACAGGAGAGAGATCCTGGCATCAAGAGCACACTCCTACCTGCCCTCCTTGGGATATTCTACTTTGAAACCCCTTCCCCGAGTTGTCCCATTGATATAGAGGAGAACAAGACAGAGTCACCCCGACTCCATAGCCCTCTTGGCCCTCACCCTCTTCTCTATGTGGGGCAGCAGCTTGGCTCAGCAGGAGGGCTGGGGCCTTCACAGTGACATTCAGGATCTGAAATCAGAGCAAGGAGGGGAAGGGGAGCTGTAAGGTCCTCGGTTTACCTGAAGTGCTGTGGGGAGGAGCTGGCGGTCTGCACTGCTCTTCTCCCAGAGTGTGGCCCAGAGTCATAGAGGAGAAGGGATCTGAGGGATATACTCTGTGAACCAGGAATACTTGGCTTACGGACCCCCTTACTGTCCTTCACTGCACAGACTCTCGGCAGGGCACATTACCCTCCAGAAAAGCAGGTCAGGGAAAATAGTATCGGGGAAAGGATGTTAGGAAAGCTGGTATATTAGCGTCTGCGTTAATGAGCAGAGGTGAAAATTTGTATGGCGCTGTCAACCCCAGTGGTATGTGGGGCACTGTTCAGAGGCAGATGTTGAAATTTGAGTGTCCTATAAAAGTTGGAGGCTGGGCAGGGGAGGAAAGGTGCAGAGCTGGGCTGGGAAGGCCAGGAAATGTGAAAACCGAACAGATAAAGTGGGGCAGGGTCTCCAAGGAGGGAAGGTGGTCAGGGGGTGGTCAACAGAAGAACACTCCATCAGCAAGGAATGGCTCACCTTGATCATAGGACCCACAGCGAAGAGGGGAAGGCTCAGGATTGGGCTGGATTTCCTAAGAGGGGTCCTCAGGTTAGCAGTGGCAGCAGGAGCCCCTGTAATGCCTGGTGGATTCCAGCTGGGATGGTGGGCCTGGATGGAGTTCCCTTCTGTCAGCTGGGAACGCACTCAGGTATGTGAGGAGAGATGAGAGACTGAGAGGACCTCATGCTCCTGAGGCCTCACCTTGTCCTACACCTGCTCATTGGCCCCTGAGGTGCTCCTGCCAGGGGATTGACCACAGTGTTGCACATTAGGAAGTCAACGTACCCACAATACTCTAGGCTCTGGGGGTCGGGGGAAGATGGAGGCAGCACAGAGAGTGAGGAAGAGATGAAGCTGTGTACCAGAAACCTCCTCCTTTTCTTCACAGTCATCTGGGAGGGCTTGGCTGATCAGAGATCTCTGCCATGTGGGTCCTGGAACACTGAGCAACATTTCCTGCTGGCTTCACTGGGGCCGCATGCTTGATTCTCTCACCCTAAGACACACTGGGAGCAAACTGGACAGTGGCCTAAGTCACAAGCCTGTGCTTCACCTGAGCTCATGGCTTCCAGCCCTGCTGGGCTTGCTCCTTCTTTTTCCTTTAAACTTCCAGGCAAGAACCCTCTTCTTAGTGCTCCCTCATTTCTGGGAATCTTCACTCTTTAAGTCCCGTATACTTGGAGTCTCTTCTCTGGAAAACATATCCGGCAGATTCCCACTCCCCTTCAAGACTCTCTTCAAAAATGATCTTTTCCTGGAGAGCTCCTTGAACAGTGCTTACTCCCACAGTGACCATAATGAACTCCCCAACTGGGCATGTCCCCTGCTCCAGTCCATAGGACTGCCCCTGCTACGGGCATTGTCCTAGCCTCACTGAATTTCGGGGCATCTGTTCCCTGCAGGGTCCTGCCAGGCCCAGAATTAAATGGTTAAGAATGTGGGTTTGGAGTCGGGCAGACCTCAATGCAAAATTATCCCTGCCGCTTAACCTCCCTAGGTCTGTTTCCCAGCATAAAGGTGTTATAACAACATTGAGTGCCTCACATAGTAATGTGTTAGGGCATTAGCATATATCTGACACATAAAAGATATCCAAAATTTGTTAAGGAAAGAAGCATTTTGACTTAGAACTCCTTCTCCCCTGGGCTGGGTTTGTGTGTTCTTATATCGGCCCCCTCACCATAGCCACCAGCCACTCCAGGTCCTTCCACATGGCACAGAGTGCCCATCACGCTCAGCCCCTCCCCCTGAAGCGCTGCCACTGTCATGCATGGCATGGCTCTAGGAGTGTCAATCCCTAGACCTCATGGTGAAGGGAGTCGTGATTAAGGCCCCTACAAATGCAGTATGCTGTCCTGTTTCTGCTTTCAGCCAGGTCAGCTCAGCTCAAAGCTTGTCTCTGTTTTGCAAGACTTTACCAACAGCCTCAAGAAACAGACGATATTTTTCTAACATTCTGGTATTTTTCTATCACATTTCCTAAAGCTCCAGCTTCAACAGACATTTGGTCTGAGACAGCTGCAGTAGGAAGGGTTTAACCAGCTACATCACTATCATATAATAAAGAAAGAGGGCTTCTCACTTAGCCAGTTTCACATTTTGAGTCTCTACTGTTTTAAATCTTGATTTGACTCAAAGATCCTTCTTTCAGTCTTATTTTTAGAAACATGCAATAATTCGCAGTGCAATGAAATGAAGAATTTAATTGGGCTTTAAAATTTAAAACTTTTATCAAGGCAACTAGACAATGATGAACTTTGTAGATAGATTGACTTGTAATTGAGGTCCTGCATAGAATGTTAGACGGTGATAAGAGCTAGGAAGAAAAATGAAGCCAAGAAAATACGGTAGAGGGGTGCAATTTTTAAAAAGGTGTCACTAAGAAGGTGACATTTGAATAAAGACTTGGATGAGGTAAGATTGCAGACCATGCAGGTATTTAGGGAGAGAGTATTCCAAGGAGAGAAAAGAGTAAGTCCAATTGTCCTAATGCAAAGAAAGTCTCGCCCACTCAGGTAACAGCACAGAGGAAAATATGATTGAAGTGAAATGAGCAAGGGGAGATTGGCAGGATACACATAATTAACAATTTTCTTATTTGGGGGCATTTATGCTATTTCCAATATTTTATAAATAATTTTACACTCACTCAATATTTCATAAATTATTTCTTTAGTAAGTTGACATTGTATTCCTTCAAACAAATTTTTTTTAACTTTATTGGGGAACAATGTGTGTTTTGGGGGAACAATGTATTTTTTCCAGGACCCATCAGCTCCAAGTCAAGTTGTTGTCCTTCAGTCTTAGTTGTGGAAGGCACAGCTCAGATCCAAGTCCAGTTGCTGTTTTTCAATCTACTTGCAGGGGGCACAGTCCACCATTCCATGCCGAGTCAAACCGGCAAATTTGTTGTTAAGAACATACGCTCTAACCAACTGAGCCATCCGGCCACCCACTGGCAGCTCAGCAGCAGCTCAGCTTAAGTTGCTGTCTTCAATCTAGTTACGGAGGGTGCAGCTCACTGGCCCATGTGGGAGTCAAACCGGCAACCCTGTTGCTCAGAGCACACGCTCTTACCAACCAAGCCACCTGGCTGCCTCCCAGTATAGATCTTATAAGTGGAAATCCTGGGTTAAATGAAGTTCTTAATTCATAGTGCCAAATTGATTTTCTGAAAAGTTGTAGTTTCCACTTCTACCAAAAATGTATGAATGTACTCATTGTATTGGTGTAGAATTAAACCCCACTTGTTAGGAGAACGTGAAAACAATTCACAAAGTGGGAGAGCAAGGAAGCTTTATTGAAAGTCAGGCAGAGAGAGAGAGAGAGTTCTGGCAAAGGGAAGTTTTGTCAGGGCAGAGCCCGATAGGGACAGCTGCCGAGACAGAGGGGTAAGAAAGAGTTACTGGCAAACAGAGCTGTGCCAGGGCAGAGCCCAACAGGGACAGTTGCGCTGATGAGAAGGAATGCTGGGGTTTTATATTTTTCCATGCAGGATGTCGGGTGCTTATCAGCATGCCAGAGCTGCTATTACAATTGTCTCTCCTGAGAACTATCCTGTTCCCAACTATGATGGATGTCAGCTTGCAGGGGGTTGCTGTTGTGATTGGGAACAGTTCTGTTCTCACCTATGATGGATGTAAGATGCTTGTCAGGCTGCAGGTGCAGTGCTAGCCAGGAGAGTCAGAGCCAAGCGGTTAATGTTTAGCTCGTTCCTGCTAGCTTACAAGTGTGCTCCTGCTAACTCTTTGCCTGTCCCATCCTGCCAGCTCACAAGCCTGGTCCTGTTAACTCTTTACGTGTCTCGTCACTCATCTCACCTCTCATCACCATTGTAAGTATTGTGCCTTAAAAATCTTTGTCATTTTGATGAGCAAAAATAGTAAGGCATTGTTGTTTTTATTTATAGATCCTTGGTTACTAATTCAGTTGAACTTTGTCATATGTTTATTGATCAGTTAGATTTCCTTGTTATGCACTGTTTTTCATAACTTTGCCCATCTAACTACTTAGGCATTAGTATTTTTCTTATCAATTCATACTAACTCTTTGTTTGGGCTGCTCTAACAAAGTACCATAGACTGGGTGTCTTATAAACAACAGAAATTTATTTCTCACATTTCTAGAGGCTGAAAGTCTGGGACCAGGGTGCCAACATAGTCAAGTTCTGGTGAAAACCCTCTTTGGGGTTGCAGACTGACTTCTCATTGTATCCACACAGGGTGGAAAGAGAGTGAACTAGCTTTCTGATCTCTCTTAGAGGGAACTAATCCCATCATGGGGGCTCCACCCTCATGACCTAATTACCTCCTGACAGGGCCCGGGCATGTTCAGGAGCACACGAGCAGCAGCCCTGGTCATGAAGCCCGGGCTGTCCAGATATGTGCAGGCTGATGACCCCAGACGTACAGACCTTGACTCTGGAGCCTGCTGTGCAGGTGCCGGGCTCCAGTTACATAAGCTCTTTAAGACTTGCATTTGTGGGAGTGCACTCCCATGCGTTCTCCTCCCCCAAAAACCTCTATATAACGGTTGCTATTGCTGATTAAAGACGCTGGTTCCTCCTCATGTCAGCTCCATGTGCTTTCTTTACTCTGGGCATCTCACCGCTGAAAGCTCCCCCACAACCCCCTCCCCCACCCCCATGACAACATCTCCCAAAGGCCCACCTCCAAATAACCATCACATTGGGGGTTAGATTTCAAGATATGAATTTTGGAGGAACACAATCATTCAATCCATAACACTAATTAAATCTCACATGTCATTTTTTTTTAAGATTTTTATTGGGGAATTGGAGGGATGGGAACAGTGCTGGGGAATTGGGGGAAGGGGAACAGACAAGTTGCTGTTGTTTTGTTCTTCAGTCTAGTTGTGGAGGATGTTGCTTCACTGGCCCAAGTTGGCACCATCATTGTGCTCTTCCCAGGCGAGGCAGATCAGTCGCCGGCTTCTGGACGGCCGCTCACTGCAGCTTCTAGCCGCTCCTGCAGGCTGCTGGCTACACACGGTAGCCCATGGCAACCCACTGCCACAGGGGCTGCAGCCTACGCTGTCACCGGCACCGGCGACTCATGGCAGCCCAGCTCCAGGTTGAGCTGTTGTTCAGCATTTTAGCTGTAGAGGGCAGTGTCACTGGCCCTCATATGTGGGATCCGAACTGGGGCCCTCTGGTGTCCCAAGCCAGTTCTTAACCATCGCGCCACTTGGCCGGCCCTCACATGTCATTTTTGCTGGATTTCCTAAAATGATATGTAGAAGCAACTCAAGGTCATAAGTACTCTGCTTGTTACCATTGCTGTTCCATCACCACAGTGGGAACCTCCAGCCAGGTACTGTGGCATGTAAGAACTCAGGCATATAGAACAAGAATTAGACTCTACATTTTGTCTCTCCCATCTGAGCTCAGAAATATATCCTATCTCCTTCCTCCAACTGCCTTTGCTGTCACTCAGTTCCTTTCTACTACAAGTCCTACTATGTTTGCTGTTCAACTCATTAGTCCATATTTTACAGTTGTTTTCCTCATGATAATGGGATTTTTTTCCACAGTGAGAGTCTTGTTCCTATGGTGATGCAAGAGAAAGTCTGTGTAGAGGCGTTGCACTGGAAGCTTTCACTTACTTTGAGAGCTAGAAAAGCTGGTTGAGGTAAAGAGTCAGTGGAGATTCGGAAAGTGCCCAGCAGAGGTCACAACTTTGCGGGAAAGTTAAGTCAGTAGGAAAGCATAAAGAACTTTCTTGTCATTGTAATTACCTCAAATAGGCATGAAACTTTCACACTCTTTTAACATTAACTTTACATACTCGATATTTTTCATGTCTTGCCTTAAACATTTGGTCTGAGACAACTTTTTAGACAGCTTTTTAAAAACATTTTGTTAAAGAGAAAGAGTATTATATGGCAGCTACAGAATGATAAAGGGTTATTGAGAAGCTTTATCTTTACAAAAGAGATAATTTAAATAATTCTTACGTGAAAGGTAAACAAATAATGGAAAGAAGTTCAGCAGCATAATTAATAAAAATGGTTCTACGGCGAAGTCTAATAGCCTCTCTTTTTGTTTACTCCTGCACACAGTAAATCAGTGTTAAAATATGATTTTTCAAAAAACAATATTGTGACTCTCATACAAATAAATAATGAACAAGTGTCAAAATGTTACTCAACTCATTAATTAATGAGAGAACCAATCAGGTGTTATGACCAATTCAAAGAACATTTGAGAAGCTGGGTATTTATAAGAAATGTTAGAATAAAATTTTAGGGTTAGACACAAAACAGGTTAATGTCCAAGAGGACAATAAAACATAACCTTTGGGACCATCTCTTCTAACAGAATTATTTGCATCTCTAACAGATAAAGATCCACACATTAATCTTTGCTCAGACATAATAGAAAGTGAATCCTAACACTGCAACACTGCACTGAAAATATTCTCCCAGCTCTTCTGTCTATTTCCAAGTTTCAAGTGACTTATTTTTGACATAAAGTGAAAGCAATTTTGTAAGGGAGCAGGGAGTACTGGTGGCTCTGGAAACGAGGATGCCAAAACGTCAGAAAACAGTTCTGAGAGCTCACAAACTTGTCCTCCTGACTCAAGAAGAGGAGTGACTCTGCCAGCAGCCTCCCAAACCAAGGCTGAGACAGCACTCACAGAACTGTCCCACATGGCCTCCCTACCTG
The DNA here is from genome assembly GCF_001890085.2 of Hipposideros armiger. NCBI lineage: Eukaryota > Metazoa > Chordata > Mammalia > Chiroptera > Hipposideridae > Hipposideros > Hipposideros armiger. The sequence goes on from NW_017731735.1 coordinate 604,093, forward strand.
CTCCTATCTCCAAAGGGAGTGGAGAAATATAGACACTAAGAGGGAGAAGCCATCAAGTGAGCCTCCTCCCTCTTGCAGACACTGGAGGAAATAATTGCATGGAACACCGGCTCCAGGCAAGGTGCCCAAATCCAAAAGCAGAATCCCAAACACAAAATAACGTAAAAAGGACCTCTCCTGGTTTCACAGGCTGTTTGAGATCTGTGGGGCCAGATATGATAGACCAATTGTTCTGGCTTAACTTTGCCACTGGAGAAATTGGAAAAACAAATAAGGGGAAAACTGAAAGCTCAGGGACCCCAAAGAGTCTAGAAGTCCAGTTAGAGCAGAGGTGGGAGCCACCTTGGATGGTGGTGGAATGGGGAAGGACACCCTTCACTGATGTGAAAGAGTGAGGGAAAGAGAGAACCCCTCATAGACAGATTCATAAAGTAGTGGGAGGGACAAGGAGTTGGAGTTGTCAGATTATTTTCCTGCCTCCTCTATGAAGATGGAGGGTGAGGTGGTGAGGCAGTGGGCTTGAAAAGATTCATATTATAGGCTGAACTCTGTTCCTTCCCTCAAATTCATATGGTGAACTCTTAACCCCTAGTACATCAATGTGTGATTATATTTCAAGACAGGATTTTTAAAGAGGTAACTAAGGTTAAATTATGTCATTGGGCATGGGTCCTAATCCAATATGTCTGGTGTCTTTATAAGAAGGGGAGTTAGGACACAGATATGCACAGAGGAAAGACCATGTGAAGAGAGCTATCTTCAAGCCAAGGAAAGAGGCCTCAAAAAAAAAAAATCAACCCTGCTGACACCTTGCTCTTGGATGTCTAACCTCCAGAACTGTAAGGAAATAAATATCTGTTGTTTAAGCCACTTAGTCTGTGGTACTTTGTTATAGCAGTGCTAGCACACTAATACAATTGGTAAATGTTTAAATACATGTTGAGGGGAAAGGTAGATAGTCCCAAGTAGGATCATGTAAAAAGATTGCCAAGTGATATTAAAAGTCAAAATTATATTGGAAGCCTTAATTTCTCCAGTTTTCAACAAAAACTGAGCTATAGTTAAAAAAAAAAAAAGACATTTGGATTGATTAAGCACAAGGGTTCTCCCAAAGGAGTACAGTGGGAAAGCAGTGAGAAAAAAAACTAAGGGCACTTATAAGACAGTGATTTAAGTGTTACATTGTGCAATCTAGACTATTTAAAGGGGGAAATAAAGAGGGAGGGATTGATATATTAGGACAAAATGGAGGGTCAGGAAACAGGAATTCTCCATGTAAGAGGAAACAGAGCAGAAAGCAATGGAAGAACAGGATTTGCGACTAGAAAGTATGATGTGTACATTTAATATTTCAACATGGAAGAGAAGCAGAGTGTCCCAAGGATGAGACTATTGAAGGTTCTTCCACAAGCCTGGCATGAACGAACCTCCATTCTGTTAGACTGGAAGAGCTTTGGATTCTGTCCCCAGACCTCAATGATCTCCCTAGCTCACCCACCCACAGGCTCCTAGGCCCATACTCACATCTCTATAGACCCCAAGCCATGTCAGAGCCGAGGGGAGAAGCCAGCCACCACGATGTTCTCGCCGGTGATGTAGCTGGCATCTGGAGAGCACAGGAAGGACACGAGACCTGCACAGTCGCCAGGCTGCCCGATCCTGGATGGAAGGAGCACAGAACACAGCGTCAGCGATCTCAGATTCTGGATCTGCTGCTCTGGGGCTAACAGGCCACACAGGTGGGACTGGGCTCCAGCGTGGGACAGGGTAGATAGAGCAGGACTACTTACACCCTCCAGGGCTGTGTGGAACCCAGAATTCAGAGAAAGGAATGGCCAATACACAGGAAGAGGTCTGCTCCTGGGTTAGACTCAGTCGACCCTCTACAACTGTACCCAGATCACCAGGTCACCAAACCCCACTTGCCTCTGCAGCTAGTTGTTTTCTTTGAAGTTGTTCCAGAAAACCTCATTCTTATTTAACTGGGCAAAAGGAAGAGATGAAAGAGTCAGTGATGATAAAACAAGGAGAAGGGAGGGCCGCGAGGTAGTGACCTGACAGAACACATATGACACTCTGCGTTTCTCAGTGTTGATGGACTCGGTCATGGCTGAGTTCAGAGGACAGTGAGGACTGCAGCTATAAGGATGCTGATCCCTTTTTGCCCTTAGTCCTTGGCAAGGGCCTCCACGGAGCCAGGTTAGGGAATAGGGGCCATGCCTCAGTACTCAGCACTTTGCTGAAATCAGTCTCAATCCTGGAACCAGGCAGTTCACCCGGATGCCCTTGGGAGCCAGCTCCAATGACAGCATCCTGGTGAGGCCAAGCAGGACTGTCTTACTGACATTGTAGGCACCCAGCTCCTGGGACAGGATTAAGAGTGATTAGGAGGATACGGATGTGAAAGAAAGCATCAGCTGGATTTCTCACCTGCAGAGGATCACACCTGGCCCAAGCCCAGAGCTCAGACACACCCTCAGCCTGGTCTGAGAACAGAAACTGGGTGTGAGGGACCCAGTAGCCACATGGACCCCAGGTCAGCCCAGGGCAGCAAGAGTAAGAGGGGGGTCTGCCCCAGGCTCTGGGAACCACCACACCCCTTCCCAACCAGGACACACGAAGTAAGCACTCACCACACGTGGTATATAAGCAGAAATGGAGGACACCAGGATGACAGCACCCCTCCTGAGAGGAGACAGACAGACACAAGGAGAGAGGAAGCTTGTAAGTCAGCATTGATTGAGGGGCTAATGCAGTCATTGAATAATAAAATCCTCACACAGGTCCTACAATTATTCCCATTTCACTGAGAATGACACTGAGACTGATAAAGACACTGAGACTAAGAGAGCTTTAGTAACCCAGCCAATAAGTGGCAGAGCTGGGATTCCAACCCTATCTCTCTGACCCAGTGTCCATGCTCAGAACCATTGTTTTCTCTGCCTCTCCATGGGGGAACAAAGAGCAAAGCCAGGTGTGGGGAAGAGGGCAGAGTGGGCTTGGTGAAGAGGCGGCAGGGCTGATGGGGAATGCCTATCAATGGGCCACCTCTCGGAAGCAGATGGAGCAGGAGGAGACAAGGCAACTTTTTTGTCTCTCCAGACAGTCCTCAGCTATTTCCTAAAGGGTATGTCTATAAGACGGGGTCAGAGGACCAGATGTGTTCCAAGGGAGGAGGTGGCCCAAGTCCCTGTCATGAGACCCCTGGGAACATGTGTAACGTGTGGTCAAATATGAAGGATCTGGAACACAGGCAGAGTCCCGGGAGTCTAAGAGCAAGGAATAAGGAGGGGCCTGGGATGGCCACTTCCTGTGAGCAAAACAGGGTGTTAGTTGTTAGTTGGTGAAAAGGGATTATCCAGCTATGACAAAACCTAAGTAGGTTGTGAATGAATAGCCCACAAAGTTAAGGAGCTAAAGCACAGTCTCCTCCCAAGCCTGGTGATGTCAAAGCAAAGGAGAATGTGCCTCGGCCCCTGGAACACCATCCTCATTCACTAGAATCAGAAGCTATAGCTGCACACAGGGTGAGGCAGGGCAGAGGGAGGAAGGACATGGAGATCCCAGGGAGACCTTTCTGTTCTCGCCCGCTCCCGGCTGTTCCCCATGCACTCCAGCCTCAAATCCTGCCTCAGTCTCCCCAACTCCCACCGGTCCCCACTCTGCCCCTCTCTTCTCCATGTGGGTCAGCAGCTGGCTCAGCAGCAGGGCTGGGGTCTTCACATTGATGCTCAGGATCTGAAATTAGAGCAAGCAGAGGACAGAGACAGACACAGTCAGCCCAGGCCTGTTTTCATAAGACACCCAAAGTCCTTACAATTTGTGCAACAAACCCAGATGTGTGCAGATTGGAGAGACTAATCCCCCTTCTGACCTGGGCAAGAGGCATTTCCAACTTCTAATAGTTTAATAGGCAGGCAGGCTAAGGGACAGGCTTGTGAACAGAGCCCTGAACATGTGAACTGCTTGGGACTGGGGTGAAGGAAATATTTGTTCAGGCCTTTTAAAGAAAATGGACATGCAAATAGAAGCTATAAGCAGAGGACACTGGAAAAGGATTGCAGAACATCAGGAGGGAAAGTACTAGGTGCTGAGAGCAAGGGAGATTTCTTTGACTAGAGTCATCTTTACCTCTCTGTGTTTATGCTCTTGCCTAGTCCCAATAGAATTTAAGGCATACTCAGAATTCAACAGCATAAAGCAAACCAAAGAGGCATTATGTGTGAAGCAAAGGAGACTAGGAAAACTAAGTGTAGAAAAATAAGAAAGACTAGAGAGAGGTTGGTCCCTGTAGTTCACAGCACATGGTAAGGACTCAGCATTATTCTATTCTACATTCACAAAAATTCATGCTGTCAAGGCCAACATATACGCCAGTTTATGCAGGCTTGGCGCTGAGCTTTCCTGGGGCCAACACGAAAATGGAGGCACAATAGAAAACTGCCATTCTGGAAGCTAGGTTCCCATGCTAATCCTGTCTGTGACTAAAACATGGAACTGGGATCAGGCATCAGGGTCCCCAACCCTCTGTCTGGAAATTCTATCAGGTAGGTCTGGGAACAGGGCAGAAGTAAGAGAGGAACTCACAAGGAAAGATGCAGACACTGAGCCCAGGGCTTCGACAGATTGCCAGCCAGGACTAAAGTGGCACCAGGGATCCCTCCTGTGGGGTCTGTCTTTAGTGAGGTCAGCTGTTCTGCATCTCTAAAGAATAAGTCTCTAACTTGCATGGCTGCAACTGTCAACTCTTTTCCCCAATCCTCATCCCACACCACGCATCCCCATGGATGTGAGCAGGGAAATGCTTCAACTGAGTTCTGCTGGGGCCCATCTGATGACAGGGAACCAGTACTGAGATGACCCCCAGGACTGCAAGAAGAGGCTCGGATATCTAAAGAGGGCACCAGTATGTGGTCCCCAATAAGAAGACATTGAGGGTTAGGCTAAGGGTTTCCTGGTCACTCTCTTCTCAAACAGAGCCCCACTAGCCCATGAGATGTCTACCCTAAGCTCCATGAGTGTTGGCTCCCTGGATGATGGTCTGTGATGAGGCCCCTCCTAGACTTGGGAGCCAAATGTTAGCCAAGGAAAAGAGGAGAGTCTGTTCTTTGTTCAGGAAAACTGCCCTATATTAGCAAGAAAGGAAGACCAGCTCAGTGTGCCACCAAGTCCTGGGTAGGGACTGTGAGCCTGAGTCGGGTACATGCTGGAATCCTTGGAGGAGGGATGGAGGAGATGTGGTGGGGTGGTAGATGAGAGATCCCATCCTGTGGGGAGAATGGGGTCTGCCTGAAGAGGTGCTCAGGCTGGGCCAATTATAAGATAAGAGAGAAGGAATTCTCCTCACAGAACACATACTGAAAATTGGGTTCTGGTAAAAGCAGAGCATCAGGTAAATTCTGAACTTGATTTGTGATCATGTATTTCACTTCCAAGATGGTGGCATATGTAACTGGGGGATGATTTCTGTGTGGTGGTGCAGAACTGCATGTTGAATAGCAAGTCCGTGGAGGATAGGTGAGCAGGAGACAAAGTGAGCCTTGTTTCAGGAGGGAAGATTTCAAAAACCTCCAAGGCAAAGATAGTGGGATCCCATGATCTGCGACACTAACAGGGAAAATGAATCAGGAGGATTAGGAGACTGTCAGCAATGAAATCCCAGCCACCTAATCACAAATGATCCTTCCGAGGCACTAAGGAAGCTAGAGGGCCTGGTGGCTGCTGGCAGCAGCTGAAGGGAGCTCAGATTTCAGGTCATCCCTGAGGAGGGTGGGAAGGGCACCCAGCCAAGGACAGATAGCAGGAGTGGCAGCCTGAGGACATCTGAGCAGAGTGAGGAGAACTAGGGAGGACAGAAGGAAATGCTCTGTCCCAGTGCTTGGGGCAGAAGGGAGTGCTAACAATAACAGGAAGTCTGAGACTCCGTTCAAACATTTTGTCCATAGAGGGACAAGGAAACAAAACACAGGAGTACAGAATAGGAGTCATAGGAGAGTAATGAAGCTCGAGACGGACCTCAAGGCATTTCAAAGGTCTCTGCTGGACCCTTGAACACCAGCTATTAAGGATGGTTAAGTGGAATCATAACGAGTTGGAACATCCGTACCCACAGAAAGCTGATGGGTGGGTGCAGGCTTGATGAGTGCAGCAGGTTTATCTGAAGGACAGTGAGGGACCCTTGTCTGTGAAAGGCAGAGAATCTTAGTGTCAGTACAGGTCACCACATACGAGCACCACCACCAACATATGGCCCAGTAAAGGGAGGTAAGAACATAAATTCTTGACAGAGAGCAGAGACCTTACGGCTCTTAAGTCCTGTCAAGAGGAGAGACTTACTTCCACAGTTCTGTTTCCAGAGCCTGGAACAGTGCCTGGCACATAGCAAGCCCTCAATACGTATTTGCTGAATAAATGCAAAAAGGATGAGAAGAGAAAATAATGCAGAAAGAGTGAGGAACTAGCTTTAAAAACACACAAAACAGAAAGTAGCATCAGGCACAGTGCATGTATTTACAATAACATGGGGAGAGGCGGGGTGGGGAGAGGCTCGGAGGGACTTGTCCTGCTGGAGCTCACTGCAGAGTCAGCACATCAGCCCCTCAGCCAGCTCCCAGCAGCCTCTCACCTTGTCCCACACCTGCTCACTGCTCCCCAGGATGCTCCCCACCAAGGGGTTGACGGCAGCATTACACACCAGGAAGTCCACACCTCCGCTGTGCTCCAGGGCCTACAGGGAGGGAAGACATGAAGGGCTGCATGAGTGTGGAGATGGCCTGGCAGACAGCCCAGGTGCATGGGCATTGAGGCAAAGCTTGCAGATTAAATAATGTCTCAATCAGGAATGACCAGTCACAAGGTTCTGTGAGAACCTAACTCTTGGTGAAGTTAAGTGCCCTGGATAGGCCACTGGCAGGCTTTCTGTGCTGAGGACCTCAGGGGAGGAAGGTCTTCTCCAAAAATCCTTCTGGGGACTTGGGAGGGGAAAATTCCTTTAGACCCTTCCTCAACCGTAGTTCTCTCAGGGTGTGCGGCCAGGGGTTTAAGGGGTGAGGGTCCTCTCATCAACTGGCCACTTTCCAGAGAGCCAGTGTCTGCTCAGCCATCATGGTCTCAGGATGTGTTCTAGGGCTTCTGGACCCCCGTCCTGGTCCCTGCTCCTCCAGGGCTGAGCGGTGAGGAAAAGGTTCTGTGTGTTCTCTCCCTGCGTCCTTTCACCCCTTGACCCCTCACCATGGCCACCAGTCGTTCCTGGTCCTCGGCCTTCCCCACGTGGCACACAGTGCCCATCACACTCAGCTTCTCCCCCTGCAGCGCTGCCACAGCCCGGTCCACGTTCTGCTGCCTCCGGCTGCTGACCACCACGTGGGCCCCGTCCTGGGCCAGACACCTGGTGATGACAAAGCCGATCCCGTAGGCAGAGATGGCTGTGACAGATCTTCCATCCTCACCCTCCTCCTAGGATCTTGATAATGAGACACAAAGTTAGTTCACAGTTTGGTCCAGGAGCTGCCTCCAAATCCTTGGAGTGGAGAAGAAGATCTATTGAACGTTTACTATATAGCAGGCCTTCACAAGACTACCCCACTGAATCCTCACAACTACAGGTATAATATAATACTTTATAGATAAGAAGAGTTTTATATCAATTTAGGTAAAGGGAGTTTTTAAAAAGTAATGTTGGGCTGGCTGAGTGGCTCAGTTGGTTAAAAGTTAGTTTAACAACTTGAGCTCTGAGCAACAGGGCCGCCGGTTAAATTCCCAGCCCGAGCTGAGCTGCCGCTGAGCTGCCAACACATGTCAGGATGGCTCAGCTGGACAAGAAATAAATAAATAAATAAAATGAAATAAATAAAAAGTAATGTTCTATTGTAAACTTGCTGGGCACTCAGCCTAAATTGTGGAGGTTCTTTCACTGCCCAGTGTTTTCTCCCTTTGTTCTAGCCAAAGCCCTCTGGTATGAATTGCACTTTCCCTAAGCCTAACAACTTTCCTCTGCTCTGCCCTTCAAAACTTTTATGCTGAACAACGCTTGCAGCCTCCTCTCTGTCTCCTACTTTAAGGAGGCCTGAGTCACTCTTGGCTGAGTCAGGTTGAGCCCCTGTGATAAAGGACAGAAGGCATATTTCTCCTCTCTTGTATAAACTATCTGGGCAGCTTGGAATTTTGAATGTGTTCATTTGTTATGAAGGCTGGGCACTGGGGACACACACAAAAGTTTTAAAACATCATGGAGATCTGAGACGTCTGGAATGATTGACCAGTTCTAAAATACAGGGGTGTAAATTGGTGATGTAAGAGATCATGAAAAGTCTAAGGAAGACAGAGCCCCTGTGCACTGGACACCGGAATTCACCCCTCCTCCTGCCTGCGGTAAACACTCATTACGGACCGTGGCCCATTGTGGCAGTTGGAGGATGAGTGGAATTAAAGGGACATCAGCCAAGATGTGATGAGGAGAGGTTCGTAAGTAAAAGCTCTCTGAGCTGGTCTCTAGACAGGTCCTTGTGCCAGTGGGTAGTCTGTAGTCAACAAGACCTCTGAGTCTGAGACCCAAAGAGGTCTCAGGCTTCTCCTCCCTGTCAGACCAGAACCCTAAAAGGATGTGGCCAAGTGCCCATGAAGGATGAGAAAAGAGAGCTATCCTGATGACGGTAACAGGTTAAATCGCTTAATGTTGAATAACTATGGTATATACCTGAAACTAATATAATCTTGTACATTAGCTATATTTTAATAATAATTTGTTATAAAGTTAAATAGCTCAGGGTTACCCAGCCAGTTAGTGCAGAGACTCAGAGTTTTGCTTCCAAAGAACCTAGACCTTAGAAAGGGAACAACAGGAACTTCACAGTGGAGAAACCCAGTGGACACTTCCCTAACCATGGTCAAGGTTAACATCCCCACATAAGTCATGGTGCTATCATGTACTCCCTGATGTGATAAGAAGGGCATTTCATTCTGTGCTGTTCTTCCCCAAAACTCATCATCTCAACCTAATCATGAGGAAAACATCAGACAAAGCCAAATTAAGGTTTGTTCCACAACATGTAGACCAATACTCTTCAAAACTGTTAAGGTCATGAAAAACAAGACAGAAAATGTCATGGATAGGAGGAGACTAAGGAGACATGAGGATTATATACAGTGTGGTATCCTGGATTAAATCCTGAACAGTGAAAGGACATTAGTGAGGACACAAGTTGGTGAGATATGAAAAAATAGGTAGTTTAGTTGTAATATTGTGCCAGTGTTAATTTCTTAGATTTGATGAATGTGCCATTGTTTTATACAAGATGTTAATATTAGCGTAAGCTGTGTGAAGGGGATATAGGAACTCTTGTGTACTATCCCTGGAAACTTTCTGTAAATCTAAAGATATTCCGCAATAAGAAGTTAATTTTTAAAATTAATTATGCATACTTTAGCTGTTTTTGAGAGACTGTTTCTTAAATTTTGATTGAAGAATATGGCAATGATTATTAAACTTGTGAATAGTAAAATCTGTTATCAGAATTTTCACAACTTAAATTGACTGTACATTTAGAGATGTTAGTTAACTTGTATGAAAATTGGGCTGTTCTTAAATTTTCCAAAATTATATTTCCAATCTCACTGTGGAAACCTCTAGACACATTTCTGAGGCAGTGGGATTCACAGGAGGGCTCAGATGGAGCCCTCTCACCCCTCCCATGCCTAGCCCTGCAGGAGCTCTCCCTGCCTGGGTCTCTGAGGATGGACCGGTTAGCCCACTGCTACCTCTGGCAGTGATGGAAATTTACTAATACAGCAGGTAAAGGGGATTTGACCTGATACTTCTGGGTACAACAGAAAGAAGGTTAATTAGCACTTCCTCTGATAAGGACTTGAGTCTGATTTAAGACTCTCCTTGTGCATACTGTGGCCCTCCTGGTGGTGAGCAGTGTAGGTCACGGACCACTAGGCACCCCCAGAACCAATGTCAAGACTTGAAGAGCAGAGATTGCGCTTATAAGAATGTGTCTCCTAGAGGATTCTGGCCCTTCCAGTCTCTAGAGCCCTCTGTAACCAAGGGAACCCCTCAAGGAAATAGACACCTACCTGGAACCAATTCTTTTTTCTGATCCTTGAGCAGAAGCCCAGGGCCGTAGCAGTTGCGAAGCTGAATACCTGAGTACTCTGCTGTATAAGAGCTTCATCCTGTTTCCTCTAGGGACACTTCCCTCAATCCACCCTGTTCCCTGCCTACCACATTCCCAAGCCTTTTTTTGAATCATGAAAGCATCAAAGATAAATGTGACATCTTTAGAGTCACCTGTAGTGTCCCTGAATAATCCCTCATAAAGCAATAGCTTGTCTCCAAAGCCGTCCCACCTAAGGTCTGGTAACAAACAATCCTGGAGGGGGACAGCAGTCCACACTCTCAGGGACAATACCGACAGAGGGGCATGGGGTGATGATTGCAGTAAGAGGGAGGGTACCTGGAGAAGGGAGTGCACCCTACATGGGTTGTGTGCATGCATGTATGTGTGTGTGCCCGTGAGTGTGCGCATTGCTGACACTTAGGAAGCCATCAGTATCTCTTTGTCAAATACATGTTTATATATCACACAGAAAAGGGAGAGGCATGTATCTCCTTAGAGAGAGCCTGGGGAAAAAGAGAGTTACTGGTTGAAGTACTGAAGAGCTATGGGCGATAGGGAAATATTTCAGTAGGTTTTTGTCATATTCAACACATTCTAGACCAGCCGTCAATATCATCTGTGGCTCCTTTGACGCAGGTTAGTCACAATGAATTATGTTTCTTAGAATGACATGTTCATATTTCTCACATCTGTTTGGACATTCTGCTTATTCTCTGCAGGTGGCCTGACACCGAGAGCATTGTTATGGAATTTTGGAGTGCTCCATAAATGTTTCTGTTTTGACAGACTGGCCATGAGTAATAGAATTACATAAGTTTAAAAATGTGTTTATCTGGGGCTGGCCGAGTGACACGTTGGTTATGAGCTGGCTTGGGACACCAGCTCTGAGCAGCAGGACCCCGGTTAGGACCCCACATGAGGGTCAGTGACGCTGCACCCTCTACAGCTAAGATGGTGAACAACAGCTCGACCTGGAGCTGGGCTGCCATGAGTCGCCGGCGATGACGTAGACTGCAGTGAGGCTGCAGTGGGCTGCCATAAGCTACCGTGAGTGGCTGGCAGCCAGTTTGAGTGGCCAGCAGCCAGCGTGAGCTGCCTAGAGCCACCTTGAGCGGCCGTCCAGTGTCCAGCGATCGATCTGCCTCAGCCGGGAAGAGCCCAATGATAATACCAACATGGGCCAGTGAAGCGATGTCCTCCACAATTAGACTGAAGAACAAAAGGACAGCAACTTATTTGTTCCTCTCCCCTAATTCCCCAATAAAATAACCTTTATTAAAATAAAATAAAAATAAAAATGAAAATGTGTTTATCTGATATCTGAAAGTACTGGCATCTGACATATGTCATGGACTTTTTCAATTGTGAAATATTTCAAATAAACAGGAAAGAATAGTGTAATATAGCCAATACCTATATTTTGCAAAGGTTAACATTTTTCCTATTTGCTTCATCTTTATTTAAAAACCGAAACCATTAAAAATCAAATAGAAGCCCCTTTAGTGCTTCTCCAAGATCCTGTTCTTCTCGCTCCACCCTCTCCAGAAGTGGCCATTGTCCTAAACTTGTCTGCATCCTTTTGGTCCATGTTTTTACATTTTTACTATATGCATTCATAGTGACATATATTGATTTGCTTGTTTTTCAACTTTATCAAAAATGGTATTACCACACTGTACTATCATTTTGCAACTTACTCATTTTTGTCAACTTTATGTTTTTGGCATTGCAGCACAACCCCTGCGTCTCTAGTCCATTCACTTTCACCGCATAGAATAGAGCATCCTCATTGGATGAATATGTACAATTTACTTATCCATTTCCTGTTGATGAACATTTAGGTTGATTTTTAATCTATTACACATAATGCTGCCATAAATAGCCTCGTGCACATCTCCTTGCACCACATACGTGTGAGCTCTTCCCTAGAGTTTGTAGTGGAAAGGGAGAGTTGGGTCAAAGAGCATACCTATCTTGATCTCAACTATATATTGCCACATTTGTTTTACAAGCTGTTGCACCAATTTAAACTCGCATGAGAGCTTCTGTTCCTCTACAGCACTCCTAATGCTTGTGCTCTCAGACATTTCCGTTTTTGTCATTCTGATTCATGTAAAATTGCATCTGGTTTTATTCTGCATTTTCTTGATTGCCAGTGAAGTTAGTTCTCTTTATGTGTTTGATGGCAATTTGGGGTTCCTCTTATGTAAATTACCTGTTCATGTTCTGCCTGGTATTTATTGGGAGGTTTGTCTGTTTTCTATTGACTTTTTAAGGGTTATTTGCATCTTCTGAAAGCTAATCCATTTTGGTAGACTATTTGCTTTACCTCCACTTTTTGCAGTCATCTGACCTCCAGGCCATCACTCCTTATTTCTTGAAGATTTTAGCACCTGGTTCATTGCCTCTCTTTGCAGTATTAGGCCTGTCTTAATTATTAGGGATTTCAGTATCTATAAGGGTGATCTTAGTTCCTGATCTCCTCACTCCCAGTGATCCTTATTCCCCGTCCCCCGACCTGCCCACTCCCAGAGTCATGCCTGAGACCTTGCATTACCAATCATAGCATTTCCTCCATTGTCTCGATGACTGGCATCCCATTCTTTCACTGCCTAACTTTCAGCACACTCCCTTCAATAGCCTGACTTCAATCATTCTTCAACCCTAAAAGAATCTGCTACCCATTGACCTGCCAATTTTTTACATCCCTTAAACTTCCAGGTCCTCACTGCCTATGTTATCTGGCTTAGAATCTGCATTTCATCTTACAGTCACTTCTCTATATGTGTAGTTGTTCCCTTGCTCCTCTATTGAACTTTTCTGGGAAAACCTCAACACTGAATAAATACAACTCTGTATTCACTCCCCAGTACCACATCAGCAAATGATTTTTGCTAGGGTAAAAGTTGAAGTCAGGGATAAGGGTAAACTTGAGAGTGATATTGTCATGTGGACCAACAATGGTAAAGGGTCTTTCTTTAAATTCATGGCCACTAACCTTAGGAGGGTCTTTAGTGATGTCCTTCAATCCCACTTCACTTCCCTAGTTGAGTCTCTCTCTCTCTCATAGTCTTATAGATCATTGTTTCATAACTTCTCCCCTTTCCTCAAACTTCCAGCACCTCCCACTTTCTCATGTTCCATTGATGACCTTGCTTCTGATTGTACTGAGAATATTGAAGCAATCTAAAAATATACTACCAACCCCTACATATGTTCCTGGCTCTCGGCCTTTCCTTCTGTTATAGGGGTTAAACTATTAGTGTTCCCAAGTAAAGCCAACACTTCCTCTTTTGCCCTGGGCCCCATTCATTCTCATCTCCTCAAAGATATTGTTCTCTACTGGATTACTCCTCTCAGTATACACTCTGCTTATTTCCTACCTTAAAAACCTCCCTTAATACATGTCCCCCTCAGCTACCATCTTATGTTCCTTCTTCCCTCTACAGAACAACTCCTCAAAAAAGGTCATTCATGCTCATCCTCTCCATTTTTTCCCTCTAACATTTTTAACTGGTTGTTGTGTTGTACGGCAACATTATTGATTTCACATATTGATTTTGTAGGTAGCAAACTGCTGAATTGTCAATTCTGGTATCTTGGCATAGACTCTATGCATCAGCAAATGTTGAGTTTTTCTCTTTCTTATTAGTTTCATATCTTATTTCATTGATTAGAACCTCCAGAATAAGGTTGAACAGTTGAATAGTTCCTTGTCTTACTTCTGACTTCAATGGGAATATAATTAAGATTTATCTTTAAATGCTATTTATCATAGGTGTTTGGTAAGATGCTATATTGACCGAAAACTCCTTTCTAGTTCTAGTGTGCTAAGAGATTTTAGATTTTGAATTCCATAGAAAAAAATTGTTGTTTCTATTGAGATGATCACACAGATTATTCCTTTGATCTGTTTTATCACTGAATTATAGTGATAAGTTTTCTGTTGGTGAGCATTCTTGTATCCTTGGGATAAACTCTACATGACAATTATTTATTTTGTATATACTAGTATACTACTGCAACAACTTTGTAATTATTGCATCTATGTTCATCATTGAAAATGGTCTGTAATTGTCCTAATCCTGGTTTAGAATTGATTACTTAAAAATGAGATGGAGGTTTAGCAAGGCCACAAGGGAGTATCATTCCCACTTAATGATGGAAAATATAGATAATCTACAAGATCATAACTTTTCTTGACTCCATCAGAGAGCTGAGGCAACCATGTGAACTGAATTCTGAAGACTGATAATAAGACCTTTGGAAGAATACACAAATCATCTCACTTTTGTCAAAGCATGAGAGAAAGAGGTGGCTGCTATAAGAGTAGGTAGGAAGAAGCAGCTAAAATTTTAATGAATTCTTAAAGGCCAAGTATGGGCTAGCACGCAGTTTGGAACAGATCTTTGTCTATCAAGATTTGGGACAAGATAATTATTTGTTGTGAAAGGCTGTTCCATGCATTGTAGAATATTCAGCAGCATTCCTGACTTCTCCCTACTAGATGCCAGTAGCATCCAATTCTGATAACCAAAAATGTCTCCAGACATTATCAAATGTTCCTGGGGAGCAAATTGCCCCTGACTGACGACCACTGGTTTAGAACCATGAAAAGCCACACACAGGGTAGTTTGAATTTATAAGCTCTTTCTCATGAGTCTCCATCAAGTGCTAATGAAAAAGACGGGTGGCGGAGAGACCCCAAATTAAAAAGCAGAGCTTGTCAGATCAGATACAAAACATGACCCAATTAATATATTTCTACAAGACTCACTTTAAATACAAAGAGATAAGTATGTTAAGAGTAAAAAGATGATATCATGCAAACATCAATCGAAAGAAAGCTGCAAGAGCTATTTTAGTGTCAAGAAGTAGACTTCAAAACAAAGAATATTGCCAGGGATAAAGAGAAACGTTGCATAATGAAAAAGGGATCAAATTATTAGGAAGCGGTAACTATACTAAATGTGCATGCATCTAAAAACAGAGTTTCAAAATAGATAAAGATAAACTGAAAGAATTAAAAGGAGAAATAGCATAATCCGCATTTATAGTTGAAGATTTCAACACTTCTCTCTCAGTAATTGATCAAGCAAGTAAACAGAAAATCAATGAGGATATGGAAGACCTGAACAACTTGACTGACATGGAACACTCCATTCAACCGGAGCAAGATACACAGTTTTTCCCAGCACACATGGAACATTTATCATGATAGATCATATTCCTGGGCCATAAAACAAATTCCAACAGATTTAAAAGGATTGACATTCCAGAGGCAGGAAGTCTGAAATCAAAATGTTTGTAGGGTCAGTTCCCTCTGGAAACTCTAGGGCAAAAACCATTCCTTGCCTCATCCAGCTTCTGATGGGAATTGGCATTTCTAGATTTGTAGCGGCATTGCTCCAATTTCTGCCTCTGTCTTCATATGGCCATCATCTCCTCTCACTGTGTGTCTCTCTTCTGTCTCTTGACACTTATCACTGTATTTAGGGCCCACCCAGGTAATCCAATATGATCTCACTAGCAATTCATAATTTAATTACATGTGCAAAGACCTGTTTGTTTTTCAAAATAAATTCACATCACAAATTCCAGGGATTAGTATGTGGACGTATTGTCTTGGTGGCTATCATTCAACCCACTACACATCATCCTTCTTCCTTATTCTTTTTCTTTTTTTCCTCCTTTTTTGACTAATGTCAGAAAAATAAATTTTATCTTTTTTACCTCTGCTTGTTCAGAAGCTATGGATATATATTAATTTAGTAGGTACCCTTCAATTTTAACCTATGTATAACCTTTAGCCATAAAATTTTCTTATAAAATCTATTTTTTCAGTATTTTCATTCTTTCACAAAAAATTTAATATACTTTTATTTCCCATTGAATAAATCCCAACTCAGTCTTCTGTGTTATTTTGTCTATAATGTTGGTCTCCAAAAATTTCAAATACCCAATTAATAAACTTTGAGTACACACCTGCATTATTTATTTATTAATTACTGATACACATCATTATCAATGTATTATATAAATTATGTATATATATATATATGAATACAAAGATTAAAATTCTAATTTTTTCTTCTGAACGTGAAGAGATCATATACTAACACTCTGAGGTACCTGCACTCCATTTTGGATACCACTTGTTTGGAGATTTTATTTCACTTTCAAAATAAAACACAAAGTATATTAACAAGGAATTTAGTGTGAATTCAAAAATACACTCACCAGGGTCGGTCGAGTAGCGCGATGGTTAAGAACTGGTTTGGGATGCCAGAGGGCCCCGGTTCGGATCCCGTATGTGAGGGCCAGTGACACTGCCCTCTACAGCTAAGATGCTGAACAACAGCTCAACCTGGAGCTGAGTCGCCCGCGACAGCGTAGGCTGCAGCCCCCCGTGGCAGTGGGTTGCCATGGGTTACCGTATGTAGCCAGCAGCCAGCGTGAGACGACAGCAACTTGTCTGTTCCCCTTCCCCCAATTCCCCAGCACTGTTCCCATCCCCCCAATTCCCCAATAAAAATCTTAAAAAAAAAAAGTAGACATCAGAACAAAAAATATTGCCAGGGATAGAGAAACATTGCATAATGAAAAAGGTATCAAATTATTAAGAAGCTGTAACTATCTTAAATGTGCATGCAACTAAAAACAGAGCTTCAAAGTGGATAAACTGAAAAAATAAAAAAAAGAAATAGAATAATCTGCAGTTATAGTTGAAGATTTCAACACTTCTCTTTCAGTAATTGATCGAGCAAGTAAACAGAAAATTAAGGAGGATATGGAAGACCTCAACAACTTGACCTAACTGATATAGAACACTCCACTCAGCCACAGCAGGATACACAGGTTTTTCCCAAGCACACACAGAACATTCATCATGATAGATCATATTCCTGGACCATAAAACAAATCCCAACACATTTAAAAGGATTGAAATTATATAAATATGTTCTCTTGCCTCATCAGCATTAAAATAGAAGTAAGTAACAAAGATACCTGGAAAATCCCTAAATATACATCAAAAGACAAATCACAAGAGAAATTAGAAATATTTTAATTGAGTGAAAATGAAAACATAGTATATAAAAATTTGTGGAATGCAAACAAGTATGTATTGTAGTTCTCATCTCTCTTTTTTTTTTCTCTCTCTCTCCCCCCCAAAACACTTTGTATATAAAAAAAAGATGATCATTTCTTGAGGATAAAACACATCTATATCTATAAAACTATTTTGTCCCAGTGCTTTCATTGAGAGAGGACATGGAAGCAGAGTTTGACTAAGTATTGATTCTGTTTCTTTAATGATATTTTTTCAAGTTTTCTGGATGCTAAGTGATCTGTTTGTTCTCCCATTGATAACATTGCTTTCACATTTGCACTTTTAAAAAGGGAGGGTGACAAGGGGAATAGTACCCTCACTGGAATGCAGATGTACTCCGTGGGCACAGCAATCCTCTTTGTACCTCTCTATGGGATGATGGAAGGATCAGAGGACTCCTGCCTTCTCTTGACGACTGAGCCTTGTAAAGGCTCCCTTTCCCAGTAAAGCCTCATTCTTAACCCATTCTAGATGACATGGAATTCATCCATAATCCTGACACACAACAGGTGAGGATCAAGAATGGACACACCTTACCCATTATTATTTGTGTATTTCTTTCTGTTCCATGATCAGGTTTTCCCAGAGGTTTATTTATTTTATTAGTCATTTTTAAAGAACTAGCTCTTAGTTTTGTTCATCATCCCTACTGGTTTTCTATTACTGTGGTGTTGGGAGTATGGTGGTGGGTTTGGTTTGGTGATGTAGTTTGATTTGTTTGTTGGTGGGTTTCAGTCTACATTTCACTCCTTTGCACTATCCTTTCAATTCCTCTCACCAGTGGAAACCAATGTTACCAGTTTTTATGTACCCTTCCAGAAAGATTTGTGCTTGTATGAGCAACTGCATACATTTACAAATCCTACTGTAGTTTTAACTCCTTTTTATAAAAGAGCAACATATAGTGCACTCTGCCTGCCCATTACTTTTTTCACTTAAGAATATATCTTGGAGATCATTATGAATCCCTACATACTGAGAGTCCTCATTCCTTTTAACAGTTACGAATAGTGTTTGTAATTTAGGGGTGTTAGCTATAATGTAATCAATCTTTTGTTTTTATAAATAATAGTGTAATTAATAGCATTTTTCATACTAGAAGTGAAATTGGCAGACCAAAAGGAATACACCTTTTCTATTTTATTAGATATTGCCAATTGTCCTTCACAGATGTTGTACCAATTTGCATTGCTGCTAGCAATGTGTGAGAGGGCCTGTTTCATCACACCCTAAGCACTAGTGTTTCATCAGTTTACTGGGTCTTAAGCTATGTGATAATTTTTATTTGTATTTCAGCATAGTTTAAAACTGTATTTCTTTCTTTACTAGTAAGACTGAGCATTTTCTTATATATTAGGAGCCTTTTTTTTTTCTTTTCTGTGAACATCTATTCATATCCCTTGCCCATTTTTTCTAAGAGTTCTAGTCTTTTTCTTATTGATTTGTAGAGGTTCTTTATGCATTCTTTATAGGCCTTAGTCTATAATATGAGTTGCAAATATTTTTCTCTGGTTTATTTGTATTTTAATTTTACTTACAAATAATTGAAGCCCTTTCTGTGGACTCTGTGTAATTATGCACTCTCCTTATTTATTCTCATTAATTCTTTTTGCCTTTAATTTCATATGGTCTGATTTAATATTGCTACTCCAGCTTTCCTTTGGGTAATAATTGCTTGGTATATCTTTTTGCACCCTTATAGTTATAATCTTTACAATCACTTTTTTCACTCAGCCTCTTCTAATCAGCATATAACTCGGTTTTCTATTCCTTTGTTTAGCCTAATCTGCTAGTTTTTTAATAAATGAATTTATCTAATTCTCATTTATTTATAAATTTGACTTATTTCTACCATATTTTATTGTTTTCTGTTTATCATCTGTATTAGTTTATGGGGACTGCTATAACAAATTACTACAGACTGGTGACTAAAAAACCAGAAATTTATTTTCTCATAATTCTGGAGGCCAGAAGTCTGAAATCAAGGTATTTGTGAGGTCGGTTCCCTCTGGAAGCCCTAGGGCAGAATCCATGCCTTGCCTTAGCCAGCTTCTGGTGGTAATTGGCATTTCCAGGTTTGTAGCGGCATCGCTCCAATTTCTGCCTCTGTCTTCATATAACCATCATTTCTTCTCACTGTGTGTCTCTCTTCTGTCTCTTTTCTTTTAAATTATTTTTTATTGTGAAATACACATTTTTTAGAATTAGTTTCAGCTGTACAACGTAGTGCAATAGTTATACTTTTTACCCCTCAAAGTGACAACCCTCGTCCCCCAATCTGTTGCCCCACTTCCCCCCCCATATCATACATATCTATTACAATTCCTTTGACTCCACTCCCACACTCCACTCCACGCCCCATGACTAATATATATATATCCACTTATAGTGGACATACAATATTATACAACATCAGCTTCAGGTGTACAGTGCAGTGATCAAGCCTCTACCCCATCCATGATGCGGTCTCCTTAGCAAGACATGTGACCACCTGACACCCTACAGAATATTTACATTATTAATTGTATTCCTCGAACTGTGTTTCATGTCCCTGTGGCAATATTGTAGTTACATATTTATGCTGTCTAATCCCTTCCCTTCACCCTCATCCCCACCCCCTCTCAACTAGCAGCCATCAGTTGTTCCTCTATATCACTGAGACCACTTCTGTTTACTTTGTTCGTTCATTCAGTTTTTTAGATTCCACATATAAGTGAGATCATATGGTATTTGTCTTTCTCAGACTGACTTATTTCACTTAACATAATAGTCTCTAAGTCCATCCATATCGTCCCAAATGGTACGGTTTCATTCTTCTTTATAGCAGAGTAATACTCCATTGTATAAAAGTACCACAGTTTCTTAATCCAGTCATCTACCGATGGGCATTTCGGTTGTTTCCAAGTCTTGGCTATTGTAAATAGCGCTGCAATAAACATAGGGGTGCATATATTTTTTTGAATTAGCATCTTGGGTTTCTCTGGATAGATACCCAAGAGTGGAATTGCTGGGTTATACAGTAGCTCCATTTCCAGTTTTTGGAGATACCTCCATACTGATTTCCATAATGGCTGCAACAATCTGCAGTCCCACCAACAGTGCACCAGGGTTCCCTTTTCTCCACAGCCTCGCCAGCACTTGTTGTCTGTTGATTTATTCATGATAGCCATTCTGACCGGAGTGAAGTGGTATCTCATTGTGGTTTTTATTTGCATTTCCCTAATGATTAGTGAGGTTGAACCTTTTTTCATATGCCTGTTGGCCATCTGTATGTCCTCTTTAGAGAAATGCCTCTTCATATCCTCTGCCCTGTTTTTAATTGGGTTGTTTGTTTTTTTAGTGTTGAGTTGAATGAGTGTTTTATAAATTTTGGATATTAACCCCTTATCAGATATATCATTGGCAAATATCTTCTCCCATTCCGTAGGCTGCCTTTTTGTTTTATTGATGATTTCCTTTGCTGTGAAAAAAGTTTGATGTATCTCATATGTTAATTTGTTCTTTTATTTCCCTTGCCCGGGGGGATATCTCAGTAAAAATGTTACTCAAGGTAATGTCTGCAAATTTACTCCCTATTTTTTCCAAGGCCGTATGTGTGCACACGCACACGCACACACACATGCACACACGCATTCCTGTGCCAATTCCAGCAGACCAATGCAGTCCCAGACCTGAGCCTCAGCCCTGAAAAAATGGCACCCTCCTGTGCACTACTCGTGTGCAAGCTCCACACCAGAGGAACAATGGTCCCAAAAACCTCCAGCTCCCGCGCCAAAGGCACTCAGTTCAGTCCTTCCCGCAGGCTCCTGGGCCCCGCTTACAAAGCTACTCCCTCCACCAGGAACCTGGTGAGTGCTCACCAGCGAGCAAGTCAGTTTGCTGGCTCCACTGGTTCTCCAGGTGCCCTCAGCCTCACCGAGTTGAGCAAAGAGAATCCTCACTATTTTCTACTTGCAGCTATCATAGAACTCCTCTTCCTGGCAAAGTAACTCTGGGTTGGTGAGCGCAGTGTGGGGATGGAGGGTCTATCCCCCAACCGGAGAAGCCTCCCCATCACTGAGGTGTCCCTCACGGGGTTCGCCCTCTCTTGTCTCTGCCCCTCCTACCAGACTCCATGTGGCCTCCTCTTTAAGTCCTTCATTTAGAGGTTCTGCTCATCTAGTGTCCAGGGAACTTCTGAGATTGAATATCTTATAAATTATTTATCATTTTGGTGTGATACTGGGAGGCAGTCGGCACAGCGTCTGTCTATTCTGCCATCTTACCGGAAGAGGACTATTCTTAAAAATTAATATGATTGTTCATCTCACTGTTTATGTGATTCCCTGAAGAGGTAATTACCTCTCAAAAGAAGTAATTTTTGTGAATATTTCAAAAAAATAAATTTTAACTTATTTTGACTATTGCAAGTATAAAATGTAATTTAGTACTGATTGAGTATGACATAAAAATATTACAAAATCAAAACAAATCACAACAGTGTTTTAAAAATATGATGACTGTTATCTCAGGATGCTTTAGTTATTATCATTAGTATTTTTTCCAAATGAAGGGGTAACCATTTATACCTGAAAAATTAGAAAGTATTAAAATGCAGGTCAAGCCATGATAATCCAGTAAGACGCAAAATTCATAGAAAAAATATAAATGGTGGTTGTTATTATTGATTATAAGGCCATTCCTACATAAATCTATCTTTTCCTTCTCTGAGCCCATACGTAGAGTTTTGGTTTTTTTTACCCTCTGTAATAACCACTACTGCAGGATTTTAGATCTCTTGGTAGACACTCATTGTTGGAGGGTAAATGAAAAGAGTACATAGTAGGCTATGGCATAAACTTTAGCCAAATGGTTTGTCTCTGGTGTCCTATTATCAGTCATTTAAGGTTTTATTACCTTTAGGCCCTTTGAACAGTTTGATTTCCACAACAGTCTCAAAAATGGGTCGTCTTCTCCGCACGTACAGCCGAATGATAGACCGCCTCTTTGAGGGCTTCCACTGCTTTACTGTGGGAAGCCTCAGACACGTCAACCTCATTCACTGGCAAGATACAATCATTGACCTATAGTACCCAAGGTTCTATCCACCTGATTTCTCATGCTCACCTCTCCATTTTCATCTTGTGCCTGTCCATCTTCTGTCACCAGCTCTAATCTCTCTTCTGTCTCTTGACACTTGTCACTGGATTAGGGCCCACCCAGATAATCCAAGATGATCTCACGTAGGGATTCATAATTTAATTACATGTGCAAAACCTTTTATTTTCTAAATAAAGTCACATTCACAAATTCCAGGGATTAGTATGTGGACATATCATTTTAATGGCTATCATTCAACCCACTACACACCATCTTTCTTCCGTATTCTTTCTTTTTTTTTCTCCTTTCTTGACTGATGTCAGAATAATAAAGTTTTATCTTTTTACCTTTGCTTGTTCAGAAGCTTTGGACATATATTAATTTAGTAGATACACTTCAACTTTAACATATATATATATATATATATATATATATATATACACACACACATATATATTACATATATATGTATATATATGACCTTTAGCCTTAAAATTTTCTCATAAAATCTATTTTTTCAGAATTTTCATTCTTTCAAAAAATAGACAAAAAAGTTAGCATACTTTTATTTCCCATTGAATAAATCCAAACTCAATCTTCTGTGTTATATTGTCTAGAATGGTAGTCTCCAAAATTTTCAAATACCCAATTAATAAACTTTGAGCACCCACTCCTGCAATATATGTGTATTCATGTATTTATTAATTACAGATATACATCACTTATCAACATACTATATAAATTATATACACATAAATTATTTAGTGGCGGCCAGGTGGCTCAGTTGGTTAAAGTGCGTGCTCTTAACAACAAGGTTGCTGGTTTGATTCCCGCATGGGATGGTGGGCTGCGCCCCTCCCCACAACTAGATTAAAATGGTGACTGGACTTGGAGCTGAACTGCTCCCTCCACAACTAGATTGAAGGACAACAACTTGCCTTGGAGCTGATGGGCCCTGGGAAAAACACAGTTACCCCCCCCAAAAAAAAAGTAAATAAATAAATAAATAGTAAATAAATAAATAAAATAGGTATACTATTATAAATAGAATACAAAGATTACAATTCTAATTAGATTAAAATTCTAATATTTTGTTTCTGAACATGAAGAGATCATTTGCTAACCCTCTGGGATACCTGCAGTCCATTTTGGATACCACTTGTTTTGACATTTATTTTCAAAATAACACAAAGTATAGTGTGTAAAACAAGAAATTTAGTGTCAAATCAAAATTACATTTGCCAAATATTTTATAAAGCTCAGTAATTACCATAATTTCTTACTTCCTACATCTTCCATCTCATTTCAGTAATTTAATTTTAGTTTTCCAGTAGACATATTTTGAGCCCTTTGGTCCTTTTTCCTTTTCTTGTTTTTTATGCTTCTCTGTGCTACAGAATTCTCTGTACTGTCTTCCAATTCATTTAGTCTCTCTTGCACTTTTAATTTGCAAGTTTTTTTTTTATTTATACCCTCAATAGAGTAGTATAATGAGGTGATTAAGCACCATGGAATCAGGCCGATACTCTGTTTCCTGTTTTGAATCCTTGTTGTACTTATGACACCCTGTGAGAACTTGGGCAAGTTATTTCATCTCAGATTCCTCATTTGTATATAGTAATAATAGTATTCAGACATCACAGAATTATTGTGCTGATTAAATGAAATTTAATGACTTACTATGTTTTTCTAAAGCATCTAGATTTGTGCCTGGCACGTATTAAGTGCTTAATAAAGTTAGCTGTTTTTATTTCTAATTTTGCTAAATTAAAGTCAGAGAATGTATTTGATTCTCTCTCTCTCTCAGAAAATTTATTGACGTATTTCTGTGGCTTGGTGTTGTAGAAAATTCTATGGTGCATATTCTTGTGTATTTGGCTTACAGAATGAAGCTGCAAACCAAACCAAGACCAACTGTATGCCTAAGACTAGAATAATTAGACAAATTATTTTTCACTTTCTTAAAAGCATCAGAACGAGCTCAAATTCTGGAGATCAATAAGAGAATTGGTAAATAAAACTTAAAATATATACATAAAATGGAAAAACATACAGTATTAAAATGGAGTAACTAGATCCATATGTATCGATATGGATAAATTAAAAGTCATTAAATGAAAAGTACAAGATAAGAAATATTATATGCAGTCAGATATTAATTATGTAAGCACCACACATATCCTAGGTATTTTCTTTGGGTGAAAATGTTTGAATGAAAAAATGTTAAGTCTGGAGGGAAAATATTAAATTTTTGAGCATAGTTAACTTAAGGGAGAGGGTATAGAGAATAGAAGTGTTTCCAAAGGGCTTTAGCATAAATAGAGAAGCAAAATGCAGTATATCACATACAATGGAATGATATTCAGCCTGAAAAAAGAAGGAAATTCTGACACATGCTACAAGTTGAATGAACATTATGCTAAGTGAAATAAGCCAGTCACAAGAAAAAAAATACTGTATGATTCCCCTTATACAAGATACCTAGAGTAGTCAGATTCATAAAGACAGCAAGTAGAACTGAGATTGTCAGGGGCTGAGGAGATGGAGGAATGGGGAGTTATTGTTAAATGCATATAGAGTTTCAGTTTTACAAGATGAAGAAAGCTATGGAGATGGTTGGTGGTGATGGTTGTACATTATGAATGTATTCATTACCATTGATTGTACACTTCAAATGGTGACAAGTGTTCCCATTTTGTATGCCCCAGGGTACTGCACCATCATAGTTGGTTACATAAACCCTACCATAACTTTTAGGGGGGTATAATAAAAGGACTATTTACAATTACCCATTTTGAGTTGTTACCCATTTCCTGCTGCGACTCTAAACTGATACAAAGCCCAAAGCGTCATTTCTAGGATTTAAGTATCCTCAGCCACAGTAAGGGAGAACAAATTTATGTAAAGAATTAAAGGGACAGCTAATTAAAATTCTTGTTGAGGTGTCCTAAAGATACCAATGAAAAGCATAGTCCTCAGGTGGCCAATGAACCTATTTAAGTGGAGACTTGTTTTCCAAGTCTCCCCACCTCCCTTTCTACAGCCCCAACGAAAGAACCCTGGACTAGAAATTGGGAGTTCTGGTTTATAACCTGGTCTTTGCCATTGAATGTCTTTGGGAAGAGCAGCTAATTTCTCTGGGCCATGATTGCTTCATCTGTTAAAGAGCACTAGTTCCTCAGCAAGTCATTCCATTTCTGACATTATTAATCTATATAATTTAATATTACACTGCACATTCTATCCTATCCTATGTGACCCACAGGACTTTGGGTTTCCTTGCCAAGATTCTCTTGGTGGTGTCAGTTAAGCTGTGCTGCAGTTAAATACATTCCATGGTTTGGAGAACATGATGTTGATTTCACATTTAACACTCCAGGGCAGTTTCAGGTCAAGACAGTTGAGTTGAGGATGGATGTGGGAGTTCTGCTTCATAAAGTCACTTTGGTACCCAGACGGATGGCAACTCTGCCAACTTCAACATGTGTCTTTCACAATTGTTATGGTTATTCCCAACCCAGTCAACCAGAAGGGAAAAAAGGTACATGAAGAGGAACTTGTGGGAGTGTCTTACAGGCCAGGACTAGAAATAGCATACATCACTTCCGCTCTCATTCCATTGTTTAGAACTCAGTCTCATGGCCACATCTAACTGCAAGGCAGGTGGTATTGCTTGGAGCCTACAAAAGAATCAGTGAATTTTGATGAACAGCTAGGTGTCTCTGCCACAGATTCCTTCATCTTCTGAACGCCTTCATCTCTCAAACTCCTATGAAGAGCCCAGGAACCCTTTCAAGCTGGTTTCTGCCTCCCTCCCTGATCTAGTCTCGTCTCTTGGCCTTCCTTTAATTCCTGAATCCCACCAAGCCCTTGAATTTGCTCTTCCTTCTGCCTGGAATGTTGTTCTCACCATAACTGGCTCTTTCTCATCATTTAGATCTCAGCTCCCGCATCACCTCCTCAGAGACCTGTCTTTGACCATCCTATGTAATCTTGTCCTCACCTCTATGACATTGCCCTGTTGAGAAATAATGACTGAGAGTTTCCAGAATTGAAACTATATTTGAATTCCAGGAACACACCTAATATAAAGCAACATAATTAAAGACAAATCCTCACGTTGGCTGGAGACATCAGAGCACAAATATAGAACACCAAAGACAAAGAATGACCGGAAAGAACTTCAAAAGTATTACTTCAACAAAAGAGAAATTGAACCAGAAAGGAAGACTAGGATGCAGGAAGCAGTAGTGGGCCAAGAGAGTGATAAAACATGTTGGCAGATCTAATCCTTGATTGATAGTAAATCATAACTATTGAGAGGTTAAAAGCATAGAAGAATTAAAATACTAGACAACCATAATGTAGAAATTAGGGGGGAAATTGCAGAGGGAAATTAAGGCGTTCTATGTCTTTAGTGGAAGAGAATGCTTACCATTTTACTCAACTTTTGACATTTATAGAAAAATATATTTAGGTATGCATGTTAAAAATGGTTTCACCAGGGAAATAAGAGGAACAAACTTTCAGTTATAAAACAAATAAGTCACACAGTTATAATATACAGCACAGGGAATAAAGCCAATAATATTGTAATAACATTGTACAGTGACAAATGGTTATTAGACACATCGTGGTGATCACATCATAAGGTATATAAGTATAGAATCACTATGTTGTACAATCTGAAACTAATATAATATTGTATGTCACCTATACTTTCATTTTTTTTTTAAGTTTCACTTAGTCACAAAAAAAAAGATGTAGAAATAGAATGCATTACTCCTGCCCAATGAAAGAACCAAGAAAACTTCATTAACCCAATAAAGGCAAGCAAGGAGAAAAGAAAAAGAAAAAAAAAAAAACAGGAGCGAAAACCTGGCTAAAAAAGAAATAAGTCCAAATACATCAGGAATTGCAAAAATCTTGCAAACAAACTAAACTCACCTATTTGAACAACATGAGGTGTCTCAGATCAGCTTAATCCAGCTAAATGCTGTTTAAAGAGACATGCCTTAAACAAAGTGCCTCAGAAAGTTTGATAATAGAAAATTCGTTTATTCTTTTGGCTTCAACTGTGATCTCCCAGGGAATGGCCCCCTTTAGTTTTTACTTTTTACTTTTTTTTTTTTAAGCTGAGCCATCCTGCCACCTGTTGGCAGCTCAGCGGCTGCTCAGCTCGGGCCAGGAGTCGAACCACAGTTGCTCAGGGCTCAAACTCTTGAACGAGC
This sequence comes from Hipposideros armiger, assembly GCF_001890085.2. Classification (NCBI taxonomy): domain Eukaryota; kingdom Metazoa; phylum Chordata; class Mammalia; order Chiroptera; family Hipposideridae; genus Hipposideros; species Hipposideros armiger. The sequence goes on from NW_017731735.1 coordinate 631,635, forward strand.
TCTTAACCAACTGAGCCACTCGACCGACCTGGGAATGGCTCCCTTTAGAAACCACACCATCCCCAGGACCTGCAGCAACAAGTTAGCGGTAAAAAGCCCAGTGTTCGTAGAGGTCAGGGCAATAAATGTGAATGATGTGTAAAGTCGACGAGTGAGTCAACTCAGATCACGCTTTCTTTTCTGACTAGAGAGTGTAGCAACTTGAAAGGGATTGCTGAGGAAGAATGATTGATAATTGTCTCTAAAGAAAATTACAAGCACTGATAAAAGCCCATCTCTAGTAGCACTGGAGACAATTTAGCACAGCAGTTAGGATGTGAGCTTTGTCTCTGCACTTTCTGAGCTTGTATGTCTATTTCCTTCACCAAGTTAGGGATGTTTTTAGTCATTATTTCTTCAAATAGGTTTTCAACTCCTTACTCTCTCTCTTCTCCTTCTGGTACCCCTATGATGCAAATGTTGGTACACTTGATGTTGTACCAGAGGCCCCTTAAACTGTCCTCAATTTTTTTTTTATTCTTTTTTCTTTTTATTGTTCTGATTGGGTGTTTTCTGCTACCTTATCTTCTAAACTGCTCATTTGATCCCCTGCTTCATCTAATCTACTGTTGATTCCCTCTAATGTATTCTTCATTTCAGTTATTGTATTCTTTATTTCTGACTGGTTCTTTTTTGTGTTTTCTATTTACATTTTTATGTTTTCTGTCTCTTTGTTGAAGTTCTCCCTGAGAATACTGAGCATCCTTACAACCAGTGTTTGGAACTCTGCGTCTGTTAGATTGCTTGTCTCTATTTTGTTTAGTTCTTTTTCTGGAGCTCTGTTCTGATCTTTTATTTGGAACATATTTCTTTGTCTCCCCATTTTGGCTGCCTCCCTGTGTTTGTTTCTATGTATTAGATAGGGCTGCTATGCTTCCTGGTCTTAGTAGAGTAACCTTATGCAGTAGGTGTCCTGTGGGGCCCAGTGGCACAATCTCCCTGGTCACCTGTGCTGAGAGCTCCAGCTGTGTCCCTTGTGTGGGTTGTGTGTGCCCTTCTATTGTAGTTGAGCCTTGGTTGCTATTGGCATGTCAATGATAGGAACTGGCCCTTGGCTGATTGATTTTGAAGACTGAGTGAGACTATAGCGGAGGAGTTGTTGTGCAGGGGCTGACCCTACTGAGCAGGATTTGCTTTAGCAGAGCTTTGGGGCCTGCCCAGTCTGCCCTTTGAGTGTGTCATCCTTGGAGGCAGCCAGGTGATGCACTGGCTTGGTCTGAAGCTGGCCACTGGACATGCCAGCCCTGAACCTCCTGGGAGGGGCTGTGCTGTAGGCTATGTGCAGCTGCAGCCTGTGTCCTGCCTGGGGCCACCTGAAATGAGCCACAAGTCAACCCACAGATGGCTGCCACCTATGCTGGGATTGGGGTGCCTCAATAGACTCAGTAATGAAAAATGGCCAGCTCTGGTGAGTGCCAGTCTTAGTGCTGCTCAGCAAGAAGTATGGGACATGCCAAAGCCAGATGCTGCTTGTTTGGGTTTTGTGAAGTTTGGAGAGATTTTAGGAAAGTCTGCAGCATGAGCTAAGGCAGGCCATTTGTATGCAAAAGCCTGGAAGTGGCTTGGGTGTGCCCTAAAGTTGGGTGCGGGGAGGTCTCAGGGAATCACCAAGCCCGGGCAAACAAAGGGTGTTAGCCAGGTTGATAGAGACTCAGATATGGCAGCTGCCTCCATCTGCATGCTGGGAGGCAGAAGGGCTCAACAAAGAAACAATGGCTTCTGCCAGCTTCTTTTTCCAGGGGTGGAATATGCGGCCCCTCCAGCCGTCTCCCTGAAGCGAACAACTCAGTTCCTCCCTTTATATCACTGGCACCTTTCAAGCTGCTGCCCCAACACTGGAGCTTGGAGCAAGCCAGTCCATCAGCGAGTAAGTCCAGGTGTGAGCCCTTTAAGAGGTGCACCTGAGACTACAGCCACCCTTGCCTTACTCAGTCACAATCTCCGCTGGTTTTTGCAGCCGGAAATCATGGGGACTTCTCTCCCTGGCAGTGGGATCTGGGGCTGGGGTGTTTGGTGTGTTTGGTGTGGAGCTGGGAAGTTTCGCTCCTCAGGGGGACCTTGGAATTTTTATGGTCACACACAAGTGTGAGACTAGCCCATTCTGTGTCTCTGCCCCTCCTACCAGTCTTGAGGTGATTCTTCTGTATGTCCATAGTTGTAGGGCTTCAGTTCAGCTAGACTTCATGTGATTCTCAATGATTGTTGTTCTGTAATTTAGTTGTAATTTTGATGTGGTCATGAGAGGAGGCAAGCACAGTGTTTAACTACTCCACCATTTCTTGACCGGAAATGCTGGCCAACATCTTGACTGCAATCTCATGGGAGACCCTGAGGCAGAAACCACCCAATGAAGTCAGTCCTGGATTTCTGACCCTCAAAAACTGTGTGAGATAATTAATGTGTGTTGTTTTAAGCCACTGTAGCAATAGGTAATAAAATTACATTCTTCTAGCACAATAATAAGCAAATGGAGTTAATGAAGTAAAACCTACCATGTAAATATGGGCAAGACTCTAAATGAACAGAAAGTTAATGTTTAATAACATTAACATATTCAATATCATGATGGTAAAAGTGTATTATCCAGGAGATATACTGGGAGGATTTATGAGCTTTCTTTGGAGAATGCTTATAACTTCCCCACTCCCCCAAATCCAGGGAGAGAACAGGAAGCTAATTTCCAACATGAACCATAAATATTGGGGGGACACTTCCAGGGCACATGGGAGACCTTGGTGTGTGTTCTCTGCAGTTGGAGGGAGGATCCTCGACTCCTGCCTACCTCAGGCCTGAGAAAGCTGCAGCTGCCTGTGGCCACAGGACAGAAACCTGCATTTCCAGGGTCTGTTGAAGGGTTGAGGGTTTTCCATGGAACAAGTGTTTGCCACTCAGCAGCGGACAAGCCAGGCTGGAGCCATTTTAAATTATTCCCAGGAGGCCCACATGGAGCATGAAGAGGCTCTGACTGTTGGTGTATTGTGGACCATCAGACCAGGGCTGGGCAGGGGGGGGGGGGGGCAGGAGTCAGAGGGTCAGAAGCCAGGGGAGGAGGGGGAGAGGAAGAAGAAGTCTTAACTATGAATGAAGGGTAAAGTGTTGATTATTATGTTGATTGGAAATTTTGTTGTTCTTGTTGTTGTTCTTCATTTTGAGGGATTTTGAGCATATAAGAAGGTACCTATCACCTAGATTTAGGTATTGTTAATGTTTATAAATTTGCTTCTTCTTTGATATCTTAAGATGTTTGGGGATAAACTGCAGACATCTGGTTTTTACTTTTCTGGATATTTCAGACTGCCTCATCAGAGAACAGGGACATTTTCTTGAATTCCACAGCAACACTGGCACTGCTATGGGGATTAGTGGTGATGCCTTAGAGTCCCCTGTGCCTGATACTTATGGTTTCCCTAACTGTCTCTAAGATGTATATATATTTTGTTTGTCATGTCCAGAAAGATAAACCGGAAACTTTTAACTTCTAAATTGAGGGTGTTATTTGTGACTTAAAGTGGCATATGGCTATTCCCAAATAATGAGTGGAAGTCCCTTCAGAAGTGGAGAAATTTTATCCTTGCTGAATAAATATAAAAGAAATGACAGAAAACAAGGGGGAAATGTGTATTCTCATAATTTCAAAAAAAGTTTATATTTTGTGAACGTGACAGTCACTGCAAGAAAGATACTCTAATAAGTTTATTCATGTCTTTGTAACCCAGGTGTTTAAACACTGCACAGGAATCTCATACATTGCTGATGTGCATGTAAGTTTGTACAAATGCTATGCAGGGTGATGTGCAGTACCTATCTAAATTTTAGAAGCATGCACTCTTTAATCCAGCAGTCTTTTCCCTAAGAATTTATTCTGTACCTATCCTTACTATGTGAAATGATTAAGTAAAAGGATATGCCTTGCAGCATTGTTTATAATACAGAAGATTGGAAACAATTTTAAAAGTCCATCGGTGAAGGATTAGCTTTATATCTATATAAACTTCTATGTGGTATATATTATTATACATGATATATATTGTATAGATTATAGATGGCGTATGTAATATACATTATATATATTTATATATACATATATAATATACTATAGATATAGATATTATAATATTTCACAACAGGAATACTATAGAATGCTCCAGGTTAGCAGAAAGAATGAGGATATATGGACAGAGAGACTGGTAAGTGGAGACTGCGAAGTGCAGAACTAGGTGATAATACATGTGCTGGTGTCATACCTTCCTCTGGGCACTGTAAGGGGAGCACAGAGGGAGGATGGAGAGCAAGGAGTGTTTCTGCCCGGCTTACGCCCTGGGATGCCCCAGCTAGCTGTGTTGCTCACACCGAGTCACTGTGCCATCTCACTAACTGTTGCTGGCCCTGGTTATTGCACTATCCCTGTGCTTTTCCTCCGCCCTGCCCACACTTTTACAAACAGTCCATTTATTAAACTTGACTCAAACAACTCACTGTATGTGAGCTATCTGTTTTCTGTCAGAATGCTGACTGATACAGTATGTTAGCACTTATGTAAAAAAATAAAAATAAAGTTTGTGTATTGAGGAGGGGGCACAGCACTTATGTGTACTTAGAATGTCTCTGGAAAGCTGCACAAGAAACGGTTAACAATGGGTGCCTCTAGGAAGAAAATGGGGTGGCCGGAGGTGGGCAGCAGGAGGCAAAATATTCATTTTTACTGTAAACTTGTTTGTTCCTTTTGAATTTTGTACTATATGCATGTAATACTTAGTCAAAATAAATTTGCATGGGCCGGCCGAGTGGCTCAGTTGGTTAAGAGCTCGCTCAAGAGTTAGAGCTCGCTCAAGAGTTTGAGCTCTGAGCAACAGTGGTTTGATGCCCAGCCTGAGCTGAGCTGCCGCTGAGCTGCCAACAGGTGGCTGGATGGCTCAGCTAAAAAAAAAAAAAATTGCATTTAATGTGTTAAAAAAAATTAAAAAGTAAGACCGCAGAGGGACTTGGTGCCAGAAGGCTTCACATGTGGCTGTCCCTGCAGCACCCAGATCCCTCCTCCCCAGGACTGCTGTATCTCCTGGCAGGTACCCCAAGCTGCCAACTGAACAAAAGAAAGAACAAACAAAGGCATAATTTACAGGCTTCTTCCACTATACACTACAGAAAAGAAGTGTAATCATTTGGGAAAAAAAATTGGTGCGTTAACTCTTAGACCATTTTCTGATATTCATCAGCAGGCAAGGGATTCATGCTAATGGCAGGGATTTCACAACCTCATCAGCATGTGTGTCGGCCACACCTTGTCCCTTCACTGTGGAGATCAGAGTCACAGTGACTATGATAGAGTCGGCTTGGGATTTTCACATAAATCTACACTTTAATCCCTCTCTGACATCCTTGCCACCCTGTGGAGTCAAAACCAGCCTTGGCCTGGTTGAGTCACAGCAGGGAGTCTGGCTGGGACACCACACAGCATTACCTCTGGGCTTGGCTCTTTCTCCTCAACCATGGCCAGCCCATTACTTAGCCATGTCTCTATTTTTATCGTGCTCATTATACTGCAGTGCTCTTCATTTTCATCCATTATTGTTGGTGGGGTCATCTGGGGGCTTCATAGCCCAGGAGATAGGCAAGGAATCTGCTTACTCAGCTGTCTTCTTATGTCACTAATCCATCATCTGACAATACACTGTCTCTCTCTCTCTCTTAGTTGTAAGGTGACCACCGCAGTCCATTGGTTGTCCTGGCTCTTCCTCCTTTCAGAAGTGTCTGTTTCAATCACAGTTCCCTGTCTTAAATGGACAAAACTAATCTTTTAGATAGTTCATCAGACGGAGGACTTTTTAGAAAAAGAAAACAAAACCACCACAGAAGTGTGGCAACACACACCTTCCTGCTGGTTGTCCAGTGCAAAAGAGAACAAGCTCTCAAGATGGCTCCCTTATATACACCCCACACACACACACACAGGAAGTTAGAACCATAAAGTTTAACAGGAAGTAGGGACTAAAGAGTAACAGGAAGCCCAGCTCCAGCCATAGACCTCCCAACTCCCTGGTCAATTTCCTTAAAGTACCAGTTCGCTTTTATCACCTGCATTGATCCTTCCCTGCTTAAATGAAAAGGAAGAAGCATATCTATATTTTATAGACATATGTACAACTAATAGAGAAAATAGAATATCTGTACAAATCCTCTGTGTGAGTCTTTCAGGGGAGAAAAATGTCTCTAGGTAACTGAATGCAGTATTAGACTCATATGGAATAGAAACACTTCTGCCCTAAAGAAGACGTCACTGCTACTTCCACATGGGGCCTGTGGCTAGAAGACAAGTCTTCAAAGCACGTTTACATAAAGGCCTCCACTACTTTTTCCCCTGACTCCACTGCAGCAACCTGAAACAGGTTAGGGTCTCAAGGAGGTGGCCACAGGACAAAGGAGAGGGCAAGGCACAGCTATTGAGAGAAACTGATGCCCTTTGCCTCTGTCCCCAATACTGTGGCCATCTGTGGGTCCTGTCCCTCTCTCCTCACACTCTGCTCTCTTATGGCAGGGACAGAGGGTCCCAAGCCCCGTGCCCTCACACCTGTGCCTTTCTTTATGTAGTGTCTCTCTGGGAGAGCTGCTCCTTCTTGTCCTGTGAAACCCCAATTTCAAATGTCGCTTCTTTAGTAAACACTCCCTGCACCCCTACTTTGGACCCCTCTCACAAAGTTAAATGAGATTTCCTTAGAGGTCCTATGGCACTTTGTTCTGGGATTGTTACAGTGGATTGTCCACTGTCTGACTCCCACTGCTTTGATATCACTAAGTGCTTGGTTGAATGCACGAGAACATAGCTTAGTTGAACAGTACTAAATCCAAAGTGATAATAAGAGAAAATTATGTAAGGCACTTAACAATTAATGGTTTGCTTTGTGCCGGGCATTGTGCTGAGAACGTCACAGGCACAATCCCCTTTAATCCTCAACGCAAGAGGTAGGTGCTATCACTCCCCATCCTACAGAGGAGGAGACGACAAGAGGGTAAATAGCTCAAGGCCATGTAGGTACAAGTCAATAGAAATTGGACTTAAATCCAAGCCTATCTGATTCCACAGCATTTATTCATTTCTTAAATGTTTTAAATTCAAAAATAATACTTGCATATGGTAAGGAATTAAAAGAATCCAAGCACCATTACAAAATAAAAAGTAAGTGACCCTCCTACCCAGATCAACAATTCCATTCCCAGAGCCAATCACTATTGTCAACTTCCTTTTTCCTTCTAACAACAGCCTATTGTAGGCTCCTCTAAAGATTTGCTGCTACTACACACACAGTAGCATACTCTACATACTGTTCTACACCTTGCACTTTTCCCAGTTAACTTATATCCTAGAGATTGTTCCATTCTCAGTGGTTACAGACCTATGCCTATTCTTTTTAATAGATACTGAGTATTCCATAAATGAATATACTAGAACTTATTTCATTATCCTTTGTTGATGAACATTTCCATGGTTTCCTATCTTTTGCTACTATACATGGGGTTATAAAATGTATCCTTGTCCATAAGTCTCAACACAAGTTATCTTACATTACATGTAAACCATTGGTCTTTCTGGAGTTTTTGGCAGAACAAATGAGGTAGGGATCTAGTAAAGATGTTAGCCACTATAGCCTATCATAGCCAAATAGCTTACTTGGCACATAGCAGGTGCTTGTAAATGGTTACCAGTGACAATGGTGATGGTGATAATCACAATAGCATCCACTTTGGCGCACCATCAGGGTATATTTGTTGAATGTAGGTGTGTGAGCTAATCCATAGCATTAAAGATGGCTACCTGATGTCCTTTAACCCTCAGAGTGACTAAGTCCTAAAATTCACTTACCAATCAGAATGAAAGACTTTGCAAAACTTCCCAAGAGCAGGTTTTGACATGGAGAGGGGAGAAAGATATCCCATTAATACAGTGACAGGATGAAGCAAATGGTGATGACCCAGGACAGAGGAACTTCTGAAGACAAACTCTGTGCAATCTGCATAAGGCATTCCTTGGGGGCTGGTTCAGAAGAACCTCTGTTAGCAGATGCAGGTGAATTGGGATGACCAAGGGCTGGCGGGAATGGAGGCATGTACTTGTGTTAGACCAGGTGATAGGACAAGGAGGCAAGGCCAGCAGGGGTCAGGCCAGAGCTCTGAATGCAAAACTGACCATTTGGTTACATGAGAACATAGAGGACCTATCATGGGCAGTTGGAGACTTGTGTTCTGTGCCTGGTGATAGAGGACAAAGGATACCACTGAGGAAAATGTAAGCTGGCATCCCCACCAACTATAAGGATTGTCTGAGGAGACTCTCTTACCCAGATGGGTTGAAGTATAAACCCCACCGGCTGGGGATCCCTGGGAGATGAAGAGGAAGGGCTCTGGGATGAGGTTGCCACTCCCCAGATAAACCTTATAAATGACGGAAAAGCAGGGCAGAGGCTGCTCCTCAGCCCCAGGGTGGATGGGAACAAGTAAAGCTCCTGCTGGGCAGGGATGGGGCCAGTGCAGAGAATAACTAAACAGTAAGGTGTGTTCCCAAGCCCTGTGTGAGGACTTGATAACAAGGCATCATAATAACAGCTAATATCTACCATAAACAAGGCCCAGGTATTAATTTGTTTATTTCTCATAACAGCCCTATTATAAACAGTCCTATTTACCCCAATTTTACACAGGAGTAAACTTAAGTCATGGAGAGGCTGACCCTCCAGAATTGGAGTCATGTATCTTGCATCTATTGTCAAAATTTGCTCATCAGTTTAGCCCTGAGGGATGCTCTTACAGGTTATCTGCTGCCCCCTAAGATGTGGCCTTCACAAGGAGAGCCCTCAGCAGGAGGATCAGGTCCTGGGTCATGTCTGTGACTTTCTTAAGCCACCCCAGGACCAGGCAGATCTCAGTACCATGCTGCTCCTCTCCTGCCCTCTGGGATGAAAGCTACAATAGAGACACAAGCTGCTTCTCTGAATAACCCAACCACAGAATAGTGGTAGTACGAGCACTGGAAGGCCAGGGCCAGGGGACAGTTGGAATGCAGTGAGAGCCCAGGAGGAATGAAAGAGGTGGGCGAGGCTCTGAGTCAGCTCGGCAAAGTAACCAGCTATGGGCTGAACAAGAGGACACTGGATCCAGCTGTGTTGAGCAGGACCCAGCGGGAGTCAGGCAAACACTGGGGACAACGAGGGACGGTATTGCAGGCCTCTGGCCTCATACCACAAATCAACCTCACCTACTGAATAAGCCGGGATGTCCCAACATGACTATCAGGACTAGCTTTACTTCAACGTGGCAACAAGTTCTTTGTTCTGGGGTGATTTCTGCAGAAAGGCACTTATTTAGTTGTGGGTCATCTCCTAGGAATATGCTACTTTTTCCTCCCTGCCCTCCTTCAGCCAGGGCTAGACAGACTTGCCCTGCTGTAGCTTTGTCATGTCTCCAAGCATGCATCAGCTGGCCTGGTTGGGAACAAGCAAAACATGGAATCAGGAAAAGAATGACGCTGACTGCCTTTGGCAGCCCAAGACCTCAATGCCGCCAGCCCCATGCCCACCCATCACAGCCATCCATCCTGAAGCTCACAGAGAGGAAGGCAGTGAAGAGTCACACTGAACCCTTTCATCAACCACGCTTATGACAATCACGATGTCCCTCAGGGCCTCAATCCTTGCTCTGGTTTCTGAGGTGCTTTGGAGCTATCCCTGCAACCCCCACAGGTTGTCATGGTGCCTGCTGCTCAGACTCTTCATTGGACAGAGCAGCAGACTGTCTCCATGGCAATAAAGAGTCTGTGGAGAAAGGACACTGGCCTTGGAAATTATCTCACAGAAGCACTCCTGGAAAATGAGCACCTCTTGGGGGATCAGGAGAGATTCCTCCCCTGATGATACAGTTCCTGAGCCATTCCACTGGCCTGGGAGCCCAGCATTCAAATGGTGGTACTATCATCCCTTTCTACCCTGCAGCCATAGAAGATGCCAAGTGCAGACTCTTGGCTACACCAGTACAATCTGTATGTCAGGAGAGCATGGTTGAGATGGAACACCGCCCATTAATGCTTCACAGCCAACACCCCTGCCCCCCATGCTCCTCCTGGTCCCTCCCTGCTCCTCCTGGTCCCTCTCTGATCCTCCCCACAGCCTCTCTCCCCTTCTGACAGGACCCTTGGCCCACTCCTCCCTGCTAAGGTGTGAGCTGACACAGCTGAAAGCAATGCCTCCCCTCCCCCAAATACCAGTGTGTTATCACAGGACCTTTGATAAGAAAACAAACAGATCTCTACTGGTCCACTACAGTTTGGGGAGACATTTCTGTGCCCTGTATGTGTCTTTCTCTTCTGCCTTTCATACCACAAACCTTGGCTTTTGCACAATTCAAGCTCACAGCACCACATTGAGGTCACTGGAGTTCTTTGGGACTCCTAGTCTCTTTCGGGATGAGCTAGGCTAGGAGACATGGCCTTTTCTGCCTCTGCCTCCCATGCAGGAAGCATTTTTCCACTTGCCTCAGTTATCCAGCAACTCCTTTCTCCCCATCAATACTTGCTTTCACAGAAGGATCAGATACCCATTCACACTTGAATGTGACTAATAACAGATTAAAGCGCATTCTCTCAGATCAGCAGTTAAATCTTAAGGAAGGAGTTCCTATTGGAATTTCAGGTACCAGTTCGAGGAGGAGTGCTATGAGAGTAGTTTAGACTTTACTCTTAGAAGGAGAGAGAAGCATGTGACTCTTCTTTTCTCCAAAGCATTTCTATATACGTGAGATTCCCTTAACCGATAAAAGGAGTTTGTTTTATTTTAACTTCTATTTCTGAAGCCAAGGAGTGTGATTTCTCATAAAAACCCTGCTATACTAAAGCAAGGTGTGGTGTCACCATAGGGGACTTTACCTTCACTACCCAATGTCACTGCCTCCTTCCTAGCAGCCCGACAGCACAGCCTATGCTCAGCACCGTCTAATAAAGCCGCCTGCAGTGAGCAGCAACCCGAACCTGCCTCCTCCTTCTCACCTCTTAGTGACCCTGTGCTTCTCCTGGGAGTTCTCACTTCCTGAAAACAAATCAAAAAGGCCTTTATCAGACTCACCTCAGTTCAAGCACCAGCTTCACGGCTTATTTCACTGTGTGAATGTCTTCACTTGAGTTCCTCCAAAAGCAGAGCCTCCAAAAGGCAGGTTAAATCCTTTGCAATGTGATCTCGTGGCATAGGAGTGAAGGAGCGGGCAGAGAGATATAGTGGTATCTGCTGTGGGCAACAGGTTTCAACTCCACATGGACCAATGAGAAAGCACAGAACATCTTCCAGATATCTCCTCCTTAGGGCTGAAACTGCCAACACCAGCTCCTGTCCCTGAATGCGTTAACGCTGCGTCATGGACTCCCTGTGCACACAGCCAGGCGAGCCAGCCTTCCTGGAGTCAAACAAGCCACAGGACAAAAAGCAGACACTTTGTGGTGTGTGTCTGAGGTGAGTCTGAGCTCCATGGGAGCTGTCCACCTGTCCTGTGGCCGACATCTGAGGTGGGCTGAGGGGATGTGGCCACACTTAGGCCCGTCACTGAGCCTGTCTAAAATCTCAGGTTCTCCACAGGTAAAATGGGACTAAGAACTGCCCTGCCTCACAGAGCCATTAAGATCTTTAAAAGAGAGAATTTCCGAGAAGCACTTAGCACTGTGCCTGACCTGGAATAAAGGCTCTGCAAGTGGCAGCTGCTAGTCCCTTCCTCTGACTAGGACATCAGGGATCACCTGTGTTGCACTAAAATGCCCTGAGGGTCTATTCCGCACCCCATCTCCATCTCTAAGGCAGGACTCAGTTTGTGTGAGACTGATGTCACGCAAGTGATGGATCCTAAGGAAGCAACCTAGGTTCCAGGTGTAGAAAACTTGGCCAACAGTTCTACTTTATTTCCATAGGAAAGACAAACATTTCCAGAATCTGAGGCAGAGAGGGCTGTAGCTCCGGAGTGGCCCTGGGGTAAATCCTCTGCTTTTTTTTTTTTTTCAACAACCATTTTCTTCTGTGGTTTGTCACTGCCATTTAGAACTTAGGGTCTAAGAAGGGGCTCCCCAGAAGCTGGAAGAGCAAAACACACCTTCAAAAGAGGAATTGATTCATTCGCAATTCATTCATTTATTCAACGATCCTTCCTTGAGAAGTTTTTATGTGCCAAGCTCCCTGCCAGAGGTGGGGGCTTCCGAGATGAAACACTCTCCCTGAGCTGAAGGAGAAAACAGAAATCTGACAATAATGTCCATGCACTGTGATGAGTGCCATGATAGTGGCTGCCTGAGAGTGTGGGCTCTGGCAAAGGTGGCAGCTTGTGCAAAGACCTCACAGCAATAAAAATCACAGCACATGTCACGTGCAGAGCTAAAAGTCCTTCATCCAGCAGAAGCAAAGCTACTGAGGGCAAGTGATGGGTTAAAAAAGAAGAGTGGCTCACAAAAGAGGCAGGGGTCAGGATCCCAGGGGTTGTGCCCCACACAAAGGAATTTGGTCCTCACCCTGCAGCTAATGTAAGCTGTACAAAAGGACATATTCTATACCCCTCACTCCACCTCCTCACTGGTGTAAAAGCTGCAACTGCTACATCAATGGTGATGTTCTCATCTATATTATAAGTGAAGAGAGAACCAGAAGCAACCAATAAGCTTCTCTGTTGATTAACTTTTGGCCGCTGCTTAAACCACCACCAGCCACAGAGCCCTTTCTTCCCTGCCTTTTCTTATTAAAAATGGTCACATACTCTGACTCCTTTACAATTGCATTGATTGAGAAAGTTCATAGCATTGTTGTGGAGTCATCGGTACAATAAATATTGGACGGACAGATGGATGAAAGGAAGGATATACTGCATAATTTATTTTTAAAATACGTTTATTATTTATTGCATGTCTCCCCCACTAAAATGTAAGCTCTGTAGGGCTGTGATCTTTGTTTTGTTCGTGACTATACCCTAAGGCCCTAGAGTCTGACATAGAGTGATACCAATGAATTTATTGAATGAATGAACATATCGTATCTCTTTTATTGAGTGTTTTATCTGCTGTTTTCCCCCCACAATGAAGGAACTTGAGGAAAGTTGTGTCTTATTTATATTTGTGTTCTCTAGGGTGCCATGCCCAACACATGGTTTGCACTATGGAGCAAAAAATGCTTTGGTAATTGAATTATCTCATGACAAGGACCTATCCCTGGGAAGTCCACAGAGGGGGTACAAGTGAGAGGCTTCAGCGAGGTTGAAAGCCTTGTCTTAGGTCCTCCCATGGGCCAGTTAGGACAAGACATGGACAGCAACACAAGAGAGAGATGTCTGCAGGGTCCTGGGTGACTTGAAGGCCATTATTTCTCCTCAACTTTGCTGAGCTTTAGACATGTCCACACAGAAGGATGGTGCCTCTGAATATGACTCAGGACAATAGAAAAGGCCTTCACCAAGAGGAGCCAACCCCAAGAGGAACTTCATTACCAACAACTCTCTTCTGTCTAAATTAGATATTCTCAACCTGGAATTATACAAGGACTGACAATTAGGTTTGCGAACTCACTCTAGAAAAAGTGCTACATATCTGATTGCAGAGTATCACTACAATCACCTTCGTAAAACTCCCCTTAGGAAGCTATGCACCAACACCAACACCTAGTGCCCCCTTCAAAGCAATTTTGGAACTCTTTTTCTGGAATGGGCATCAGTGTTGTCATTGTATTACACTTCATGTCCTGAATGTCATCAAAATGTCTTCCTTTCAGTATTTCCTTTATCTTCGGGTAAAGAAAGAAGTCATTGGGGCCCAAATCAGGTAGGGAGGGAGGGTGTTCCAATACAGTTATTTGTTTCCTGGCTAAAAACTCCCTCACAGACAGTGCCATGTGAGCTGGTGCATTTTCATGATGCAAGAGCCATGAATTGTTGGTGAAAAGTTCAGGTCATCTAACTTTTTCATGCAGCCTTTTCAGCAATTCCAAATAGTAAACTTGGTTAACTGTTTGTCCAGTTGGTACATATTCATAATGAATAATACTTCTGATATCAAAAAAGGTTAGCAACATCATTGCAACAAGTTCGTGAACTTAATTGTATGACCTCCTACAAAAGATTTGGTGTGTCTTTTTTCTTCAAGTGCTCAAAGGTCGGTGTGGCCCAGAAAACATTAAGAACCACTAATCCAGATAACCCCAGGGGAAACCCCAGAATCTCCACCATCACTCCCTCCAGCCTTGCTCAGCTTCCACCAGCCCCATTTCAGAGAACAGAGCAGAGCCTGTTGTGAACGCTCACTCTCAAAGTGGGTCTGCGCAGGCTCAGGGCAGCAACAGATAAAAGAGGCCTGTCCTCAGCCTTGTTACCTTTGGCTCCACCTTTATTAAAACTTCACACACTTGAGAATAAATTGGGGATCATTTAGGGAAAAAAGGATTAAAGCACAGAGGACAGAGAGAAGGAGCCAGAACCCTTGAGGGGCCTGAGCCTCTAGTCTTGCCCTTTATGGTTCCTCCAAAGCACCAGCCCTATGAACTCCTTCAGCTCCACTGCCCAAAACCAAGAACCCTATGTTGGTTGGATCAGAGTGGCCCAATCTACTCCAGTCATGCTTAGGGTCCCAAAGATGATTACTGAGAGTTCTCCCTCAAGCCTGGCATAAGTGAACCTCCGTACTGCTAGATTGGAACAGCTTTGAATTCTGTCCCAGACCTCAATGATCTCCCTATCCCACCCACCCACAGGCTCCTAGGCCCATACCCACAGCTCTGTAGACCCTGAGCCCCATCAGAGCCGAGGGGAGAAGCCAGCCACCACGATGTTCTCGCCGGTGATGTAGCTGGCATCTGGAGAGCACAGGAAGGACACGAGACCTGCACAGTCCTCAGGCTGCCCGATCCTGGATGGAAGGAGCACAGAACACAGCGTCAGCGATCTCAGATTCTGGATCTGCTGCTCTGGGGTTAACAGGTCACACAGGTGGGACTGGGCTCCAGGAGGGCACAGGGTGAATACAGCAGGACCACTTGCACCCTTCAGGGCTGTGTGGAACCCAGAATTGAGAGAAAGGAATGGCCAATACACAGGAAGAGGTCTGCTCTTGGGTTAGATTCAGTCGACCCTCTACAACTATACCCAGACCACCAAAGCACCAAACCCCACTTGCCTCTGCAGCTGATAGTTTTCTTTGATTTTGTTCCAGGAAGCCTCATCCTTATGGAACTAAGAAAAAGGAAGAGATGAAAGAGTCAGTGTTGCTAAGACAAAAAGGTGGGAGGACCCCAATGAAGTGACCTTACAGAACACGTATGGCAGCTCTGCCCTTCTCAGTGTTGATGGATTGGGTCATGGCTGAGTTCAGAGAACAGTGAGGACTGCAACTATAAGGGTGCTTATCCCCTTTCTCCCATAGTCTTTAGGACGCTTCTCCATGGAGCCAGAATAGGGAACAGGGGACATGCCCCAGTGCTCACCACTTTGCTGAAGTCAGTTTCAATTAATCCCGGAACCAGGCAGTTCACCCGGATGCCCTTGGGGGCCAGTTCCAATGCCAGCGTCCTGGTGAGGCCAAGCAGGGCTGTCTTACTGACATTGTAGGCACCCAGCTCCTGGCATAGAATTAAGAGTGATTAGGAGGATACGGGTGTGAAAGAAAGCATCAGCTGGATTTCTCACCTACAGAAGATCACACCTGGCCCAAGCCCAGAGCTCAGACACACCCTTAGCCTGGTCTGAGAACAGAAACTGGGTGTGAGGGACCCAGTAGCCACATGGACCC
>NW_017731735.1:648512-655965 GCF_001890085.2 Hipposideros armiger
AGACCTTTCTGTCCTCGCCTGCTCCCGGCTGTGCCCCATGCACTCCAGCCTCAAATCCTGCCTCAGTCTCCCCAACTCCCACCAGTCCCCACTCTGCCCTGTAGCCTACCCTCTCTTCTCCATGTGGGGCAGCAGCTGGCTCAGCAGCAGAGCTGGAGCCTTCACATTCACGCTCAGGATCTGAAATCAGAGCAGGTAGAGGATGGAGACAGACACGGTCAGTCCAGGCCTATTTTCATAAGTCCCTGAAGTCCTTACAATTTGTGCAGCAAACCCAGATGTGTGCAGATTTGAGACACTAATCCCGTTTCTGACCTGGGCATTTCTGATTTCTAATGGTTTAGTAGGCAGGCAGGCTAAGGGACAGGCCTGTGAGCAGAGCCCTGAACATGTGAACTGCTTGGGACAGGAGTGAAGGAAGAATTTGTTCAAGCCTTTTGAAGAAACTGGACTGGCAAATAGAAGCTATAAGCAGAGGACACTGGAAAAGGATCGCAGAACATAAGGAGGGAAAGTACTAGGTGCTGAGAGCAAGGGAGATTTCTGGAAGAGTCATCTTTGCCTCTCTGTGTTTATGCCCTTGCCTTTTCCCAATAGAATGTAAGGCATACTCAGGTTGTAACAACATAAAGCAAATCAAATAGGCATTATGCATGAAGCAATGGAGACTAGGAAAAATAAGTGTAAAAAATAAGAAAAAGCTAGAGTACAGCTGGTGCCCACAAATCACAGCACGTGGTAAGGACTGAGCATTATTCTATTCTACACTCACAAAAATACATGCTGTCAGGGCCAACATACATGCCAGCTTATGCAGACTTGGCTCTGAGCTTTCCAAGGACCAACATGAAGAGGGAGTCACACAGAGAGCTGCCATTCTGGGAGCTAGGTGCCCATGCTGATCCTGTCTGTGACTAAAACATGGAACTGGGATCAGGCATCAGGGTCCCCAACCCTCTGTCTGGAAATTCTATCAGATAGGTCTGGGAACAGGGCAGAAGTAAGAGAGGAACTCACAAGGAAAGATGCAGACACTGAGCCCAGGGATTCGACAGATTGCCAGCCAGGACTAAAGTGGTACCAGGGATCCCTCCTGTGGGGCGCTGTCTTTAGTGAGGTCAGCTATTCTGCGTCTCTAAAGAATAAGTCTCTAAGTTGCATGGCTGCAACTGTCAACTCTTCCCCAATCCTCATCCCACACTATGCATCCCCGTGGATGTGGACAAGGAAGTGCTTCAACTGAGTGCTGCAGAGGTCCATCTAATGACAGGGAACCAGTACTGAGATGACCCCCCAGGACTGCAAGAAGTGGCTCAGATATCTAAAGGTGGCGCCAGCTTGAGGTCCCCAATAAGAAGACATTGAGGGTTAGGCTAAGGGTTTCCTGGTCACTCTCTTCTCAAACAGAGCCCCACTAGCCCATGAGATGTTTACCCTAATCTCCATGAGTGTTGGCTCCCTAGACAATGGGCTGTGCCAAGGCCCCTCCTAGACTTGGGAGTCAAATCTGAGTCAAGGAAAAGAGGAGAGTCTGTTCTTTGTTCAGGAAAACTGCCCTATATTAGCAAGAAAGCAAGACCAGCTGAGTGTGTCGCCAAGTCCTGGGTAGAGACCGTGATCCTGAGTCGGGTACATGCTGGAATCCTGGGAGGAGGGATGTAGGAGACGTGGTGGGATGGTAGATGAGAGATCCCATCCTGTGGGGAGAATGGTGTCTGCCTGAAGAGGTGCTCAGGCTGGCCCAATTATAAGATAAGAGAGAAGGCATTCCCCTCACAGACACCACCTGAAAATTGGGTTCGGGTAAAAGCAGAGCATGGAGTAAATTCTGAACTTGATTTGTAACCTTGCATTTCACCTCCAAGGTGGTGACATATGTAATTGGGGGATGATTTCTGTGTAATGGTGCAGAACTGCATGTGGAATAGCAAGTCCTTGGAGGATAGGTGAGCAGGAGACAAAGTGAGCCTTGTTTCAGGAGGGAAGATTTCAAAAACCTCCAAGAAAAAGATACTGGGATCCCATGAACTGAAACGCTAACAGGGAAAATGAATCAGGAAGCTTCGGAGATTGTCAGCAATGAAATCCCAGCTATCTAATCACAAATGATCCTTCCAAGGCACTAAGGAAACTTAAGAGCCTGGTGGCTGCTGGCAGCAGCTGAAGGGAGCTCAGATTTCAGGTCATCCCTGAGGAGGGTGGGAAGGGCACCCAGCCAAGGGCAGATAGCAGGAGTGGCAGCCTGAGGACATGTGAGCAGAGCGAGGAGAACTAGGGAGGACAGAAGGAAATGCTCTGTCCCAGTGCTTGGGGCAGAAGGGAGTGCTAACAATAACAGGAAGTCCGAGACTCCATCCATCCATCTTGCCCATAGTGGGACAAGGAAACAAAACACAGGAGTACAGAATAGGAGTCATAAGAGAGTAATGAAGCCCGAGATGGACCTCAAGGCATTTCAAAGGTCTCTGCTGGACCCTTGAACACCAGCTATAAGGATGGCTAAGTACAGTCATAACGAGTTGGAACATCTGAGCCCACAGAAAGCTGATGGGTGGGTGCAGGCTTGATGGGTGCAGCCGGTTTATCTGAAGGACAGTGAGGGACCCTTGTCTGTGAAAGGCAGAAAATCTTAGCAGAGGGTACGGGTCCCCACAAACGAGCACTACCACCAACATATGACCCCATAAAGTGAGGTAAGAACATAAATTCTTGACAGAGAGCAGAGACCTTACAACTCTTGAGTCCTGTCAAGAGGAGAGAGACTTACTTCCACAGTTCTGTTTCCAGAGCCTGGAACAGTGCCTGGCACATAGCAAGCCCTCAATACGTATTTGCTGAATAAATGCAAAAAGGATGAGAAGAGAAAATAATGCAAGAAGAGTGAGGAACTAGCTTTAAAATCACACAAAACAGAAAGTAGCATCAGGCACAGTGCATGTATTTCCAATAACATGGGGAGAGGAGGGGTGGGGAGAGGCTCAGAGGGACTCGTCCTGCTGGAGCCCAGTGCAGAGTCAGCACATCAGCCCCTCAGCCAGCTCCCAGCAGCCTCTCACCTTGTCCCACACCTGCTCACTGGTCCCCAAGGTGCTCCCCACCAAGGGGTTAACGGCAGCATTACACACCAGGAAGTCCACACCTCCACTGTGCTCCAGGGCCTGTGGGGAGGGGAGACATGAAGGACTGGGTGAGTGTGGAGATGGCCTGGCAGACAGCCCAGGTGCATGGGCATTGAGGCAAAGCTTGCAGATTAAATAATGTCTCAATCAGGAATGACCAGTCACAAGGTTCTGTGAGAACCTAACTCTTGGTGAAGTTAAGTGCCCTGGATAGGCCACTGGCAGGCTTTCTGTGCTGAGGACCTCAGGGGAGGAAGGTCTTCTNCTTTATGGTTCCTCCAAAGCACCAGCCCTATGAACTCCTTCAGCTCCACTGCCCAAAACCAAGAACCCTATGTTGGTTGGATCAGAGCAGACCAATCTACTACAGTCACACTTAGGGTCCCAAGCCGAAGACTATTGGAGCTCTCCCTCAAACCTGGTATGAGAGAACCTCCGTATTGCTAGATTGGAAGAGCTTTGAATTCTGTCCCCAGACCTCAATGACCTCCCTAGCCCACCCACCCGCAGCTCCTAGGCCCATACCCACAGCTCTGTAGACCTTGAGCCCCATCAGAGCCGAGGGGAGAAGCCAGCCACCACGATGTTCTCGCCGGTGATGTAGCTGGCATCTGGAGAGCACAAGAAGGACACGAGACCTGCACAGTCGCCTGGCTGCCCGATCCTGTTTGGAAGGAGCACAGAACACAGCGTCAGCGATCTCAGATTCTGGATCTGCTGCTCTGGGGCTAACAGGCCACACAGGTGGGACTGGGCTCCAGGAGGGCACAGGGTGGATACAGCAGGACTACTTGCACCCTCCAGGGCTGTGTGGAACCCAGAATTCAGAGGAAGGAACGGCCAATACACAGGAAGAGGTCTGCTCCTGGGTTAAATTCAGTCAACCCTCTATAACTGTACCCAGATCATCAAAGCACCAAACCCCACTTGCCTCTGCAGCTGATGATTTTCTTTTATTTTGTTCCAGGAAGCCTCATCCTTATGCAACTAAGAAAAAGGAAGAGATGAAAGAGTCAGTGTTGCTAAGACAAAAAGGTGGGAGGACCCCAATGAAGTGACCTGACAGAACACATATGGCAGCTCTGCCCTTCTCAGTGTTGATGGATTGGGTCATGGCTGAGTTCAGAGGACAGTGAGGACTGCAACTATAAGGGTGCTTATGCCCTTTCTCCCATAGTCTTTAGGATGCTTCTCCATGGAGCCAGAATAGGGAACAGGGAACATGCCCCAATGCTCACCACTTTGCTGAAGTCAGTTTCAATTAATCCAGGAACCAGGCAGTTCACCCGGATGCCCTTGGGGGCCAGTTCCAATGCCAGTGTCCTGGTGAGGCCAAGCAGGGCTGTCTTACTGACATTGTAGGCACCCAGCTCCTGGCACAGAATTAAGAGTGATTAGGAGGATATGGATGTGAAAGAAAGCATCAGCTGGATTTCTCACCTGCAGAGGATCACACCTGGCCCAAGCCCAGAGCTCAGACACACCCTTAGCCTGGTCTGAGAACAGAAACTGGGTGTGAGGGACCCAGTAGCCACATGGACCCCAGGTCAGCCCAGGGCAGCAAGAGTAAGAGGGGGGTCTGCCCCAGGCTCTGGGAACCACCACACCCCTTCCCAACCAGGACACACAGGCAAACACTCACCACAAGTGGTATATAAGCTGTAACGGAGGAGACCAGGATGACAGCACCCCTCCTGAGAGGAGACAGACAGACACAAGGAGAGAGGAAGCTTGTAAGTCAGCATTGATTGACGGGCTAATGCAGTCATTGAATAATAAAATCCTCACACAGGTCCTACAATTATTCCCATTTCACAGCTAAAGACACCGAGACTAAGAGAGCTTTAGTAACCCAGCCAATAAGTGGCAGAGCTGGGATTCCAACCCTATCTCTCTGACCCAGTATCCATGCTCAGAACCATGTTTTCTCTGCCTCTCCATGGGGGAACAAAGAGCAAAGCCAGGTGTGGGGAAGAGGGCAGAGTGGGCTTGGTGAAGAGGCGGCAGGGCTGATGGGGAATGCCTATCAATGGGCCACCTCTCGGAAGCAGATGGGGCAGGAGGAGACAAAAAATGACAGTCAGCAACTTTTTTTTTCTCTCCAGACAGTCCTTAGCTACTTCCTAAAGGGTATGTCTATAAGACGGGGTCAGAGGAGCAGATGTGTCCCAAAGGAGGAGGTGGCCCAAGTCCCTGTCATGAGACCCTTGGGAACATGTGTAAAGTATGGTCAGATATGCAGAATCAGAAACAGAGGCAGAGTCCCTGGAGACCAAGAAAAGGAATAAGGAGGGGCCTCGAATTGCCACTCCCTGTGCGCAGAAATGGGGCAACTGTGTCATAGGCTATAAGTTGGTAAAAAGGAGTTGTCCAGCTATGACAAAACCAAAGTAGGTGAGGGTGTAGATACACAGCCCACAAGGTTAAGGAGCTCAAGCACAGTCTCTTCCCAAGCCNCTCTGTCTGGAAATTCTATCAGATAGGTCTGGGAACAGGGCAGAAGTAAGAGAGAAACTCACAAGGAAAGATGCAGACACTGAGCCCAGGGCTTGGACAGATTGCCAGCCAGGACTAAAGTGGCACCAGGGATCCCTCCTGTGGGGCGCTGTCTTTATTGAGGTCAGCTGTTCTGCGACTCTAAAGAATAAGTCTCTAAGTTGCATGGCTGCAACTGTAAACTCTTTTCCCCAATCCTCATCCCACACTACGCATCCCCGTGGATGTGGATAAGGAAGTGCTTCAACTGAGTGCTGCTGAGGTCCATCTGATGACAAGGGAACCAATACTGAGATGACCCCCCAGGACTGCAAGAAGTGGCTCAGATATCTAAAGGTGGCGCCAGTTTGAGGTTCCCAATAAGAAGACATTGAGGGTTAGGCTAAGGGTTTCCTGGTCACTCTCTTCTCAAACAGAGTCCCACTAGCCCATGATATGTCTACCCTAAGCTCCATGAGTGTTGGCTACCTAGACAATGGGCTGTGACAAGGCCCCTCCTAGACTCGGGAGCCAAATGTGAGTCAAGGAAAAGAGGAGAGTCTGTTCTTTGTTCAGGAAAACTGCCCTATATTAGCAAGAAAGCAAGACCAGCTCAGTGTGCCGCCAAGTCCTGGGTAGGGACCGTGATCCTGAGTTGGGTACATGCTGGAATCCTTGGAGGAGGGATGGAGGAGACGTGGTGCGATGGTAGATGAGAGATCCCATCCTGTGGGGAGAACGGGGTCTGCCTGAAGAGGTGCTCAGGCTGGGCCAAGGATAAGATAAGAGAGAAGGAATTCTCCTCACAGAACACATACTGAAAATTGGGTTCTGGTAAAAGCAGAGCATCAGGTAAATTCTGAACTTGATTTGTAACCTTGCATTTCACCTCCAAGGTGGTGGCATATGTAATTGGGGGATGATTTCTGTGTAGTGGTGCAGAACTGCATGTGGAATAGCGAGTCCTTGGAGAATAGGTGAGCAGCAGAGAAAGTAAGGCTGACTGTGGGCTAGTGCGCCCAGCTTCATAAGGGAACATTTCAAAAACCTCCAAGAAAAAGATACTGGGAGCCCATGAACTGAAATGCTAACAGGAAAAATGAATCAGGGGGATTAGGAGACTGTCAGCAATGAAATCCCAGCTATCTAATCACAAATGATCCTTCCAAGGCACTAAGGAAGCTAGGGAGCCTGGTGGCTGCTGGCAGCAGCTGAAGGGAGCTCAGATTTCAGGTCATCCCTGAGGAGGGTGGGAAGGGCACCCAGCCAAGGGCAGATAGCAGGAGTGGCAGCCTGAGGACATGTGAGCAGAGCGAGGAGAACTAGGGAGGACAGAAGGAAACGCTCTGTCCCAGTGCTTAGGGCAGAAGGGAGTGCTAACAATGACAGGAAGTACGTGACTCCATCCATCCATCTTGCCCATAGTGGGACAAGGAAACAAAACACAGGAGTACAGAATAGGAGTCATAGGAGAGTAATGAAGCCCGAGATGGACCTCAAGGCATTTCAAAGGTCTCTGCTGGACCCTTGAACACCAGCTATAAGGATGGTTAAGTGGAATCATAACGAGTTGGAACATCTGAGCCCACAGAAAGCTGATGGGTGTGTGCAGGCTTGATGGGTGCAGCCGGTTTATCTGAAGGACAGTGAGGGATCCTCGTCTGTGAAAGGCAGAGAATCTTAGTGTCAGTACAGGTCACCACATACGAGCACCACCACCAACATATGGCCCAGTAAAGGGAGGTAAGAACATAAATTCTTGACAGAGAGCAGAGACCTTACGGCTCT
The DNA here is from genome assembly GCF_001890085.2 of Hipposideros armiger. NCBI lineage: Eukaryota > Metazoa > Chordata > Mammalia > Chiroptera > Hipposideridae > Hipposideros > Hipposideros armiger. Next base: position 655,895 of record NW_017731735.1, read on the forward strand.
TAAGTCCTGTCAAGAGGAGAGACTTACTTCCACAGTTCTGTTTCCAGAGCCTGGAACAGTGCCTGACACAT
>NW_017731735.1:657329-658481 GCF_001890085.2 Hipposideros armiger
GACAGCAACTAGTCTGTTCCCCTTCCCCCAATTCCCCCAGCAATGTTCCCATCCCCTCAATTCCCCAATAAAAATCTTTAAAAAAAAAAAAAAGTTGGTTTAACAGCAGGAGCTCTGAGCAACAGCGCTGCTCGCTTTATTCCCACTTGGGCCAGTGACTCTGTGCCCGAGCTGAACTGTGGCTGAGATGCCAACAGGTGGCAGCAGCATGCCTCAGCTGGTGAGAGCCCATGCTCCTAACAAGATTGCCTCTTTGATGATGAGCTACTCCAGCCTGCAACTACAATAAGACTAAACTCGGCACCTTGAGCTGAGCTGCCACGTGGATGAATCAGAGGATAGAGCATGTGCTCTTAACAACACGGCTGCCAGTTCGACTCCCACATGGGATGGTGGCTATGCCCACCCACAGCTAAGATTGAACACAGCACCTTGAGCTTAGAGACCACGAGCTGCCAACTGGCATCCAGATGGCGACTGGTGCCCTCCACAACTAAGATTGAAGGACAACAACTTGGCTGACCCCCTTTCCCAATTCCCCAGCACTGTTCCCTTCCCCCAATTCCCCAATTTAAAACAATAATAATAATAGTGTTCCATCAGAACATTTGTAAACTTGCTGGGCACTCAGCCTAAATTGTGGAGGTTCTTTCACTGCCCAGTGTTTTCTCCCTTTGTTCTAGCCAAAGCCCTCTGGTATAAATTGCACTTTCCCTAAGCCTAAAAACTTTCCTGTGCTCTGCCCTTCAAACCTTTTATGCTGAAGAATGTTTGCAGCCCCCTCTCCGACTCCTTACTTTAAGGAGGCCTTGAGCCCTGTGTTAAAGGACAGAAGGCATATTTCCCCTCTCTTGTTGAACTATCTGGGCAGCTTGGAATTTTGAATGTGTTCTTTTGCTATGAAGGCTGGGCACTGGGGACACACACAAAAGTTTTAAAACATCATGGAGATCTGAGACGTCTGGAATGATTAACCAGTTCTAAAATACAGGGGTGTAAATTGGTGATGTAAGAGATCATGAAGTCTAAGGAAGACAGAGCCCCTGTGCGCTGGACACCGGAATTCACCCCTCCTCCTGCCTGCGGTAAACACTCATTACAGACCGCGGCCCATTGTGGCAGTTGGAGGATGAGTGGAATTAAAGGGACATC
>NW_017731735.1:661336-662052 GCF_001890085.2 Hipposideros armiger
CATGTTTATATATCACACAGAAAAGGGAGAGGCATGTATCTCCTTAGAGAGAGCCTGGGGAAAAGCAGAGTCACTGGTTGAAGTACTGAAGAGCTATGGGCTATAGGGAAATATTTCAGTAGGTTTTTGTCATATTCAACCCTTTCTAGAGCAGCCGTCAATATCATCTGTGGCTCCTTTGACGCAGGTTAGTCACAACGAATTATGTTTCTTTGAATGACATGTTCATATTTCTTGCATCTGTTTGGACATTCTGCTTATTCTCTGCAGGTGGCCTGACACTGAGAGCTTTGTTATGCTTTCTTTGACTGACATGTTCATATTACTCACATCTGTTTGGATATTCTGCTTATTCTTTACAGGTGCCCTGACACTGAGAGCATTGTTATGGAATTTTGGGGTGTTCCGGAAATATTTACGTTTTGACAGACTGGCCATGAGCAATAGAAATACATGAAGTTTTAAAATGTGTTTATCTGATCCCTGAAAGTACTGTCATCTTACATATGCCATGGACTTTTTCAATTGTGAAATATTTTAAATAAACAGGAAAGAATAGCGTAATACAGCCAATACCTATATTTTGCAAAGGTTAACATTTTTCCTATATGCTTCATCTTTATTTAAAAACTGAAACCATTAAAACTCAAATAGAAGCCCCTTTAGTGCTTCTCCAAGATCCTAGTCTTCTCTCTCCACCCTCTCCAGAGGTGGCC
>NW_017731735.1:664457-672611 GCF_001890085.2 Hipposideros armiger
ATTGTATTCTGACATCTCAGGATTATTTGGCTGATTCAGTGATACATAACGACTTAATATGTTTAAAGCATCTAGGTTTGTGCCTGGCACTTATTAAGTGCTTAATAAAGTTAGCTATTTTTATTTCTATTTGTGTTGAATTAAACTCAGAGAATGTATTTGATTCTCTCTCCTTCGCAAAAATTTATTGACTTATTTCTGTGGCTTGGTATTGTAAAATTCTATGGTGCATATTATTGTGTGTTTGGCTTACAGAAGGAAGCTGTAAGCCAAACCAAGACCAGCTGTCTCCCTAAGGACTAGAAAAATTAGACAAAATATTTTTCATGTTTTAGAAAGCATCACAATGTTATCAAACGTTACTGGGCTCAAAACCTGGGGATCAGTAAGAGACTGGGTAAATAAAACTTGAAATATATACATAAAATGGAAAAATATACAGTATTAAAATGGAGTAACTAGATCCATATGTATCAATATGGATAAATTCAAAAACATTAAGTGAATACAAGATGTGAAATATTATAAGCAGTCTGATATTAATTATGTAGAACACCACACATATCCTATGTATTTTCTGTGGATGCAAATGTTTGAAAAAATATTAAGTCTGGGGAAAAAAATACTAAATTCATGAGCGTGGAGAATACTTCTATTCTCCAGACCTTCTAAGGAGAAGGTCTGGAGAATAGAAGTATTTTCAAAGGGACGTTAACATAAATGGATAAACAAAAAAGGTATATACATACAATAGAATGTTATTCAGCCTGAAAAAGAAGGAAATCCTGACATGCTACAACATGGATGAACCTGGAGGACATTATGTTAAGTGAAATAAGCCAGTCACAAAAAGACAAATACGGTATGATCCCCCTTATACAAGGTACCTAGAGTAGTCAGATTCATAGAGACAGCAATTACAACTGAGATTGCCAGGGGTTGAGGAGACAGAGGAATGGGGAGTTATTGTTAAATGCATATAGAGTTTCAGTTTTACAAGATGAAGAAAGCTATGGAGATGGTTGGTGGTGATGGTTGTACATTATGAATGTATTTATTACCATTGAATTGTATACTCTAAATGGTTAGATGGTAAATTTTATGTTACGTGTATAATACCACCATTTTTTAAAATTGAAAAAAAAGGCACTTTACTGGTATCTAAAATAGTTTTAGTTTTTTTAACTAAACAAATTTTAAAAGAGTAAAATGAAAATAGAATAAAACAGGTAATTACGTTACACTTAGCTCACCTATAAAGTGATTTAGAAGCAGAAAAGAGGGATTGACAAACTGTGCGCTGGGGTGGGCCAAGCCCTTCAGGGCCACTGTCTGCTGCCAGGATATGGGGGCTACAGGAAAGGGCTGTCAGAATCTTTAGTCCGATTATTAATAACAGTTAACCTTTGTAAGGATTTACCGTGTGCATCATTTTGTGTGTATCCAGGGCTTGGGGTTTGTTATCTCATTTAATTTGCACCGCAGCCTTTTGGCTTAGATGTTATTTTTATTCCCATTCAACAGATGAAAGTCTAAAGCTCAGTGAGGGTAAATAATTTGCAAAGTGACAAAGCTAGTAATCAGTAGAGCTACGGCTTTTATCCAGTTACGTCCAATCCCAGAACTCAGACTCTTAACCACTCTGCTGCAATGTGTGTTTTTTAGTAAACTGAAGTTAAATCTTCACACACTTAATCAAGGCGTTAGATGTAATCCAAATCAATAGCTATGTGAGGAGTATATGAGATATTTGTTCATTATCATGACTGTGTCCTTATATTCTGAAAGATAAAACTTGCACATGCTTGTGTAGGGGACCAAAATTTGCCACCCCAAAATGTGTCTCTTTGGCATGAGGATTAATTTAGACTGATTCTTTTTAAGAAACAGAAGACTCAGAAAGTTTTTCTTGCTAGCTCTCTCTTAACTGCCCAAATGAGAGTAGATAAAAGGCCTGTTCCAGAATAGAGCTAACACCAGAGATATCTACAAAGAATATAGGCTAGTGGTGGGGAGACTGGCAGGGCCTAGAGGTCAGAGTCCACTCTATCACATTGTCTCTGCATGGCCCAGCAAACATTTGTTTACCAAACATGTGCTTCTCCATCTCCACGTGAACTGCCTTCCTCCCCTCTGAAGTCCCAGACCACTCCCCCCTTATCTTTAGCTCCAGATAGCATATAAGGCTCAACTGCCTGATTTGTCCTTGGGCTCCCCATATTCTCAAGGAATCCCCATATGTATGAAATTAAATTGGATTTTTTCTTGTTTATCTGTGACATGTCAACTTAATTCTTAGACCAGCCAGAAGAACCTATAAAGATAAAGGAAAATTTCTTCCTCCCCTACCCCTGCCCTGTGAGACTTCAACCAGTAAAAAATAATCTAATGGATGAGAGCATCTATCTAAAAAACTCACCTCGGGGAACAGATCAAAGTTGTAAGACACAGATCGATGGCAAATTTCAATCAACATATCTCGAGTGAAGTCACATGGAGGCATAATTGATGAGGATGATTTAGATTTTTAAATGTTTATATTCTTTGATGTAGTGATTCTGCATTTTGGAATCTATACTAGGGACACATACTAAATACCTAAGAAGGACATAATACTAAATACCTAAGAAGGTCCACAAACATGTTCACAATAAAATCATTTATAATAGTAAAATGAAAATCAATCTAAATATCCAAAACTAGTGCAATCAATGGTCAGGAAAATGAAATCCCCATATAATGGAAATTATGAGCCTCACACACATATATGATGAGTTTGTTATTGTTAAACAATATTATGTGTATAAGGACAACATGCTAATTAGATGAGGAATTCTAGTCAACACCTTGTACACATATGGGTTACATCTCTGCTACAAATACAGAAATATTGAATAATGTATAAAAATATTTAATGCATAAGAATATTAAAAATACATAGTTGAGTAAGGCAATAAAGGAAATAAATAACAGAAAATTTTATTATAAAATAATAGGAACATAATAAATAATAGGAAATTCTTAAGTCCCAGAAAGAAATAGGGAACCCAAAGCCAGCCTTGTAAGAAAGATGAAAATAGGGCACTCACTGAAATGTGGACCTGTGTTGCCTTACAGCTACGTCCTCGACCACCCCCCACACCAGCCCCTGACCTAATGAGGTCATGAGGAAGTGTCTTGGAATGCTGACCCGGTGGAAAGATATCCGTAAAGCTTCCTCGAGGGAGTGTCTCCGAATGCTGAGACCGAGTGGAATGATGTCAGTTATCTCCCTTATTTTCATGGCCGTGGTACAGCTGCACCATCCTGGGCGTTGTGCATGTGTGGGAGTATAAAGGCACAGCAGGTGATGGAATACAGTGGGGCTGGTTGATGGAAAGCAGCCATAAGGCACTTACCACAAGGACTTTAGAAAAAACAAGTTTCACTTCTTTGAAGTTTTTTAATAAAAGCTACACGTTGGCTCGATTGGAGGCTCATTCCCAGAGAGACTGCAGCCCCCTGGCCTCACTTTAACTCCATCCTTGACTCTTGGGTTTCTTTAACCCTGCCGTCGCCCCTCTCACTGCCCACCGCCCATGTGGCAAGTGACGTGGCAGACCTGGAGACAGGTCCTTAGGGTCTAGGGCCTGGGGTTTTAATATCCACGTGGGGATGGAGATGAGACCTCAGGTCCGTGAAAGGGAGGGAAATAGTCTTGGCCTCTAAATATATTTCCCTCTAAAACAGAAGTTAAAGCAATGATGACAGAGCTGATGCCTGACCTGATGTATTAGTCAAAGTTCTCCAGAGAGACAGAACCAAAAGGATATGTATTTATATAGAAAATGGTTTACTTTAAGGAGATGGCTCGTGCAATTATGGGACTGACAAGTCCAAAATCTGTAGGGTGGGCCTATGGGCTGGTGTCCTAGGGAAGAGCTGATGCTACATTTGAAGGCTGAAGGCTACCTGCTGCAGAATTGTCTCTTGCTGGAGGAGTCGGCCTTTTGTTCTATTCAGGCCTCAACTGGTTGGATGAAGCCCACCCACATTACGGAGGATAGTCCGCTGATCAAATCCACTGGTTGATGTCTACTGATTTAAATGTTAATCCCAGTCCAAAGAATAGCCTCACAGAAACATTCAGAATAATGTTGGATCACATATCTGGGCACCATAACAAAGCTTATTGACACATAAAATAACCATTACACTTGGGAAGTACAAACACAAAGCAGAAAGCATGAGAAAAGGGGAAATGAAACAAAGGAAGGCAGAAGGTAATGTGAAATGGTATGTTGTCATTTTGGCTGACACTTCATGATCAGCCTCAAAGATCACAGCAGGTTACTCAGGAAGCATGTCTGACTGGCATATGGTTCTTCTCCAAACAGTCTTCAAAAGAAATGATAGAATAGTGCCAAGTGGGTATTAGACTAATCCAGGATTTACTTTTTAAATTGTATAAATGTCTAACCACTATGCAGTACACCTGAAACTAATATAAAATAATATTGAATGTCAACTGCCATTGAATAAATAAAAACAATAAATACATACATAAATAAATGAAGTCACATGAGAAAATAAGCTGACCTCATTCTCTACCAGACCATATAAAAACAAACTGATCTAATAATTATAGAATAGGCAGAGAAAAAACAAGTCTTCTACTGCTTCATACTAAAAATATACAACATTTGTTATACTTTATGATATATATTTTTCTGTGTGAAGAATTGGTTTATTCCTTTGCTCATGTTCTCTTGGGGGTACAATCTCTCTAAAGCGTTAGATATCATAATGATATCACTTCTTTAAAAAAAGAAAGGATACTCTGAAGTAGGCCAGGAGAGGGAGGAGAAAGGGGAATTTATCTGCCAATCTCACTCCCATCTCCTGTTTTTCATTAGTGCAGATTCAGTCCACAGGAAGTTAACTCCCAAACATCTCCAGGTGTTCTCATGTGGCCCTTTCTGCAGTTAGAATCAGTGTGGCTATTCCTCTGAGTCTGCAAGCATTGGAAGGAGCCAGAAACTCTGGGTTCATGATGTTTGGCCCAACTGCATGGTGGTAGTCAAGGTGAAGGAACAACTGTTCCCAGAGAAAGTGATGGCTAGTCCCTGCTTGTGTCAGCAGAGTCCAGGAGGCTGTGAGTGCTGAGGAAATCAGAGAATGAACATAGATTTCAATCAAAAACAACCCACTCCTCACACCACTTCAACCCACATGTTCGCTCCCATTATTTTGACTCTTGTATTATATGGTAGGGATTCCATTCTTTGTGAGTACAAAATGCTCTTACTCCTTCCTCTAAAGGGAAGTATGGGTCCAATCAATCAGTGTCCCTTAAGATGGTGGCCCGCTATAATCTCCTGGAAGAATTCAGGTATGAGGGTCAGAAACGAGAGTCCTTTCTGTTGCAGCTGGTCCCAAGCCATAACTGATATTCATCATCTCTCTCTTCCACTACCCATTCTAAATTTCCCTTATCTCCTGACTGCATTTAGGCCGGTCCAGGTTGATTGCCTGGTAAAGTAACCTAGAACTTACAACCCCTTATTTTCCCTGGCCTTGGTGGGTTGTGGTTGATGTAGTTCCCATGGTTATTACAGGACATATAAGTAATAAGAAACACCTGAAAATACCCTGAGTTCTGGAAATTCTCTTACTGCCCTCTTATATAGAAGCAATCTTAGCTCCTCATGCCAGTCAGGTTTGTACCCAGTTAGTACAATAAATATTTCCTTTGCTTTCTGGTCCACTGTGGCCAAGTGGAAAAGTGGCCAGATGATATCTACCCCTCCTGATTCGGGAACCCAGTTCTCTACCAAAGGTCACAGCCCTTTCAGATAATGTTGTACAACTACCTCCTCTGGGTCCAGTAACTGTTCCATGTCCTTGCCCTTTAATGGTAGGCAGGATAATGGCTCCCAAGAATCCTCGTGTTCTCATTCCCAGAACCCACGAATATGGTAGTTTGGTTGTACGGCAAGGAAAGAATTAAGGTTGCAGATGGGATTAGGGTTGCTAATCATCTGACTTTAAAGTAAGAAGACTATCCTGGATTTTCCAATTTAGCTCAATGTAATCACAAGGGTCCCTTAAATATGGAAGAGGGAAGCAGAAGACTCAGAAGTGGAGAAATGGAGTCATTAGACAGGCTTGACTAGCCACAAAGTACTCTTTGTGTGTCTGAGGCGAGCCTGAGCTCCCTGGGTGCTGTCCACCTGTCCTGTGGCCGACATCTGAGGTGGGCTGAGGGGATGTGGCCATGCTTAGACCCGTCTGAGCCTGTCTAGAATCTCAGGTACCCACAGGCAAAATGAGGCTAGCAACTGCCCTGCCTCACAGAGCAATTAAGATCTATAAAACAGACAACTTCTGAGAAGCACTTAGCACTGTGCCTGACCTGGAATAAAGGCTCTGCAAGTGGCAGCTGCTATTCCCTTCCTCTGACTAGGACATCAGGGATCACCTGTGTTGCACTGAAAGGCCCTGAGAGACTATTCAGAACCTGACCTCCATCTCTTTAGCAGGACTCAGTATGGGTGGGACTGATGTCATGCAAAAGATGGATCCTAAGGAAGCAACCTGAGTTCCAGATATAGAAAACTTGGCCAACAGTTCTGCTTTATTTCCATAGGAAAGACAAACATTTCCAGAATCTGAGGCAGAGAGGACAGTAGCTCCGCAGTGGCCCTGGGGCAAATCCTCTGCTTTGTGTTTGTTTGTTTATTTGTTTAAAGAACCATTTTCTTCTGTGGTTTGCAACTGTCATTTAGAACTTAGGGTCTAAGAAGGGGCTCCCCAGGAGCAGGAAGAGCTAACCACACCAGACTGACCCTTCAGAAGAGGAATTGATTCATTCGCAATTCATTCATTTATTCAACGATCCTTCATTGAGAAGTTTCTATGTGCCAAGCTCCCTGCCAGAGGTGGGGGCTTCCGAGATAAAACACTCCCTGAGCTGAAGGAGAAAACAGAAATCTGACAGCGATGCCCATGCACTGTGATGAGTGCCATGATAGTGCCATGAGTGCCTGGGAGGGTAGGCTCTGGTAAAAGTGGCAGCTTGTGCAAAGACCTCACAGCAATAAAAGTCACAGCACATGGCATGTACAGAGCTAAAAGTCCTTCATCCAGCAGAAGCAAAGTTCCTGAGGGCAAATGATGGGTTAAATAAGAGTGACTCACAAAGGAGGCAGAGGTCAGGATCCCAGGGGTTGTGCCCCACACAAAGGAATTTGGTCCTCACCCTGCAGCTAATGTAAGCTGTACAAAAGGACATATTCTATACCCCTCACTCCACCTCCTCACTGGTGTAAAAGCTGCAACTGCTACATCAATGGTGATGTTCTCATCTATATTATCAGTGAAGAGAGAACCAAAAGCAACCAAAAGCCTCTGTTGACTAAGTTTTGGCCGCTGCTTAAACCACCACCAGTGACTGAGGCCTTTCTTCCCTGCCTTTTCTTATTGAAAATGGTCTCATGCTCTGAGTCTCTTTTACAATTGCATTGACTGAGAAAGTTCATAGCATTGTTGTGGAGACACAGGTACAATAAATATGGGGTAGAGAGATGGATGAAAAGAAGGACACACTGCATAATTTATTTTTTAAATATGTTTTTTAATTAGTTTCAGGTTTACAACACAGTGCAATAGTTATACTTTTTACCCCTCTCAAAGTGACACCCCCTCCCCCAATCCGCAGCACCACTCCATCCCCCCCAATATCATACATATCTATTATAATTCATTGACTCCACTCCCACACTATACTCTACATCTCATGGCTATATATATATTCAACTACAGTTGACATACACTATTATACAACATCAGCTTCAGGTGTACAGTGCAGTGATCAAGCCTCTACCCCATCCATGATGCAGTCTCCCTAGCAAGACATGTGACCACCTGACACCCTACAAAATACAACATTATTCATTATATTCCCCGAGCTGTCTTTCATATCCCTGTGGCAATATTGTAGTTACATATTTATGCTATCTAATCCCTTCCCCTTCTCCCTAATCCCCACCCCCCACCCAACTAGCAACCATCAGTTTTCCTCTATATCTCTGAGACTATTTCTGTTTGCTTTGCTCGTTCATTCAGTTTTTTAGATTCCACATATAAGTGAGATCATATGGTATTTGTCTTTCT
>NW_017731735.1:675986-682250 GCF_001890085.2 Hipposideros armiger
AAAAACCTTTTCCAAAGTTTGTGGGGTTGGGCCAGTTACCCCGGCACCCCAATTGCCCCTGGCGATGCAGCTGTAGGTGGGTGAAGTGGTGTTACAGGTGCCTAAGGCTGAGGTCAGTAGTTTCTACAAATTCAGTGTAGTCTCAGCTCCTGGACCAGTGCTAGGTCCACATCCACTTCATAAAATAAAGAAAAAGCAAGGCAACCCAACACCACCAAAAAACAATTACAGTTCCACAGAAACTCGATAAGTAATTGTCAAACCGGAGAAACAAAAGTATATAAAAGAGACACAAACACAAACACAAAAACAGGAGAACAAGACAGAAAAACAGTGAGCAAAGCAATATCCAGATAAACAAATCTGAGAAACAATGACAAAAACAAACAAGATGAAAAAAAAAAGGAAAAGGAACAGAAAAATGAAAGAGAAAGAAAATAAAAAAGTAATAATAAAGAAGAAAAGAGGGAGAAAAAAGAAGGGAAAAAAGGACAAAAGAAATTCATTTATTTATTCTTTTTTTAAAATTTTTATTGGGGTATTGGGGGAGGGGAACAGTGTTGGGGAATCAGGGAAGGGAAACAGACAAGTTGCTGTCCTTTTGTTCTTCAGTCTAGTTGTGGAGGATGTCGCTTCACTGGCCCATGTCGGTATTCTCATTGCTCTCTTCCTGGGTGAGGCAGTTGATCACTGGCCATTGGACAGCCACTCACGGAGGCTCACGAAGGCACACGTCAGCTGCCGGCCACCCCACTGCAGCCTATGCCATCGCCGGCGACTCAAGGCAGCCTAGCTCCAGGTAGAGCTGTTGTTCACCATCTTAGCTATAGAGGGCGCAGCGTCACTGGCCCTCATGTGGGACCCGAACTGGGGCCCTGCTGCTCAGAGCTGGCGTCCCAAGCCAACTCTTAACCAACATGCCACTCAGCTTGCCTGAACAAAGAATTTTTATTAAAAAAAAGACTCTCTCGCCGGTTTTATTTTCGGACCACTTGCTCAGCAATAGAGAGTCTCTGGGCGACTCAGCACAGCTATGTTGGGTGGAAGGGCTCAACACATCATGTGCCGGCCTCCCACTCAGGCTTGTAGTGAGCTTCCCGCAATTAGCTGCTGTATGCTCTGGAACCGTGCTCACCACCGAGAATCCTCACAGATTGCTACGGGCTATCTGCTGCTGCAAACAACCCTCTGTGGCCTGCGGATGTGGGGGCCAGGCACCAGGGGCTCAGGGTGCCCCCGGCAACACAGCTCTAGGTGGGCGGGACAGGCCCCCAAGGCACCACAGGGTGTGGTCAGTGGCCCCCAACAAGTCAGAGCAGTATGCACTCCTGCATCAGCAACCAGCCCGCACAAATGCTCTGGAAGTGCCCCAGCCAGATCATGCAGGTGCACAGCTCATGGCCTAACACTCCCAGGAAAACTCCCAGTCTCAGCCTGTCTCAATCAACCGCTTGCAGATCAGGCCGAGAAGTCCGACAGCCAATCACCAACTTAGCAACTCTGCACGTGCAGTACAGAGAGCTGGGGACCCAAGGCGGCACTCCCGAGTCTCAATGAGCAGCCTGTTAGAGCCAGAACGTGCTGGCCAGGCGTTTCCCTGGTTACGCAGCACAAGCAGTGTGGAGGATGGGGATCGAAGGCCGCATGTGCAGGCGCACGGGCACACTCGTGCACTCAAGCACTCCTACACCAATTCCACCAGACCAATGCGGTCCCAGACCTGACCCTCTGTGGGAGGGCCCAACCCTGAAAAAATGGCGCCCTCCTGTATACTATTTGTGTGCAAGCTCGACACCAGGGAAACAATGGCCCCAAAACCTCCAGCTCCCACACGAAAGGCGCTCAGTTCAGTCCTTCCCTGCAGGCTCCAGGCCCTGCTCACACAGCTACTCCCTCCACCAGAGACCAGGTGAGTGCTCACCAGTGAGCGAGTCCATGTGCCGGCTCCACTGGTTCTCTAGTCGCCTCAGCCTCACCAAGTTGAGCAGAGAGTCCTCACTAATTTCTACTGCCAGCTATCATGGAACTCCTCTTCCCGGCAGAGTAACTCTGGGCTGATGAGCTCAGTGTGGGGCTGGAGGGTCTGTCCACCAGACGGAGAATGCTAAGGTGTCCCTCACGAGGTTCGCCCTCTCTCGTCTCCCTCCGCCCATCCTACCAGACTCGATGTGGCCTTCTCTTTAAGTTCTTGGTGGGCCGGCCAAGTGGCTCAGTTGGTTAAGTTCTTTGTTTAGAGGTTCTATTCATCTAGTGTACATGGGACTTCCAAGGTGGAATGTTGTATAAATTATTTGTAATATTGGTGTGACCCTGGGAGACTGTTGGTACAGCGTCGGTCTATTCTGCCATCTTTAAATATGTTTATTGTTTATTGCATCTCTCCCCCACTAAAATGTATGCTCTGTAGGGCTGTGATCTTTGTTTTGTTCATGGCTATACCCTAAGGTCCTAGAGCCTGACATAGAATGATACCAATGAATTTATTAAATGAATGAACACATTGTGCCTCTTTCATTGAGTGTTTTATCGGCTGTATAGGTGAGAAGCTTCAGCAAGGTGAAGGCAGTTTCAGGTTGAAAGTCTTGTCTCGGGTCCTCCTAGGGGACTGATTCAAGGCAAGACATGGACAGCAACAGAAGAGAGAAGAGTCTGCAGGGCCCTGGGTGACTTGAAAGCTACTGTTTCTCCTCGACTCTGCTGAGCTTTAGACATGTCCACACAGAAGGATGGTGCCTCTGAATATGACTCAGAACAATACAAAAGGCCTTCACCAAGAAAAGCCAACACCAAGAGGACTTAAGTACCAAATTTCTTCTGTCTAAATTAGATGTTCTCAACCTGGAATTATACACAAGATTAGGTGTGACTTTTCTTCAGTGCTCAAAGGCCTATGTGGCCCAGAAAACATTAAGAACCACTACTCTAGAGAACCCCAGGGGGAAACCCAGAATCCCCATCATCACTCCNTTTTCTTCTATATCTCTGAGACTATTTCTGTTTGCTTTGCTCGTTCATTCAGTTTTTTAGATTCCACATATAAGTGAGATCATATGGTATTTGTCTTTCTCCAACTGACTTATGTCACTTAACATAATAGTCTCTAGGTCCATCCATATCGTTGCAAATGGTAGATTTCATTCTTCTTTATAGTGGAGTAATACTTCATTGTATAAATGTACCACATTTTCTTAATCCAGTCGTTTACCAATGGGCGTTTCGGTTGTTTCCAAGTCTTGGCTATTGTAAATAGCGCTGCGATAAACATAGGGGTGCGTACATTTTTTTGAATTAGCATCTTGGGTTTCTCTGGATAGATACCCAAGGTGGAATTGCTGGGTCATACAGTAGTTCCATTTCCAGTTTTTGGAGATACCTCCATACTGATTTCCATAACAGCTGCACCAATCTGCAGTCCCACCAACAGTGAACCAGGGTTCCCTTTTCTCCACAACCTTGCCAGCACCTGTTGTTTGTTGATTTATTGATGATAGCCATTCTGACCGGGGTAAGGTAGTATTTCATTGTGGTTTTTATTTGCATTTCTCTAATGATTAGTGAGGTTGAACATTTTTTCATATGCTTGTTGGCCATCTGTATGTCCTTAGAGAAATGCCTCTTCATATCCTCTGCCCATTTCTTAATGTGGTTGTTTGGTTTTTTGGTGTTGAGTTGAATGAGTGTTTTATAAATTTTGGATATTAACCCCTTATCAGATATATCGTTGGCAACTATCTTCTCCCATTCAATAGGCTGCCTTTTTGTCTTATTGATGATTTCCTTTCCTGTGAAAAAACTTTTGTTTGATGTAATCCCATATGTTTATTTTTTCTTTTATTTCCCTTGCCCAAGGGGATACCTCAGTAAAAATATTACTCAATGTATTTGTTTGTTTTGCAGGTTTCTTCTTATAATTGATTTCTAGTTTCCTAGCATTGTGGTCAGAGAAGACACTTGATATGATTTCAATCTTCTTAAATGTATTGAGACTTGTTTTGTGGCCTAACATGTGGTCTATCTTGGAAAACGTTCCATGTGTACTTGAGAAGAATGTGTATTCTGCCGCTTTGGGGTGAAATGCTCTAAAAATATTTATTAAATCCAGCTGGTCTAAAATGTGATTTAGACCACTGTTTCCGTGTTTTTCTGTCTGGAAGATCTGTCCATTGGTGACAACGAGGTGGTAAAGTCCTCTACTATAATAGTATTACTGTTGATCTCTGTCTTTATGTCTGTCAAAATCTGTTTTATATATTGAAGAGTTCCTATGTTGGGTGTATAGATGTTTACTAAGGTTATGTCCTCTTCTTGAATTGATCCCTTTATTATTATGTAGTGCCCTTCTTTGTCTTTTATTGTAGTCTTCATTTTAACATCTATTTTGTCCAAAATAAGTATTGTTACTCCAGATTTTTCCTCATTTCCATCTGTGTGAAATATCTTATTCCATCCCTTTACTTTCAGTCTGTGTGTGTCTTTTGATCTGAGTCTCTTGTAAACAGCATATTCATGGGTCCTGTTTTCTTATCCACTCAGCCACTCTATGTCTTTTGATTAGAGCATTTAGCCCATTCACAGTTAAACTGACTATTGATAAGTGCACGTTTATTTCCATTTTGATATTTGTATTTCTGGGCTTCTTGGTTAGCTTGTTTTCCCCTTTCTTCTGTTTACAAAAAGCCCTTTTAACATTTCCTGCGATGCTGGTTTGGTGATAATGAATTCCTTAAGCTTATTCTTTTCTGAGAAGCTCTTTATCTCTCCTTCAATTTGAAGTGATAGCCGTGCTGGGTAGAGCAATCTTGGTTGGAGGCCTTTATTTTGCAACACTTTGAATATTTCCTGCCACTCCCTTCTGGCCTGCAGAGTTTCTGTAGAAAAGCCAGCTTTTAGTCTTACAGGAGTTCCTTTGTATGTAACCTGCTGTCTTTCTCTTGCTGCTTTTAGGATTCTGTCTTTGTCTTCAACCTTTGCCATTTTAACTATGATGTGCCTTGGTGTGGACCTGTTTGGGTTCATCTTGTTTGGGACTCTCTGCACTTCCTGGGCTTGTAGGTTGATTTCCTTCACCAGGGTAGGGAAGTTTTCAGTCATTATTTTTTCAAATATATTCTCAATCCCTTGCTTCTTCTTTTCTTCTGGTATTCCTGTGATGTGAATGTTTTGCTTGATTTTGTCCCACAGGTCTCTGAAACTATTTTCATTGCTTTTTATTCTTTTTTCTTTTTGTTGCTCCAACTGGGTGATTTCTGCTATTTTGTCTTCTAAATCGCTGATCTGATCCTCTGCTTTATCTAATCTACCGGTGATTCCTTCGAGTGTGTTCTTCATTTAAGTTATTGTATTCTTTAGTTCTAACTGGTTGTTTTTTATGATTTCTCTATCCTTTATGTTTTCATTAAGTTCCTTAAACATTCTTATCATCAGTTTTCTAAACTCTGTCTCTGAAAGGTTGGATACCTCTGTTTCATTTAGTTCCATTTCTAGAGGTTTCTTCTGATCTTTTACTTGGGACATGTTTCTTTCTTTCTTCATTCTGGCTGATGCGCTGTGATTGCTTTGATGTAGTAGATAGATCACCTATGCATCTCAGTCGTTGCTGGGTGGTCTTGTAGTCTGTGTCCTTATATTCAGATTGCAAAGTCTCTGTATTTCCTGTCCCATGTGTTCTAGAGGTGTCGCTGTTGATGTTGTTCTTCAATTGCTTTTGGCTTGTCAGAGGGTGGGATTGACCCTCAGACTGAGTAGCTGGGAGAATTTTCTCTATTCACAGTATATGAGATGCTGTGTGGAGGTTGATTCCCTCAGAGGAGGCTTGGCCACTGTGGGTTCTTGTGCCTGTGAAAAATGTCCTTTGAGAGTGCCACTTGTAGGTTCAACCAGATAGTTCTCTAGTTTTGTCTAACACTGAGCTCTGGGTGTATTAGTTCTGGTGTCCCTTGGGTGGGGCTCCCATTCAGAACCTTTTCAGACCTGCCTGTTCCCGGTCCATAGCTACCTGGTAAGTGCCTCAAGGCTGTACGCAGTTGGCTGCTGCTCGTGCTGGACCTGGGGTCATGTGGGGATGATCTCTGTGTGAACTGAAGCTGACCCCTATATTGATCCTGAGTCAGTTTAGGAAAAGACCCATGACCCCCTAGGCCTGTTGCCACCTGTCAGATGCCGGTAAAGCCACCTATTGAAAGAGGCTCTTTAGGGGTGTGTATCTGGCTATTTTACCCGGTGTTGAGGGTGCCTCTGTGATGTGACACTAGCTTGGCAGGATGG
>NW_017731735.1:689935-692960 GCF_001890085.2 Hipposideros armiger
GCTGGCTCAGCAGCAGGGCTGGGGCCTTCACATTCACGCTCAGGATCTGAAATCAGAGCAGGTAGAGGATGGAGACAGACACGGTCAGCCCAGGCCTATTTTCATAAGTCCCTGAAGTCCTTACAATTTGTGCAGCAAACCCAGATGTGTGCAGATTGGAGACACTAATCCCGTTTCTGACCTGGGTGTTTCTGACTTCTAATGGTTTAGTAGGCAGGCAGGCTAAGGGACAGGCCTGTGAGCAGAGCCCTGAATATGTGAACTGCTCAGAACAGGAGTGAAGGAAGGATTTGTTCTGGCCTTTTAAAGAAAATAGGCATGCAAATAGAAGCTATAAGCAGAAGACACTGAAAAAGGATTGCAGAACATCAGGAGGGAAAGTACTAGGGGCTGAGAGCAAGGGAGATTTCTGGAAGAGTCATCTTGGCCTTTCTGTGTTTTTATTTCCTTATGCTCTTGCCTTGTCCCAATAGAATGTAAGGCATATTCAAAATGCAACAGCATAGGGGCCGGCCGAGTGGCTCAGTTAGTTAAGAGCACGAGCTCTGAGCAACAGAGTTTCCAGTTCGATTTCCACATGGGCCAGTAAGCTGTGCCCAAGCTGAGCTGCAGCTGAGCTGGTGAGCACACGTGCTCTTAGCAGCAAGGTTGCCAGTTCGACACCCGTATGGGATGGTGGGCTGTGCTCCCCGCCCCCCAACTAAGATTGAACACAGCGCCTTGAGCACATCAACCGCGAGCTGCCCACGGGTGACCAGATGGCGCAGTGTGCAACAAGGTTGCTGGTTCAACTCCCATGCGGGATGGTGGACTATCCCCCACCCCCACCCGTGCAACTAGATTGAAAGTGGCGATTCGACTTAGAGCTGAGCTCCCAACCTCCACAACTAAGATTGAAGAACAACTTGACCTGGAGCAGATGGGTCCTGGAAAACCACAGTTCCCTTTCCCCAATTCCTCAACACTGTTTCCCTCCCCAATTCCCTAATAAAAATCTTTAAAAAAAATAAAAATATAAAAGAATGCAACAGCATAAAGCAAAACAAAGAGGCATTATGTATGAAGCAATGGACACTAGGAAAACTAAGAGTAGAAAAATAAGAATAACTAGAATCAGGTTGTGCCCACAAATCACAGCACATGGTAAGGACTGAGTACTATTCTATTCTACATTCACAAAAATACATGTTGTCAGGGCCAACATACATGCCAGTTTATTGCAGACTTGGCTCTGAGCTTTCCTGGGGCTAACACGAGGAGGGAGGCACAACAGAGAATTGCTGTTCTGGGAGCTAGGTGCCCATGCTGATCCTGTCTGTGACTAAAACATGGAACTGGGATCAGGCATCAGGGTCCCCAACCCTCTGTCTGGAAATTCTATCAGATAGGTCTGGGAACAGGGCAGAAGTAAGAGAGGAACTCACAAGGAAAGATGCAGACACTGAGCCCAGGGGTTCGACAGATTGCCAGCCAGGACTAAAGTGGCACCAGGGATCCCTCCTGTGGNCCCTGAGCCCCATCAGAGCCGAGGGGAGAAGCCAGCCACCACAATGTTCTCGCCGGTGATGTAGCTGGCATCTGGAGAGCACAGGAAGGACACGAGACCTGCACAGTCGCCTGGCTGCCCGATCCTGTTTGGAAGGAGCACAGAACACAGCGTCAGTGATCTCAGATTCTGGATCTGCTGCTCTGGGGTTAACCGGCCACACAGGTGGGCCTGGGCTCCAGGAGGGCACAGGGTGGATACAGCAGGACCACTTGCACCCTCCAGGGCTGTGTGGAACCCAGAATTCAGAAAAGGAATGGCCAATACACAGGAAGAGGTCTGCTCTTGGGTTAGATTCAGTCGACCCTCTATAACTGTACCCAGACCACTAAAGCACCAAACCCCACTTGCCTCTGCAGCTGATGGTTTTCTTTGAAGTTGTTCCAGAAAGCCTCATCCTTATGGAACTGAGCAAAAGGAAGAGACGAAAGAGTCAGTGATGCTAAAATAAGGTAATGGGAGGGCCCCGAGTTAGTGACCTGACAACACACATGGCAGCTCTGCCCTTCTGAGTGTTGATGGACTCGGTCACGGCTGAGTTCAAGGACAGTGAGGACCTCAGGTATAAGGATGCTTATCACCTTTCTCCCATAGTCCTTGGGAAGGGCCTTCACGGAGCCAGGCTAGAAAATAGGGGCCATGCCCCAATGCTCACCACTTTGCTGAAGTCAGTCTCAATCATTCCCGGGACCAGGCAGTTCACCCGGATGCCCTTGGGGGCCAACTCTAATGCCAGCGTCCTGGTGAGGCCAAGCAGGGCTGTCTTACTGACATTGTAGGCACCCAGCTCCTGGCACAGAATTAAGAGTGATTAGGAGGATACGGGTGTGAAACAAAGCATCAGCTGGATTTCTCACCTGCAGAGGATCACACCTGGCCCAAGCCCAGAGCTCAGACACACCCTCAACCTGGTCTGAGAACAGAAACTGGGTGTGAGGGACCCAGTAGCCACATGGACCCCAGGTCAGCCCAGGTCAGCAAGAGTAAGAGGGGGTTCTGCCCCAGGCTCTGGGAACCACCACACCCCTTCCCAACCAGGACACACGAAGTAAGCACTCACCACACGTGGTATATAAGCAGAAATGGAGGACACCAGGATGACAGCACCCCTCCTGAGAGGAGACAGACAGACACAAGGAGAGAGGAAGCTTGTAAGTCAGCATTGATTGAGGGGCTAATGCAGTCATTGAATAATAAAATCCTCACACAGGTCCTACAATTATTCCCATTTCACTGAGAATGACACTGAGACTGATAAAGACACTGAGACTAAGAGAGCTTTAGTAACCCAGCCAACAAGTGGCAGAGCTGGGATTCCAACCCTATCTCTCTGACCCAGTGTCCATGCTCAGAACCATTGTTTTCTCTGCCTCTCCATGGGGGAACAAAGAGCAAAGCCAGGTGTGGGGAAGAGGGCAGAGTGGGCTTGGTGAAGAGGCGGCAGGGCTGATGGGGAATGCCTATCAATGGGCCACCTCT
>NW_017731735.1:694490-696040 GCF_001890085.2 Hipposideros armiger
ACTCCAGCCTCAAATCCTGCCTCAGTCTCCCCAACTCCCACCAGTCCCCACTCTGCCCTGTAGCCTACCCTCTCTTCTCCATGTGGGGCAGCAGCTGGCTCAGCAGCAGAGCTGGAGCCTTCACATTCACGCTCAGGATCTGAAATCA
Organism: Hipposideros armiger; assembly: GCF_001890085.2. Taxonomy (NCBI): domain Eukaryota; kingdom Metazoa; phylum Chordata; class Mammalia; order Chiroptera; family Hipposideridae; genus Hipposideros; species Hipposideros armiger. The sequence continues at coordinate 694,639 of NW_017731735.1, forward strand.
GAGCAGGTAGAGGATGGAGACAGACACGGTCAGCCCAGGCCTATTTTCATAAGTCCCTGAAGTCCTTACAATTTGTGCAGCAAACCCAGATGTGTGCAGATTGGAGACACTAATCCCGTTTCTGACCTGGGTGTTTCTGACTTCTAATAGTTTAATAGGCAGACAGGCTAAGGGACAGGCCTGTGAGCAGAGCCCTGAATATGTGAACTGCTCGGGACAGGAGTGAAGGAAGGATTTGTTCTGGCCTTTTAAAGAAAATAGGCATGCAAATAGAAGCTATAAGCAGAAGACACTGGAAAAGGATTGCAGAACATCAGGAGGGACCGTACTAGGGGCTGAGAGCAAGGGAGATTTCTGGAAGAGTCATCTTGGCCTTTCTTTGTTTTTATTTGCTTATGCTCTTGCCTTGTCCCAATAGAATGTAATGCATATTCAAAATGCAACAGCATAGGGGCCGGCCGAGTGGCTCAGTTAGTTAAGAGCAGGAGCTCTGAGCAACAGAGTTTCCAGTTCAATTTCCACATGGGCCAGTAAGCTGTGCCCAAGCTGAGCTGCAGCTGAGCTGGTGAGCACTCGTGCTCTTAGCAGCCAGGTTGCCAGTTCGACACCCGTATGGGATGGTGGGCTGTGCTCCCCGCCCCCCCAACTAAGATTGAACACAGCACCTTGAGCACAGCAACCGCGAGCTGCCCACGGGTGGCCAGATGGCTCAGTGTGCAACAAGGTTGCTGGTTCAACTCCCACGCAGGACGGTGGACTATCCCCCACCCCCACCCGTGCAACTAGATTGAAAGTGGCGATTCGACTTAGAGCTGAGCTTCCAACCTCCACAACTAAGATTGAAGAACAACTTGACCTGGAGCAGATGGGTCCTGGAGACCACAGTTCCCTTTCCCCAATTCCTCAACACTGTTTCCCTCCCCAATTCCCTAATAAAAATCTTAAAAAAAAATAAAATATAAAAGAATGCAACAGCATAAAGCAAAACAAGAGGCATTATGTATGAAGCAATGGACACTAGGAAAACTAAGAGTAGAAAAATAAGAATAACTAGAGTCAGGTTGTGCCCACAAATCACAGCACATGGTAAGGACTGAGCATTATTCTATTCTACATTCACAAAAATACATGTTGTCAGGGCCAACATACATGCCAGTTTATTGCAGACTTGGCTCTGAGCTTTCCTGGGGCTTACACAAGGAGGGAGGCACAACAGAGAATTGCCGTTCTGGGAGCTAGGTGCCCATGCTGATCCTGTCTGTGACTAAAACATGGAACTGGGATCAGGCATCAGGGTCCCCAACACTCTGTCTGGAAATTCTATCAGATAGGTCTGGGAACAGGGCAGAAGTAAGAGAGAAACTCACAAGGAAAGATGCAGACACTGAGCCCAGGGCTTGGA
>NW_017731735.1:701198-708797 GCF_001890085.2 Hipposideros armiger
TGAATAAACAAATCAAAGGAACAGAAGGGAAGGTTCAGAAATAGATACAAACTCACTTGAGAATTTAATATATGATCAAGGTGGCATTTCAGATCAGTGAGAAAAAAGATAGTTTTATCAATAAATGATGTTGAGACAACTGGGTAACTCTCTGGGGGAAAAGAAACTAAATTAGATTTGTACCTTCCACACCACACACTAAAATAAATTTCAGATGGATCAAAGATTTAAATGTAAAAAAATGAAGCCACAAAAACTACAATAATTCTTTTTACTTCTGCATGGGAAAAAAAAACTACCTAAGCAAAGTCAAAAGAAAAGTACAATTTATATTAAGTTTTAGAAAAGATAAAGCTAACAGCGAATGATAGAAATTAAATCAATGGTTGTCCGAGTATAGAGGCACAAGGGAACTTCCTAGGATGATAGAAATGTTCTGTATCTTGACTGGGATGGTGGATATGTACGTGTGTGTGTGTGTGTGTGTGTGTGTGTGTGTGTATACATTTGTTAAAATTCCAGGAGCTGTACAGTTAAGTTGTGTGCATTTTATTGTAACTACATATACTTCAATAGAGTTGATTTTTTGAAAAATTTGACTTTTTAAAAAGAAAAAAAAGGGACAAACTAAGAGCAAATACCAATAGGTCTGATGTCTTTAAAAAAAGCAAGATTTCTCTATGAGAATTTGTAGCCCTGGATCCTGACCTAGAGCCAACCCCTTTCTTCTCCAGTGGTAATACTTTTCCAGTGGTGATACTTCCCCAGCCTCTCCTAAACATAGATAATTCAAAGCTGATTTTCTGTAGAATGAGACTATCTTCACAGAGTTGAGGTCTACATGAAGCACAGAATCACTTTGCTTTGGCTTTTATAGCATCTTCTAATCTCTGTTTCTGGAATCATGTTATAGACTGAATGTTTGTGTCTTCCCCAAAATTCATATGTTGAAACCTAATCCTCAATGTGATGATATTTGGAGGTGGGGTCTTTGGGAAGTGATTAGGTCATGAGGGTGGAGCCCCCATAAATAAGATTCATGCCCTTTAAAAGAGACTCTAGAGAGGTGTCTTATCCCTTCTGCCATATGAAGACACAGTGACAAGACAGCAGTCTATGAACCAAGAAGCGAGCCCTCACCAGACACTAAATCTTGTGCCTTGATCTTGGCCTTCCCAACCTCCAGAACTGTAAGAAATAAATGTTTGTTGTTTAAGCCACCCAGTCTATGGTATTTTTGCTACAGCTGCCTGAGCAGACTAAGACAGATGTTGGTTCAGTAGTTGGTGGATTGGAAGGTTCGTTGTTCACAATTTGGGGAGATGAAAAAAAGCAAGAGAGATTTCTCTATGGGCAAAATCTGAAAGAGAGAGGGGAAAAAAGAGAAAACCTAAAGGTTTGTACATTTGAGGAAAATATTGACCATAGTAAAATTCCTTAAGACAAAAAGTGGGGAAAAGAAGAAATGGGGAAAGTGGTATGTCTACATTCCCGAGAGGGGAAAAAAGAGTGACTGGTTAGCTCAGTTGGTTAGGACGTGGTGCTGATAACACCAAGGTTGCCAGGTCAATCCCTGCATGGGCCACTGTGAGCTCCGCCCTCCTTAAAAAAGAGTCAACTATGCCATTGCCCCATGAAAGCAATGTGTAACCAATAACCATGGCTGTTCCCCAATAAAATTTTTTTTTTAAATGATGATAAAGAAGAAAGTGCTGTCAGTGACCTTTTACCACCTCAAGGAAACCCCTTAGTAGCCATGGCCTTTGGTGGCCATGGGGTAATGTAGAAAGATGGGGACCTGGCTAGAGCGCAGAAGCATAGGAAATGTTACCACCTCATGGTGACTACAAGAGAGTTATGCAAGCTTAACTCCAAAGACTACATTTTGTGGAAGTCTTATATGTGTTTTAAAACAAAAACAAAAATGGCAACATTTTATGACCTCCCTCCAATTCACTCCCTGCTCATCCTTTTTACCACATCTCACAACCTTGGCAAGCTGCAAAGGCATTTATCAGAAGAAGAGTCAGTTGCCCCCATAACTTTTCCCCCAATATCTGGGCATCCCTTTTTTCATTTGCTAAATTTGAATTTCAGATAAATGACAAACAATTTTTTTAGTATAAGTATTTCCCAAATATTGCATGGAACATACTTATACTAAAAAACTTATTCCTTGTGTATTTGGAATTCAGCCTTACCTGGGCATCCTGTACTTTATCTAGCAACCATACCCTTTTACCCTAGTGATAACGATTTTCCATAGAACACTGACAACTGTCAGTTTATTAATTGATGTGAAAAAAGTCATAATTGTATAAATTTTACACATCACCCAGGAGAAAGAAGAAGACAAACTATTATTTATAAAATATATTTAAATGACACCAGTTAATACATGCATATAATCTCCTTGTAACCATTTTTTAAAAACACAGATAAAGCAAGTGTTCTTCATTACTAAGCCACCAAATACCCTTCCCAGAAGTAACCAGTTAATAGTGTTCTCTTCTAGAACTTTTCTATGTATTTGCATACATGCCTGTANAAATGATGATAAAGAAGAAAGTGCTGTCAGTGACCTTTTACCACCTCAAGGAAACCCCTTAGTAGCCATGGCCTTTGGTGGCCATGGGGTAATGTAGAAAGATGGGGACCTGGCTAGAGCGCAGAAGCATAGGAAATGTTACCACCTCATGGTGACTACAAGAGAGTTACGCAAGCTTAACTCCAAAGACTACATTTTGTGGAAGTCTTATATGTGTTTTAAAACAAAAACAAAAATGGCAACATTTTATGACCTCCCTCCAATTCACTCCCTGCTCATCCTTTTTACCACATCTCACAACCTTGGCAAGCTGCAAAGGCATTTATCAGAAGAAGAGTCAGTTGCCCCCATAACTTTTCCCCCACTATCTGGGCATCCCTTTTTTCATTTGCTAAATTTGAATTTCAGATAAATGACAAACAATTTTTTTAGTATAAGTATTTCCCAAATATTGCATGGAACATACTTATACTAAAAAACTTATTCCTTGTGTATTTGGAATTCAGCCTTACCTGGGCATCCTGTGCTTTATCTAGCAACCATACCCTTTTACCCTAGTGATAACGATTTTCCATAGAACACTGACAACTGTCAGTTTATTAATTGATGTGAAAAAAGTCATAATTGTATAAATTTTACACATCACCCAGGAGAAAGAAGAAGACAAACTATTATTTATAAAATATATTTAAATGACACCAGTTAATACATGCATATAATCTCCTTGTAACCATTTTTTTAAAACACAGATAAAGCAAGTGTTCTTCATTACTAAGCCACCAAATACCCTTCCCAGAAGTAACCAGTTAATAGTGTTCTCTTCTAGAACTTTTCTATGCATTTGCATACATGCCTGTAAGTATAGAATATGTAGATTTTTTGTGTGTGTATCATCTTGTAAACACTGTTCCATTGCTCTGTAGCTTGTTATATGACAGTACATATAGATCTACCTCATTGTTTTTATTTATTTTTTGTCTTTTTTTTCATCTTTTTAATTTTGTTTTCTACCTCACTGCTTTTAAAAACTGCAAAATATTCCACAGAATACACATTACCCTAGTTTAGCAGTTTTCAAAGTGTGATCTGAGAACCCTTGGTGGATCCTTATAACCCCCCTCCAACTCAGGGAGTTTCTGAGGTCAAAATTATTTTCATAATAATAGAACTTGTTTGACTTTTGCATCCTCACTCTCTCACAAACATAGAGTGGACTTTTCCAGAAGCTCCATGACATGTGATGATATCATTGCTCTGACAGCTAATGAAATGTTTACGTTTATTTTTTATGTTTCCAAAATGGTCTAAAGAAGTAGATTTAGTGTATAAATATGTGCATTTTGAAGAAATTAACTCAGTTTTTTCTCAGGCTCCTACTGTGTTCTTCCTAACTAACTTCAGTTATACTAGCTATAATTTCAGTATTATTGTTCAATAAATTGTTTTTTTTTAATTCTGAAGTTTCTTTTGCACCTACATGTAAACACAAAATATAAGTACACTTTATCTTATTTTGTTTTTTTTTAATTGGGAAATGGGGGAGGGGAACAGCGTTGGGGAAGTGGGAAAGGGGAACAGACAAATTGCTGTCCTTTTGTTCTTCAGTCTAGTTGTGGAGGCATCACTTCACTGACCCATGTTGGTACTATCATTGCACTCTTCCTGGGTGAGGCAGTTGCTCACCAGACACTGGATGGCCACTGGATGGCCGCTCACGGCAGCTCATGGCAGCTCACGAAAGCTCATACCCGCTGCCAGCCAGCCCCACTGCAGCCTACGCCATCACCGGTGACTCACGGCAGCCCAGTTCCAGGTCAAGCTGTTGNAATAATGAAGGCCCAGTTCCCACTCTCAATAAGCTTACAGTCTAATGGAGGAATCAAATAAAGGCAGTGTGGAGTGCTACATGTCAAAATGGAAGTAGGTTTGAGGTTCAGGGGGGCATTCAAGGAGACCATGGGACAAGTCACGTAGAGATGCCTATGGGATATTTGAGAAGGGGTGCTCAGGCAATTGGATAAATCGTTCTGACACTCAGAAGAGCAACTCAGAGATCAGTAGAATGATTTGGGAACTATTGGTCACAGGTAGAAGCAGTCTTATAAAATGGATGAGATATCCCAAGAAAGTGAATAAAATGGAAAGAGGGGAGAATCAAAGTTGTAAGTGTGACAGGTGGTCCTCACGATCCCAGTGGGCCTGCAGTCACACTCTTCTATTTTCCCCTTCCACATCATACCAGGGTTGGCAGACTAATGGTATGTCACTTCTAAGGTTAGGATATATAAAACTGAGTGTTTCACCTTGGGCCCTTGCTATCTCTTTCTTGTTCTCTTGGATCACTCCTGGCTGCCATGTTGTTAGTACCCATATGGCAAGACCCATGTGAGTGAGTTTGGAGGCAAACCCCTCAGTTCCAGTCCAGCCTTGAGATGACTGCAGCCCCAACTGACGGTTGAACCATAACCACATGAGACACCCGGAGCCAGTACCACCCAGCTACACTGCTCCCATTCCTGTCTCTCAAAAACTGGGAGATAATACATTTTCAAGCTGCTAAGTGTTAGGGCCACTTGTTGTACAGGAATAGATAACTAGTACAGAAAACTCAGAGAAAGTTAGCTCATTGAAAAAATAAAACAGAAAATTCTGAAATATAAAATTAAAAAAAATAATGTAGCCACAATTAAAAATGTTGTATTGGCACGTGAATAAACAAATCAAAGGAACAGAAGGGAAGGTTCAGAAATAGATACAAACTCACTTGAGAATTTAATATATGATCAAGGTGGCATTTCAGATCAGTGAGAAAAAAGATAGTTTTATCAATAAATGATGTTGAGACAACTGGGTAACTCTCTGGGGGAAAAGAAACTAAATTAGATTTGTACCTTCCACACCACACACTAAAATAAATTTCAGATGGATCAAAGATTTAAATGTAAAAAAATGAAGCCACAAAAACTACAATAATTCTTTTTACTTCTGCATGGGAAAAAAAAACTACCTAAGCAAAGTCAAAAGAAAAGTACAATTTATATTAAGTTTTAGAAAAGATAAAGCTAACAGCGAATGATAGAAATTAAATCAATGGTTGTCCGAGTATAGAGGCACAAGGGAACTTCCTAGGATGATAGAAATGTTCTGTATCTTGACTGGGATGGTGGATATGTACGTGTGTGTGTGTGTGTGTGTGTGTGTGTGTGTGTATACATTTGTTAAAATTCCAGGAGCTGTACAGTTAAGTTGTGTGCATTTTATTGTAACTACATATACTTCAATAGAGTTGATTTTTTGAAAAATTTGACTTTTTAAAAAGAAAAAAAAGGGACAAACTAAGAGCAAATACCAATAGGTCTGATGTCTTTAAAAAAAGCAAGATTTCTCTATGAGAATTTGTAGCCCTGGATCCTGACCTAGAGCCAACCCCTTTCTTCTCCAGTGGTAATACTTTTCCNTTTCAGAGACAAACTTCCCAGTGTCTTGAATACTTTCTCAGAGGTGTTCTGTGCAAAGAGCTTTCTTTTTAACAATAAGGTTTCTGTGTATAAACACTCAATTCATAAAGGGAGTATCCTGCCAGGCAGTAGGGGAAGCAGAGGATGAGAGGGCAGCTCCACTCTCTCTCTCTCTCTCTCTCTCTCTAAAGCCCCAGTGCCCTATGGGACCTGAGAAAAAGGGTGCTTGGTCAGGCCAGTAGAGCACAGGGGTGCACAGCCCGTTCTGATCGGGTTGGGACAATCATCACTATGGGAGTTGCAGATAGAAGGGAGGACCTAGAAAATGGAGGAGGGTCTGACAAGGGAAGCTGTGGGATAGGTGCTCCAGTCTAGGGGGACAGACTGAGAGGAGTGGAGAGGTGTGTCTGTCCAGAGTGTCTAGGAGAGAGCAGGGACACCTCTGTGCCTGGAGCGCAGAGAATGGGGCATTCGTGACTGAGAAAGCTGACTGTGGCTCCAAATACTCACATTTCTGTCTCTGCCAGGCTGTGCTGAGGTGAAGCCATCTGAAGCAGGCTGGGAGGAGCTTGGGCCCACCACAGCAGTCCCAAGCCAGGGGCTTTGTGGAGACCCAGCCCAGGTGTGCCCCTTTAGATACACGTAGGTGTGAAGGCAGTGTGACTCAGATATGAAGACATTTCCCCAAGAAATGGAAATACATCAGGGATGCTTGTCTAGGGAAGCCTCTTTCACCCGAAACCCAAATTTCCCTGCTCCACGTCACTGTAAGCCCAGAGACTCCTGCCTCCTGCAGTGTGAGATTCCCATTTGCTTGCTCGAGAGCCCTGCCCAGGCCTGAATCCCACAATCTGATCAGCTTCCTGCCGAGGGAGGTGGGGAATGAACGGTTGGTGCTAGGGCTTATGGAGGACACTCAGGCAATTGGGGTGCACTTTTCATGAGGCACAGTGCCAAGGAGCTGAAGAAAGGCAGGCTCTGGTAGCTCTGGGCCAAGGGATCAACAGACAGGCACTTTCAGGAGGCTCAGGTGTGGGCTGACTCTATCCGCAGACCCTCATCAGTTTCAGACCTGCTCTGGCCACTTCATTGCCAAGGGACTCCTGGTTACTAAGCAACCTCTGCATACCTACTGTATCTCCCCTAATTCCTTAGCAGCCCTTGCATAACCCCGGTCCCTGAATTAGAGGTTGGTATCTATAAATGATAAGTGGATGGGTGCTGCTCAGTAATAGTGGAGAAATTTCAGATTAAACGAAAAGGGAAGCAGTGGGTTAGAGGCTCTAATCTAGGGGGACAGGTCTTGTATCAGTATCATAATGAAGGTGACCAAATGCTCTGTTTTGGGGGAGAGAACCATGGTTTCCAATTTATGTCTCTTCTGATACCATATTTTCAAAACATCCTTTGCAGGTCTTATATCTCCTCCCTTTTTTATCCTAGCTACTTTCACTTGGCTTCCTACCCCCCACCCCCGACCTCTCTCCTTCCTGCAAGGTCATATTTACAGGCTTTCAGTTCAAGGCAATTATGGGTTTCTGTTTCTCATTGTTTACCTTTCCTAAACAGGACACCAGATTCCAAACACTGTTA
>NW_017731735.1:715837-718135 GCF_001890085.2 Hipposideros armiger
TGATCTGCCTCGCCAGAGAAGAGTGCAATGATGGTGCCAACTTGGGCCAGTGAAGCAACAACCTCCACAACTAGATTGAAGAACAAAAAACGACAGCAACTTGTCTGTTCCCCTTCCCCCAATTCCCCAGCACTGTTCCCATCCCCCCAGTTCCCCAATAAAAATCTTAAAAAAAAAAATGCCAGTTTCACAAGATTATTTTATTAAATTTTGATCCTTGAGAACACATTTTTTTAACATTCTTTGTGAAGAAATGGGACATAAACATACAACATTTCTGCCACACACTAAAGAATGATGGTTATCTCAAGAAAAAGCACTTGTGCAATCATTTGAGTTGTGAGGTGAACTATCTGCTTTTTTCACGTAACACTGTTTTTACTGGAAAGAATGACTAACAGATAAACTATGATTATTCAGATTTGAGTATTTGGCAGATGTTTCCTCAAAAATGAACAAAGGAGACTGTCGCTTCAAGGAAAATAATCGACAATAGTGGCTTCCATTGATAAAATTTGAGCTTTCCAGGAAAAATTAGAACTGTGGAAAATTTGTATCTGTCATCTTGAGTTTGACAACTGCCTGACACTATAAGATTTTCCGAGTGAGATCAATGTTGATATTAATAAATGTGATTTTTTTATATTATACAAGGAATGTGCCAACATTTGAAGGATCTGTGTATCTCAATTAACCAAAATTTTCCAGATGACCAATGTATGATGTTATAAAATCATGCATGGATTAAAGGTCCACTCAAAGTGCAAGACAGACCAAAAAATTTTAATGTAACAGAGTACAAAAAATTCATTGATATGGTTTCAGATCCCTCACTGCAACTAACATCTAAGAAACTATCATTTTGTCATCAAGTTTGGTGTAGTATCACAGAAAAATATTCACAATTATCTCTTTTCAAGGGCATACCTGTGCAATACCAGATATTCTTCATATACTTCATTAAAAGAGCATATTGTAAAAATTAAATGCAGAAGGTGGTATGAGATTTCAGCTGTCTTCCATTAAGCCAGACATTAAAGAGAATTTTTTTAATGTACAACAATGCCCCCCTTCTCACTATTTTTTTATTTTAGGAAATATAGTTACTTTTTATTTAAAATGGTACTGATGTAGAAATGTAAACATGTACAGACACTATGGAAAACAGTACAGAGTTTCCTCAAGAAATTAAAAATAGGATTATCATATGATCCAGCATTTCCACTTCTGGGTAAATATCCAAAGGAAACAAAACCATTATCTTGAAGAGATATGTGTACTCCCATGTTCATTGCAGTATTATTCACAATAGTTAAGGTATGGAAACTATCTAGTGTCTGTCAATGGACGAATGAATCAAGAAAATGTGATATTGTAATAGATAAGCATGATATCGGGGGTGGGAGGGCAATACATGGGGGGATGGGAGTTGTTACTTTGTGAGGGTGAAAAGGATAACTATTGCATTGTTCTGTACACCTGAAACTAANACTCCAAAGAAACTGTGTAAAACTAGATAAGAAACAAAAATATGATGACATCTATATGTCCCTCAACTATAAATATAGATATTAATCGTTTATCTTATTATTACATTTTATGCAGTAGGATGTTTTGAATAGTATTATAGCACTAGGTAAATTGTGGCATCATGTTGAGATGGTGCAGTTTAGAGAAGAAGTAACTGCCTATTTTCAATATAGATAGGGTGAGCTCTTTAAAAGCTAAAAACTGTTTCTTACAGCTCTTCAAAGCAGAAATGAAAAAGTTACTGAAGCATCTTACAGGGTTAGTTATCATATTGCGTTAGCTGGAGAAGTGCACACAATAGCTGAGAGATCATAAGCCTTGTACATCAGCATCACTGAATGCCTATCTGCTGGATGAAAGTCAGTGAAAGAAATCCTGGGCACTGCTGCTTTACAACAGTGCTCCTCAAATGGAAGATGTAGCTGCAGACATGAAAACTGAGTTAATCTCTTGTCTGAAGTACTATACTTTTGCTTCATAAATGAACAAATCAACATATATGGAGGAAACATATATAACTTCTTGTAGTTGTCCTGTGTCAGCATCAACTAATCGTTAAAGATCTTTTTATGTGAACATGTGGCAACAAACACAAGTGGTGGTGAAATTCTCAGTGTTGACATTTTTGAATCTCATGGTTTTTTCTGAAACAATGGTTTTGATAGTTCCACCAATAACACAAAAGCAATGGTGGGTAAAGCTGCTGGCGCTCAGCACAGGCAGTCATTATATTCCTCATTGCCAGGCACTTAGAGTTTAAAAAAAAAA
>NW_017731735.1:719985-723273 GCF_001890085.2 Hipposideros armiger
AAAAGAAGGAACTACTGTCATTTGCAACAACATTGATGAAACTTGAGGACATTATACTAAGTGAAGTAACCAGACAGAGAAATACAAATAATGCATGGTATCACTTATATGTGGAATCTTAAAAAACAAAAAAAGTTGAACTCATAGAAACAGAGAGTAAAAAACGTGATTTCCAGGGCTGGCAGAGTGGCTCAATTGGTTAAGAGCTCGCTCAAGAGTGCGAGCTCTGAGCAACATGGTTGCCGGTTCAATTCCCAGCATGAGCTGAGCTGCCGCTGAGCTGCCAACAGGTGGCAGAACGGCTCAGCTAAAAATAAATAAATAAATAAATAAATAAATAAATAAATAAATTCACTTAATCTTAAAAAAAAGTAGTTTCCAGAGGCTGGGGGGAAAGGAAATAGGGAGAGGTTGGTAAAAGGGTACAAACTTTCAGTTAAAAGATGAATAAGTTCTGAGGATCTAATATATGTATATAACATGGTGGCTATAGTTGATAACACTGTATTGTATAACTGAAATTTTCTAAAAGAGTAAAACTTAAATGTTCTCACCAAAAAAAGAAAAAGAAAGTAAATATGTGAGGTGATGAGTCTATTAACTCAATGGGAGGAATCCTTTCACAATGTATACATACATCAATTCATCACACTGTACACTTCAAATATCTTACAATTCCTTTTGTCAATTATATCTCAATAAAGCTTAAAAATGAGCTTATAGTGGGTTTATTATTTTTCATGATTTTAAATTAATAAATATTGTTTTAATTTCTGTTATACTAAATACTGACAGATATAACTCACATTAAAAAAAGGGGTGGGGGGGCTGGCCGAGTGGCTCAATTGGTTAAGTTGGCTTAAGAGCACGAGCTCTGAAGAACAGGGCCACCGGTTTGATTCCCACATGGGCCAGTGATGCTGCACCTGAGCTGAGCTGCCAATGGGTGGCAGAATGGCTCAGCTGGTGAGACCACGTACTCCTAACAAGACTGCCTGTTTGATGGTGGGCTATGCCCGCCCGCAACTAAGACTGAACTCATCACCTTGAGCTGAGCTGCCGCCCGGATGGCTCAGTGGTTAGAGCATGCACTCTTAACAACAAGGCTGCTGGTTCGACTCCCACATGGAATGGTGGCTACTCCCACCCACAACTAAGATTGTAACACAGCACCTTGAGCTTAGTGGGCACGAGCTGCTGACGGGCAGCCAGATGGCAACTGGCGCCCTCCACAACTAAGACAGAAGAACAACAACTTGGCTGGTCCTCTCCCTTGATTCCCCAATTGAAAAAAAAAAAAAAAACTTAAAAAACAATTTTTTGGAGTCCTCAGTAACATTTAGGAACATATAGGGGCCCTGAGACAGAAAAGTTTGAGAATCCTGCCTGTCCTAATTTATTTAACTATTCCCCTATTGGTGGGCATTTAGATTGTTCCTTTTTTTCCCAATTAGAAATGCTATAATAAGCATCTCTGTACAAATCTCTTTGTGCACAATATAAGAAAATCTTTTTAATCAGGGGAAATATTTTAAATCAGGGGAATCATATAACTGACTCTGAATCATGGATAAGGGGGAAAAGGCAGGATAACAGTGCCTGACACTGGATGCAGATAAATCACGAAGTCCCTGGATTTGTCACTGTCAGTAGAAAGCATAGTCAGAAAGGCTATGCTGGACTACTGTGACAAGACCTGCAGAATCAGACATGGTGACATTGGCACAGGCAAACAGAGCACACTGTTGACAGAATGAGAATAGTCAGATTTTTAGCACATGCATCCTCTTCTGTCAAAAAAAGGTGATGATACCATCCAGCATTATTGCAGAGATTTAGTCAGGTAATATCTGGGAAGCACCAGGCAGCCTACCTGGAGCACACCAGGCATTGATCAGATGGTAACTCCCTTTCAATTTCTTTTCCCCTTCATTAGTTGGTTGGCCCTAATACTTCCGGACCTTCATGCTGGAGCAGAGAAGGCCCAGTCCCATTCTCGCCCCCTGAGCTGCAGGGAATGACAGGAAGATGAGTCTCTTGCTCTACAAAGGATCAGAGAAGGGAATCTGGTGGCATTGCCCCCAAACTCCCTGGGGCCCTTTGGGGATAAAGGGGGGTTCCATTTTCACTAAAGTTTTAACCCAGCCTGTGCCTACCTTCCTGAGGCTACTCCCCACCTGTCTTCCCACCTGAGCCCCTCAGATCTGAGAAGCCCACTCTGCAACCTAACAGGCAGAGCAGTAAGCTGGCCAGGGCCCACGGGGCGGCCAGGGCGAATAGCCAGGCCCCTGGACAGAGTTCCCCTCAGATTCCCATCGCCCAGTTCCTGCCTCAGGGAAGATTACTCAGAGCAGGCTCCCCACACAGGTGCCACTTCCTGACATCCCCACAGGGGCAAAACGTTCCAATCTCTTCCTCCGAAAGACTCCCCCCTGACTGAAGGCTAGCAATACCTATCTACCCACGAGGCCTCCCCAGTTGAGTACAAGTCAGGCTCCTGGAAATTACAGGTTGTTAATGAAAAGACTGAGGGCATGTCCTCAAAGGCTGCATACCCACAGCTTGCAGGATCTTTTACCCCCATCCTCCTCTTTCCTGAGGATATATTCTGTTGATCCTAGATACTGATTCAACAAACTGCTGCTAGTCATAAATTATTTTTCTGAGAATCAGGAAGGTGTTCATTTCACAATGTAAATATACATCCATTCCCAGGACTCTGTTCACCCTCTATGCTCCCTCCCTCCCTCTCACTCCCTACTGCCCTGTCCTGAGTTCCTAGGTCTAGGTGCCAGGATTAAGTCAGCCTGCCCCTGAATCTCACACATACACAAAAATTAACTCAAAACGGAACACACATTTGAAGGTAAAACATAAAACTACAAAACTTTTAGAAGAAATCATTGGAGAATCATCCTTAGCCTGTTAATATGGTAAATTATATAGACTGATTTTTAAATATTGAATGAGCCTTACATCTGTTGTTGGTCGTAATGTATAATGATTTCGATTTTGATTTATTTTTTGTTTTTTCCTTTTTTTTCTTTTTATAATGATTTTTATGTATTGCTGAATTCTATTTGCTAACAGTTTGTTAAGGGTTTTTGTGTCTATATTCATGAGGTATATTAGGCTGCTGTTTCCTTTTAATTTTTGTTTGTTTATTTATTTATTTATTCATTTATTTATTTATTTTTGGTACTTTTTTTCTGATGTTTCCCTCCTTTTCCATTTCTATAACAGATTATGTAGAATTGGTCAAATCTATCTAGTGTACTCTAGACAGGA
>NW_017731735.1:723668-724509 GCF_001890085.2 Hipposideros armiger
TCTAAGCACTTTGCAAATATTAATTCTTTTAGTCCTCACACAACCATTTGAGGTAAATATTATGTCAAGGCAAGAGATACTGATGGCCCAACCCCAGGTGGTGGTTCTGGGAAGGGAAAGGAGGGGACAGCTGCAAAGTCTTGCAAAGCAAGTTTTACTCTTTCTAATTGCTTTGATGTGGTAGACTGGAAACAGAGAGGATCCAGACATGAAGTCTATGGCAGAATGGTGGTGTCAGCAACAAGAATGGGGAACAAAGGAGAAGGAAGGAGTTTGAAAGAAAATATGAATTCCACTTATTGGATATAGTGGTTTCGAGATGAAGGGAAGGCTTCTAATTGGACTTAGTTAGCAGGCAGTTAGCAATACAAGACTGAGAAGTTCCTTATGGGGCTTTGGGTGATTAGTGAAGCCATGAATGTGGATAGCACTGCTAAGGGAAGGGATGCATAGACAGAGAAGGAGACGGCCACGGTAAGATGCCTGAAAATTGTGCTGTTATTTACCTGTTGTCTCTCAGGACCATGACCACCCTATTCTGTAACGCTGGAGCTAAAGGTCTGCAAATGACCTTTCCCAGATTCTTCCTAGCTTGCTTCCTATTAAACTGTGCTAATGAGAGGCACTGATGTGATTGGAAGGAAGTCGGTTGAATGAAGAAACTGACTTCCTGCTTCTGGCTCCTATCAATGTCCCTCCAGGGTGGCTCTAGTCCAAGGGTTAGCAAACTCTTTCTGTAAAGGGCAGGATATTGCATAGGTTGCAGACTATATGGTCTCTGTTACAACTACTCAACTCTGCCATTGTAACACCTAAGCAGCCACAGACAATACACAGAGAA
>NW_017731735.1:730694-732740 GCF_001890085.2 Hipposideros armiger
AGGCCCACACACGAGTGAGTCACAGTATGTCCCCACTCGAAGGTCTGAGCAGGAGCCATGGGAGGCTGCTCCTCTGAGCTCAGAGGCTCTAGTGACTCTGTCCTCTGCTTGTTCCTCCAGCCCTGGAGTAGCACGGCTTCCTGTAGTTACCATGTCTGGTACCCCATTTCCTGCACACACTCACTTTGTTTGAAATGCCTTGCATGGAATCATTCTCCTGGCTGGACCCAGACTGACACAGAAATCCTTCCATTTTAGGGGTGGAAAGACGAAAAGGAAGCCAAAAAGGAGGAATCTGAGAGGTGGGAAGCAAACCAAGAGTGTCTTGAAACTGAAGGGAAAAGAGGTTCGGAAAGGAGGGCATGGTGAGCAACAGAGGCAGCCTGAGAAGAAGCTGAAGAATAGAGGAACAGGAAGAACCCTGAGACCTTCCAGAGGAAGCCTCCAGGGATGGTGGGGCTAGGGGCGAGCTGGAGGCAGACACAGCCTCCTCTTGTGAGAGTGTAAAAGAGCAGGCAGCTTAAGGGCAGGGTCTGACATGGGTGCCTGGGTCCCTTACCCACACAGGAGAGAAGGCTGGAGACAGTCACGCACGTGTGTCAGGACTGTTGATCACCTCCTTCCTTGGCACAAGCGTGGGCCTCATAGAGTAGCCACCTTCCCTTTTCCAATAAGCCATCCTCGCACTGCAGCCTCCCAGCCCTGCCTCTAACGACAAAACACATCTGGGCATTTGGCCAAGGGTCCCTGCTCCTGCAGGTAGCCTCATGATGGACTCTGCCCTCGTGGGTAGGCAAGCACAAGTAGATTATCACCAGCCACTTCCGCAGCCCTTGCAGAGAGCTGACCAGACCATGGCAGCCAGAATACCCCTATAAGAGCTGTCATTGTGTGTGCAGAGGGCTCTGGGTGATTTCAACGGCTCTTAATTAATTCAGCAAATGTTCATTCAGCACCTTTTATGTACCGGGCATTGCTCTAAGCACTGGGGATACAGCAGCGAGTAAAACCGGTCTGTGCCTTCAAGGAGCTTACATTGCTGCGGGGGAGGGACAGGTAATCAACAAGGGCACATAAAAGGGCAGGAGCTGACAGGTGCTCCAAAGAAAAATACAGCAAGGTGAGGGGACCAGGGTGTGGGGGATGGGGCTCTTATTTCATACAGGGCCAGATTAGGAAAGGAAGAGGCCTGAAGGAAATGGAAGCGTGAAGAACGTTCCACGCAGCAGGAAAAAGCAAGGCAGAGGCAGGAGGCTGTTTGGTGTAGTTTGGGGATCAGCCAACAGGCCAGCGTAGCTAAACTGAACAGACTGAGAGGAAGGATAGGAATTACGTTAGAGAAAGTCAGGCTTCCAGGCCATGAAGAGGACTGTAGCTGTTACGCTGAGGTTTGAGCAGGGAAGTGACACATTTGGTTTTCACTGTGAAAGGCTTACTGTGACTACTGTGTGGAGTAGAAACTATGGGAGGTGGGGGGGACAAGATGATCCCTTCATCCTTAGAGCAATGTTGTTATAAATAGGGATAGAAAATCAAACTCCACAAATACAAGCTTGTGTTCATCTGGCTGGGTACAAGAATAAGAGAAGAAAAGCTGCAGGTCATAGTAGGCCACATCCTAAACATGAGTTAGTAGTGTCACGCTAGGGGGCAAACCTAAAAGCTAGATAATCCTGGAATATATTAATAGACATCTGACATGCAGACTCGGACACTGACTCTGTGCCATGTTTGGCATGTGCAGGGGCTGCTGCTATACAATTGCCTTAGGTTTGCAGGGCTTTCCACCTGCCCTGCAGCCCAGGCTGCACACACAGGCCTATTCCTTCCACAAGTGCTCGCTCCTAGTGTTTTCCCTTCTCCTCTGGCTGTGCCTTTTATGCTGTCATTCATTCTACCATATGTTAAACTTCATGAAGAGTACCATGGGATAGACTCTGATAAGCACTTGAAGCTTGAATTTTTTGTTAATTGCGCCTGGAGAGCTATGCCTGCTGTTGGCACAAATTTCTCTTGTTAGCCCCTTCTTCTTTTTTTTTTTTTTTT
>NW_017731735.1:733295-745621 GCF_001890085.2 Hipposideros armiger
GCCCCTGTTAGCCCCTTCTGGTTTATCCTCTAACTGAGGGCTTTTCTCCACCTCTCACAGCTGCACTCTTGGTGGATTTCCTATTTTTGAAGCTCTGTGGGACACATGCCCTGCCACACAAATATCTTATTTTATTTTTTTTCCATGAGGGAGTCGAACTTGCAACCTTGCTGTTAAGAGCACACACTGTATCCACTGAGCCATCCGGGCGGTGGCAGCTCAGCTCAAAGTGCTGAGTTCAGTCCCCTAGCCGCGGGTGGGCGTAGTCCACCATCGAACAGGCAATCTTGTCATTAGGAACACATGCTCTCACCAGCTGAGCCATCCTGCCACCTGTTGGCAGCACAGCGGCAGCTCAGCTCGGGCGCAGCTTGGTCAACGCTCACTGGCCCATGTGGGAATTGAACCAGCGATTCTGTTGCCCAGAGCTTGTGCTCTTAAGACTCTTAGCCAACTAAGCCACTCGGCCGGCCCACAAAGGTCTTCTTTATAGCCGAGAATCACTGGATTCTGTGTGGGTCAGGACTGACAACCTAGACTCGGTCTGCATATAAGTGAAGACGATCAGGGCCAGGGTTGGGCAAAATTGTGAATGGAGTTGAGGGGTCTTCTTTAACTCCTCCCCTCTTACCTCCAAACAGAGGCCTTTCTTTCCTGGCAAGCTCAGGCCCTACTTGGCCAGAGCAAGGCCAAAGCTTCAGGGCCCCATAGTCAATCCCCGTGCCTTCCCTGGTAGGTAATAGAGTCCCTGTACGGCCTTGGGTCCACAAAGAATGAAACCTTGAAGCAGGAGACACTGGGTGGCTAAGTGAGGACAGCGCCCTGAGCCAGTTCCTACCTTGCAGAGAGATGGGAACAGGTCCCTTCTCCTTCTTCCTGAGCTTGGAGATGCTAGCCTTGAGGATTCCCAAGGTGTCTATGGCTCTGCGTCCAGCCTCCTGCTCCGGAGCCCCAGGCAGAGACCTGCAGACTGGACACAACCACTCAAAGTCTCAGAAAACCCATAGAAGCTGGGGACGGATGAGGCTCCTGGCTCAGAAACTGTGGCATAGAGCCACAGGGAGCTCCCTGACCTCTACCTAACTGGAGCTAGAGGAAGAAGAGAAGGAGGCCAGGTCCAAGAACTACTGGGCCAGTCCTGGTGGTGGACACTCTGCCAGGTTCTTTCCCAGGTTGTGCAATTTAATTCTCTTAAGGTGAGGCATGATTACACCTGATTCAACAGATAAGAAAACTGAATCTCAGAAAGGTTACACAACTTTCCCAAAGACACACAAAACTATACATTTCAGAGCCTGCTCAGACTCCCTGCAGCCTCGTCAGGGGCCCCAGGCCTTCTGCCCTTTCCACCCTAAGGCTTGTCAGATCCCAATCCCATCTGATAATAGTTAGCAATAATTTATTTCAAAGGAGGGTGGGCCCAGCCCCCAGCCCCCAGCCCAGCTGGGGCTATCAGAGGCCTCTTTCCCACAACTGCTGGAGGCTTGTCCCAGCCTCTAGTGCTTGGGGCTTCTTTGTCCCTCTCCCACCACATTTCCTCTCCTTTCTGTGCCTTTGGAGCCTAGCATAAGGAACAGTCCTCAGCTCCCACCACAGCTCTGCAGCACTGCTACACCCCATCTCCCCTCTCCCTGCCTGCCTCCTCCTCTCCAGCGTGGTGATTTGGCTGGAGTAGCTTAAGCTTTGAATTTAGGAACAAGTGCAGAAAGCCAAAGGTCTGGTAGCCCAGTAGGCCCTGGAAAGGAGCTATCAGCCCCTGTGACATCCTTCATATTCTTATTGCCTCTTGTCATTTTTGCCAGAGCCCAAGTCCATGTGCTGCTTCAAGAGTGATCCAGAAACTGGTGAAAAGGCAGAGCGGGGAACAGTTCAAGGGTAAACTCCTGAAGACAAGAGCCCATAAATCAAATCTGAACCAAAGGCAAAGACCAGGGGGCCTGGTGTGTCACCAGTCAAGGTAAAAACTGCCAATCTTTCCAAAGTTGTTCAAGGGTATCCTGAGTAGGGTTTGGGGCCCATCCCACTGCCACCAACCTTTAAACCATCCTTCCTGTCCACAGCCTGAGGTCACCACTGTCACTGGTGTCTGAAGACCAGAAAGGGAAATGAGTCATTTGGCCTTCTAATGTGTTTTCATCTAATGCTTGATTTATTAAAAATGAAGCAGTAGCCCTTTTGGTGGGGACCTTACATGGCACCGGAGCTGCTGGATGTGGTGGCTGGGCCCCAACATTCATGTTGTCCCTGCACAGTGCTTTCTGCTATACAACAGGGTCACTCCTGCCCCAAGACTTTGCTCTGGTGGGGAGAGAGTGCTGGAATCACCACTAAATATCTGTGCAATACAAGTCAACTTTTTCTTCTTTTCCTGTAGCTTATCAGCACAGGAACCTAGTGGTAGTTGAGGCAAAGAAAAGATCATCCCAAGGATGGGATTCTGACCTTAGACATATACCCCAGGGGATGAATGTCCATCACTCTAAACATATTCAGGGCCGCTCCTGCCCTAGCATAACATGGTGCTGGCCCAAGCAGGCAGGGACCTGCCAAGATTCCAGTTAGCAGGAGGTCAGCACAAAAGAGTTCTTGCCATAGGGACCCCGGGGCAGGATCCTCAATCACTATTTTGTCTGAAGCATGAAGCCAAGGTCAGACCTGAAAGCGTGGCAGAGCCCTCCCTCCCCCAGAGCAACAGGATCACAGCAAGGCCAGCAGCCACATGGCCTTAAAGCAAAGCAAGCAAATGACAATGATTGCTCTTCCCATCCTCTGGGTAGGACCAGGACAGCTGCCCAGAATCGAGGCCAGAGGAGAGGGTGGAATGGTGTTGTTAGGGTGACAGAGCCACAAGGTAAAAGAGGTGGGAGGTTGGGAAAAGTCTTTCCAGGTGGGGAGAAAGCTATGGATGTGGTTAAGGTAAATAGAGAGAGGCTGGCTGCCCGCCCCACCCAGTTCATCCCCTCCAAGGACTGGGTTCAGAGGAATCTCCATGAAAAAGTCGGTAATGAAGCAATATGTGCAGTGGTTAAAAAGCACAGACTTTAGATTTAGAGACCAAAGGAACTGCTCTAAACACACAACTGTACGCTTAGTAGCTCTATGGCCTCAGGCAGTTGTTCTCAAAGTGTGGTCCTTTGTCCAGCAGCAGCAGCCTTACCTGGGAACTTATCAGAAATGCAAATTCTTGGGCCCCACCCCAGACTTCTGAAGCACACTCTGAGGGTGAGGTCCTGCGCACCCGTGTTGGATCAAGCTTTCCAGGTGACTCTGCTACAAGCTAAAGCGTGAGAACCATGAACCTAGGGGATAGTTACCAACCATTCTAATGCACAGTGTTCCCATCTGTAAAATGTGGATAACAGTACCTACCTCATAGGGTTATTGTGAGGATTAAACGAGATCCTGCAAATACAGAGTTTAGCACAGGGCTTAGTACATTGTAAGCCTTCAGTGAATGTCAGTTATTATTACTAGTATCTCCCACCTAGTCTGCAAAACAAAAGAATCCAGGGCCTACTATTGCCTCTTCCTGGGCCATCTAGTCAGTGTTATTTGTGAAGCACCCCAGTGTACATTCCCCACCCCACCCCTAGGGGGTGGGGGTTCACTGTGTAGCCAGGGAGGGAGAAGTGCTAAGAGGTGCCCTGGTTCAGGCCCCAACTGGGAGCTACCAGCTGTGTGAAGCTGTCAGGTGTGAAGCTTCCCTTTTTATCTCCCACATCACGATGAACAGGGACATGCTGGCTGCTCAGTCCTCACTGGAGGAGGATATTGACCTCAGCTTCTCCATGTCTCACCACCATCACCTATTCCAGGGTTACTGGAAAACTATGAATCCAGTAACAGACTGGACAGGTAAATGTGCTTGTGCAAACAGTCCAGAAGGGGCTAACTTCGTGGTGTGAACGTCCTTGCTCTCCCATCTAACACAGTGCAGGGGTACATTCTGGTCTCTATGGTTACCAAGAACAGCCTTGCCCAGGAGGACCTGGAGTATAAACAGCCAGAAGTGAGTCCGTGGTTGCCATGTCTGGAAGGAGGCATCGCACAAGAGCAAGGGAGGAGAAGGCGGGGCACCTGCCAGCTCCCTGGGGCAGAAGAAGTCTTTTTACCTGAAAACGAATCTCACAGGCATAGAAATCTCCCTGCATTTATACTTGGCACATGGAGTTTTGAACAGTCGTTCTCATTTTTCTTTAAAGATATCGCTTTTTAAATATTTTTTCAATTTTTCTATCTTTATTAGACAGAAAGAGTCAACTTGATGCTAATCTGTCTTTAACGTGCTAATTTCCCATTTAATAAGGAATTTCTGTGAGAATTACCAGCTGTAGCTGCAAGAAGTGAAATTCCTCCCTGGAAAATAAGATGGGTGAATGACTAAGTCCAGAGTGAACATCAGAAATGAAGAGTTGAAAGCCAAATACCCTATATTCACATATGTATGATAACTGTAGCTTAACTACTAGGTCTCCACCGGCTGCCTCTTTCTCCTCATGCTGCCAAATCGGGATGTGGGTAATGATCACAATTTGCTGTATCCTCAAGTTATCTTTTTGTACAAAGATAAACTATTACAATGAGAGAAAACAAAGTACTAGTGTGGGATTTAGAAATGATCAGGTTTGTTTCTTCATATTTGATGTTCTGGATGACTCTCCCTTGACTCTCAGCCTCTCCAAGCCCCCAGCCAGCAATGCTCTGAGAATCTCGGGGGTCCTAACCCCACCTCCCACCTACATGTGCATAGGGGCCATGACAGAGCAAGTTGTAGTGAAATAGGCCTAGAGCAGTGCCCTAGTCGAAAGTAACCTGGCTAGGAGTCTCTGCCTCTTGGGCATCTTACCCCTGCTACCACCCATGGCTCAGAGGTACAGGCTCCAAGACCACTGGACTGGGGTCAGCCTTCCTTTCCCTGATCTCCTGCTCCCCACGCCAGTCTTTTTAAGCAAACAAACATGTGCACCTCAATATGAGGCAGGGTACCTCAGTGTGTACCCAAATCTAGTACAGCACCCATGACTGCCCAGGTGGCTAGAGTACTGTCCACAGCCCCTTCTCCATCCCAGGAAAAATTCAGGCTGTTTCTCTCAGCTCCATTGGATGATGCAGAAGACCCCACACCTTAGCCTAACCCCCAAGACCACCCCTATTTCCAATACCAAGCTGCTCCCATAATCACTATAGAAAGCAAATGGACTTAGGAGGGAGAAAGGGGTATTAGAAGATGCTGGACTTTGGGGGGCATGGATCCCCCTTTCAGAATCTCACAAAAGCTATTGTCCTCTCCCCAGGGGAAATAATAAACATCCATGCCCCATTTTCAGAGGGTTCACAGACCCTAAGGCCCATCTTTGGGGCCTTCAGTCCTTGGACCCTGGGTTTAAAATCCCTGCTACACAGCGAATCCAGTCCCAGAGTGCAGAGAAAGAAGCAGAACCAAGTTCTCAAACACCCTTTCCCTTTTCAGCAAGCCAAACCTGGGAGCAGCAAGGGGCGGGGTGGTCAGGCAGAGAAGGACAGCCATCCAGAACACTCTGGAATCATGATCTGAAGAGCAAAGAGGGGCTGTGTCCAGCCGGCAGTGGCCGGACAGAGGAAATACAATGTCCGGCTGCTGGCCATTCTTACTCTCTCTGCCACCATCTGGATCTCTGGCCCTATCCTGACCCCTGGTGGCTACCCATGGGATGAGGCCAGGCAACTTCCCAAGCTCCTCCCTGCCCTGGGGGCACGGGGAAGCTAGCTGGTCCAAGCACAAGGGGAAGATGAATTCACAGATCCCAGGAGGTATCAGCATGTTTCCTTCAGGAGGGTTCACTCCATTGCAGTCACCAGATGCCTTCTCAATATAAGTCCAGCAATCAATCAAATACATGTACACGAAGAAAGCATTTTACCTGTCAAGTTGACAAAAGGGTGTGTGTGTGTGTGTGTGTGTGTGTGTGTGTGTGTGTGTTACAACTAAAGGTCAATGCAGGTCAATATGCTAAAAAGTCACGGGGATGTAAAGTACAGCATAGGGAATATAGTCAATAATATTGTAATCACTATGTGTGGTGTCAGATGGGTACTAGATTTATTGGGGTGATCACTTTGTAAGTTATATAAATGTCTAACCACTGTGCTACACACCTGAAACTAACATAATAATGCATATCAACTATAATTAAAAAGTTAAGAGGCAGTCAGTTAGCTCAGGTGGTGAGAGCGCAGGCTCATAACACCAAGGTTGCCGGTTCGATTCCCACATGGGCCAAGGAGCTGCACCCTCCACAACTAGATTGAAGACAATTACTTGACTTGGAGCTGATGGATCCTGGAAAAACACACTGTTCCCCAATAAAATTTCCTTAAAAAGTTTAAAAAGTGTTTTTTAATAAAAATAAAAAATGCAGGTCAGGGTGCAATAACACCAGCACTCTCATGCACAATTGGTGAGAGTATAAATTTGTACAGCCTTTCTGCAAGTGATTCTAGCAAAATAAATAAAAAACCTTACAAAGTATTTCTGTCCTCTGACCCAGTAATTCTGCTGTTAAGAATCCAACGTCAAGAATCAATAGACTGGAAGAACATGTTACCTGAAATTTGAATTAAATGGCAGAAGAGAAAATAAGATTAGTCAAAAGTGATCATTGCTGAAGCTGGGTGATGGGTACATGGAAGTCTTTATTTTATTTTTTTGTTGTTAACTTTGGTATATGTTTGAAATTTCCATGATAAAACATTTTTAAAGGAAATCATCAGATATGTAAAGATTTGTATAAAAGATTCAAATTTTGGGGGGCCGGCCAAGTGGCTCATTGGTTAAGAGTTGGCTTGGGAGCACAAGCTCTGAGCAGCAGGGCTGCCGGTTCGGTTCCCACATGGGCCAATGACGCTGCACCCTCTACAGCTAAGATGGTGAACAACAGCTTGACCTGGAGCTGGGCTGCCATGAGTTGCTGGCGACTGCATAGGCTGCAGTGGGCCTGCAGTGGGCTGCCGTGAGCTACCATGAGAGACGGGCGGCTAATGTGAGCGACCGGCAGCCACCGTGAGCAGCCGTCCAATGATGGCGACTGACTGCCTCAGCCAGGAAAGAGTGCAATGATCACAATCCCAACATGGGCCAGTGAAGCGACATCCTCCACAACTAGACTGAAGATCAAAAGGACAGCAACTTGTCTGTTCTCCTTCCCCAATTCCCCAATAAAATCTTTAAAAATTTTTTCAAATTTTTAATAGCAAAAACTGTGCAAACAGCATAAAAGTGCTTTGCTAGAATGGTTAAACAAATTATGCTGTATCCAAACAGTGAAATATTATGCAGTCATTAAAAATTCAAGGATATTTTAATGACATGGAAAAATGCTTACAGTGTAATGCAAAGTGAATAAGTAGGATACAAAATTGCATACGCAACATTTAACTAATTACGTTAAATAAAAAGTGAATAGAAGAGAAGACTATCTGAAAATACATTAAAGTGTCTGTTATGTAATGAGACTGTGGGTGATTTTTATTCTTGATATTGTGCTTTATTTTCCTAATTCTATAATGAGCACACTTTACTTTTATAAATAGGCTCAATATATTGCATTTGTTAAACTAATACTAACTTGGGAGTCTGAGATATATTCAAAACCAAGAGCTGCCATATATTATATTAGCTGTGCAACACTGAACAAACTTTTCGGTCCCAGATTTCTCATGTATAAAACTGGCATAATGCCATTGTATTTTCCAAGCCATATTTACTGGACATGTACTATGCACTAGGCAGGCATTGTGCTGAGTGCTTTTCCCCCATATATTATCACATGTACTTTCACACATGATCATTTCAATCCAATAAACTCTAGAGTAGGTTATGGCATCCTCATGTGTATCCTTAGAGATACACAAACTGCAGCTCAGGAAAGTCAGGGAATATGCTCAGGCTTACCCAGAGAATCAGCAGTAGAGTCAGGATTCAGACAGAAGTCTGTCCATCTTTGAAAGCCCAGCTCTTGGGCCCAGCTGCTCGCAGTTAGTTTTATTGCCAGGATTGAATGAAGAAATGAAGGTGGAGTGCCATACACAGTACCTCGCTCCAAGCACAGAGCTGCTCCCTTTAATGTTGCTTCCCTTTTCTATGACCCCTGGACATTGGTAAATTGGAGCAAAACAAACCAGTGTACCCTCCATAAAAAAATTTTTTAAAAAGTGTTTCTGCCCTAAGATGAGAAATTATAGGACCTGTAGGAACAGACCAGATGGGCTGGAAAGCTGCATCGCTCAGGGAGATATGGGGGGCTGAGACTCTGTGCCCCACAAGTTCCAGGGCAGTTCTGTCAGTGACTTCTTCAGGGCTTCATCAGACCCCACACCTTGATTTGCAGCTGAGAATTCAGTATGGAGTCACCCTACCAACAATGCATCTCTCCCTACCTTCCACTTACCCTGCACTCTTCCTCCCTAAAGAATAGAGCACTGGAGTAGCCAGTTAGCTCAACTGGTTAGAGCACAGCGCTCATAACACCAACGATGCTGGATTGATCCCCACATGGGCCACTGAGCTGTGCCCTCCACAACTAGATTGAAACAACAACTTGACTTGGAGCTGATGGGTCCTGGAAAAACACACCGTTCCCCAATCAAAAAAATATTTTTTAAAAAGAATAGGGCACAGGTCTCAACCAGGCCCAGACACTGGTTTTTCTTTTCTTGTTTTCTTTTTTCTTAGAGAAAAGGAGACTCTTAGGGGCTGAGTAGGACAAGGCACTGTGTGAAGAAGGAAGGCCTGAATATCTAGGGGTGAGTGATGTGATGCAGCTGGGCCTACCCTAGAATGTCCTTCTGGATTCATTTCAAATGGCTCTTGCCCTAGGGAGCCAGCCTAAGCGAGGTTCCATTCCTATTCCTTCTTTCCACCCTCCAAACCTGTCACAGCACTAACTGCACTAGAACTGCTTATTCGTTGTCTTCTCTACTAGATAGTAAGCTCCATGAAGGCAGGCACAACAGTGTTCACCACTGTATCTCTAGCCCCTGGCAATGAGCCTAGTACATAATAAGCTATGTAAGTGTGGGTGGGAGGGAGGAAGGAAGGTCGGTTGGTCTCTACCACCAGTTTTGTTCCAAGTGGACCCGTAGCTGCTCTGTTCTGTGCTAAGCACTTAGAAGATGTGGTCCCTGCACTAGAGGCTTAAAATTTCCATGTTCCTTCAACCACATATCCCCCTTTAGGAAAACAAAGTGCAAGGGAAATTCCTGTTTATTCCAAACCTCATGCTCTTCATTTTTACCAAAGTATTCAAAATGGAGCTCCTGAATCAAAGGGAAGTTCCCAGGTACATGGAATCTTGGGAGGAATTATATGTCTCAAAACATCTGAAGTCTAGTGTTCTAACCCTAGCTCTGCCACCTCTGCTGTGTGACCACCAGTGTGTGACTTCCTTCTCTGGGCCTCAGCCCTCTTCTCTGTAAAATGATGGGGTGGACCAGACCTAGTATGAAAATAAAAGCAATTGAGTGCATTTGATTATTTACAGCATTGTAATTGGACAGTGTCCACCTTACCAGATGCTTAAGGGCAGAATAAATGCAGCATCTAAGTAAGCTGAGGAGGTAGGAAAAACAGTATGTGCCTATGTCCAGCTATAAACAGCAAGGCCCAGGATGTGCTGCCCCTCTGGTAAGTGGTCAGTAAGGGGCGGTAGGCTGCAGGGGGACTTGCCTCAATAAGGGCCCAACCAAACATGTCTGTGTCTTTGCCTTTAGGTTTGCAAAACAGAAGACTCTGAAGCCCCAAGACCTTCATGGTACAGCCAAGGGTGACCCCTCGCTCCCCATTCAAAAATAATACACTCACGTCAGCCCTCCCCCTGCAGAGGGGCAACCCTGGGGGGCAATAGTTGGTGTGGGGTGAAGGATGGCAAGGCCTAGAAAAGCATTGGTGGAGCCAGGCTTCCTGTCAGGGCCCCATTTCAAGCTTCCTCAGAAAGTGCTGGTGGGGAAACCTCCTGGTCCCGCTGCCGTGGTTACTTAGGGAGGGCAGTGGTCTTGGTGGACACAGGCATCAAAGGCTTCCTGGCTTCTGTCCAAGCAGCTGGCAGATTCATCCTTCTCCCCAGAGCCCTGCAAACACCACTTCTAGCCCTCCAGCCTCTGCTTGGGCTCTTTCTGCATGGATTTCTATGCTCACGCTTGCCCTTCCCTGTGCAGAGCTTTCTCTCTCCCTTCACAACCCTTATTTCAACTTTCTCCGTCTCCATATCTATCTCTTTCTCCTTCCTTCTCCTCCTCCCCAGCTTCTCTCCTCCTTGCCATCCCTCACCAGCCCCAGAATGGGTCTCCCTCCCTTCCTCTCTGCCAGTATCTCCCTCCTCCTTCGCTCTGAACCCTGCACCTCTTTCTTTGTATTCCTCTCGCCCTCTCCCGGCCACGCCAGCATCTCTCCTCCCCCGCCTGGCTTCGGCCTCCCCCAGCCTCCAGGTCTTCAGCTCAGTCTCCTCCCCCTCCATCCCCTCCCCTCCTCCCGGCCTCACCCCACTCCCTGCCCGCATCCCAGGGTATCTTGCCATCCTGGGGGTTCTCTGTGCCTCTCAGCTTCCTGTCTACCTGCCTCCTCCCTCCCGGCAGGTTTGTTGGGCATCCATCCTTTTCTGCCTGGGCATCCCCCCACCGCCGCTATCTTCGCCACTGTCTCTTCTTCTGTCTCCTCCTCTTCCCACCCTCTCCTCTCCTCTCTTCTCCCTGCCCCTTTAAATCTGCCTGGCCCAGCCTCCCCCGTGATGCTGGGATGGAGCAAACATTGATTTGTGCTGGGATGGAATCGGAATTTTGATATTTTTTCCTCTCACAACCATAAGAAGAAAAAAATAATAAAAACACCCTCTCTTGGTTGCCCCCTCTCCCTTCCCATCCAGTTCCCAGCTCCTCTTCCCTAGCTCCATCCAAGGCGGATTTTTTTTTTCTCTACACTATTCTCATCTCCCCCCACACCCCTGCCACTACCTTGCCCCCCCCCTCCCCGCCTGCTCCTCCAGCTGGGGAGAGAGGGGACTCTCTCCTTCGGCTCCCCCACCTTCGCTCTCTGGGTAGGAGCAGTCTCTCCGGAAGGGGAGGGGGCTTGGCTTGTGCGGGCGAGGTGGGAGTGGAGGTATCCTGCCATGGACGCCGAGCCTGGGAGGCTGCCTGAACCCCAGCCCACATGGTGAGTAACCTACCCACTCCCT
Source organism: Hipposideros armiger (assembly GCF_001890085.2). Lineage (NCBI taxonomy): Eukaryota > Metazoa > Chordata > Mammalia > Chiroptera > Hipposideridae > Hipposideros > Hipposideros armiger. The sequence continues at coordinate 744,500 of NW_017731735.1, forward strand.
CCTGCCTGTCTGCCCATCTCCACCTTCGCCTTTTCCTGCAGAGCCTCCCCCATCCCCATCCTTTCCCTCACCAAACCCTCTGCCCACCTTGCCCCATCTCTACCCTACATTTTCAAAGCCCTCCGCCTTGCCTAGGAAGCCAAAGAACCAGGACAGAGGGGTCCTGACAGAAACCAAGGAAGGGGGTAGACTAAGACCCTGCCCAGCCCCCTCTCAGGACCCCCGCAACTGCCATCCACACTCGACATTTTGGGGTTCTAGGTTGGAGAAGTGGGACTCCCGCTTGAGATTGGGACCCCAAGTCTTGGGAGGGACCCTCTACAAGAATGGAGGGTTGGGGGAGCCCCCGTGCCTCCAAAGCTTAGGAGCTGCTGGAAGACGCTGCCGAAGGGTGGGGGGTTGAGGGGCGATGCTGATTCCGGGGAACCACTGGGCCAGGGAGCGGCGGGCAAAGAGGAGGGGCCCCGCTCGCCACTTCCCCCCTCTTTCTCCGCAGCCACTCAGGATGAGGGTCCGGCCCTGTCAGCCCGCGCTGGGGCCCCCCCGCCCGGCCCCGGTCTAACTGCCCCCGCCCCCAGGCCTCGCCCGGCTCCCAGGCCCCCAGCCGGCTCTCCAGCCCCAGGATGCGCTGAGCCGCCGGGGGGCTGAGGCCGCGCCAACTACATGCATGTCCCCCGGGGGCAAGTTCGACTTTGACGACGGGGGCTGCTACGTGGGGGGCTGGGAGGCGGGGCGGGCACATGGCTACGGCGTGTGCACGGGGCCCGGCGCCCAGGGCGAGTACAGCGGCTGCTGGGCGCACGGCTTCGAGTCACTGGGCGTCTTCACGGGGCCCGGCGGACACAGCTACCAGGGCCACTGGCAGCAGGGCAAGCGCGAAGGGCTGGGCGTGGAGCGCAAGAGCCGCTGGACATACCGCGGCGAGTGGCTGGGCGGGCTAAAGGGGCGCAGCGGCGTGTGGGAGAGCGTGTCCGGCCTGCGCTACGCCGGGCTCTGGAAGGACGGCTTCCAGGACGGCTACGGCACCGAGACCTACTCCGACGGAGGTGCGGGGCCCGGCCCACTACTGTCTGTCTATTCGTCCGCGTGCGCCTCCCCGTCGGCCTGGCCCGCGTATGCCTT
>NW_017731735.1:745686-774745 GCF_001890085.2 Hipposideros armiger
CACACCCCATGCCCCGTTGTTTTCCCATCAACATCCACCTCTGTGCCCATCTTTCTGCCTTCTCCTCCCACCATCACACATGCCTTCTTCATTTGTCTGCCCCCTGCCTGCTTTCGCTTTCCCGAATCTGCCTGCCCTTCCCTGTCTGCCTGTCCCTCACCGCCCCCCACCCTCTTCCCCATCTACCCGGCTCTCACACATCCGTCTGCCTGTCCCTTACACCCCTCTTCTGGGCTGGTCCCACACACCTCCCCTCTCCACCTGCGTATCCCTAACCCCTCTGCTCTGCCTATCCCCTCACATTCCTTCTTTTGGCATGCCCCTCCCCCCCAGTCCTGTTTGCTAGTCACATGGCTATCCTACACACCCTGTCAGCCTGTCCCTCACACCCTCTGGACTGTCTGTCCTTCACACACCTCAGCCTGTCTGTCCCTCCCTCTTTCCCTTGTCTACCTGCACTGCCAAAATCCAGGGGTCTCTTGCTACTTGTCTGTCTTCACTCCACTCTTCCACACCTTCCGACCTAACCTGGCCTGTCCGCAGCTCCTAGTGCCCTTCCCCAATTTCCACACTAAGGCTTCAAGGGGCGCTTGGGGCCTGGGGTGCAAGGAGCAGGTCCTGACTCTTTCTCCCACTCCTACCCCCACCGCAGGCACCTACCAGGGTCAGTGGCAGGCGGGGAAGCGCCACGGCTACGGGGTGCGCCAGAGCGTGCCCTACCATCAGGCGGCGCTGCTGCGCTCGCCCCGCCGCACCTCTCTGGACTCTGGCCACAGCGACCCCCCGACGCCGCCCCCGCCCCTGCCCCTGCCAGGCGACGAGGGAGGCAGCCCGGCCTCCGGCTCCCGGGGCGGATTCGTGCTGGCCGGGCCCGGGGACACTGACGGCGCGTCCTCCCGCAAGCGCACCCCCGCGGCCAGCGGCTTCTTCCGCCGCTCGCTGCTGCTCAGCGGGCTCCGGGCAGGCGGGCGCCGCAGCTCCTTGGGCAGCAAGCGGGGCTCCCTGCGCAGCGAGGTGAGCAGCGAGGTGGGCAGCACAGGACCCCTGGGCTCCGAGGCCAGCGGGCCCCCGGCCCCAGCGCCGCCCGCCCTCATCGAGGGCTCCGCCACTGAGGTGTATGCGGGCGAATGGCGCGCGGACCGGCGCAGCGGCTACGGCGTGAGCCAGCGCTCAAACGGGCTGCGCTATGAGGGCGAGTGGCTGGGCAACCGGCGGCACGGCTACGGGCGCACCACCCGCCCCGACGGCTCCCGCGAGGAGGGCAAGTACAAGCGCAACCGGCTGGTGCACGGAGGGCGCGTGCGCAGCCTACTGCCTCTGGCCCTTCGGCGGGGCAAAGTCAAGGAAAAGGTGGACAGGGCTGTCGAGGGCGCCCGTCGAGCAGTGAGTGCTGCCCGCCAGCGCCAGGAGATCGCTGCTGCCAGGTGGGCATCAGGTGCAGAGGCTAAAGCTGGGCCACTGGGAAAAGGTACCCTGGGAACAGGGAAAGGGGTTGGTGCCTAAAGGAGGACCAAGACCCAAGGCCTAGGGCCTTGTGGGGAAGAGCAGGCCTAGAGCCAGGCAGTTGTAGCCCTGAGTGTTTGGGTTGTTTATATCTGAGGCTACAGGTGGATATAGGTGTAACTGTGGGTGGCTGGGTATTTGAGGGAAGCCGTGTTAGACTGTGTGTCTCAGTGTCTTTTGTGGGGACATGTGTCATTGAGTGTGGGAGTAGCAATGAGTGCTGCTTTATGCAGGCCCAGAAACCTCTTAGCACTCAGACACTCTCTAGTTTTCCTCTTCTTGCAGCTGATCCAGCCTCAGGCCAGGAGCAACAGCACTGGGCAGGGAGACAGGGAGTATGCATTCCTAACCACATCCCAGCCTGCCCCTAATCTGATATCATTTCATCCTGGTGCCTTGAGGGCGTCTAGTTTGTACAGTTGACCTATCCACCTAAAAAGATAGTCCCTCTCAGCCTCGGCGCCTCTGCCTTTCTTTATCCACTGATAAAGGTTTGAGGGGAGGAGGCTTGCCTGTAAATGAAATATTTTTTCTGTAAATCAGATTACATTTCCATGCATCAGGAACCTTGTTATCTAAAGCAGCACTGTCCAGTAGGAATTAAATGTAAACCAAGTACCTAATTTTAAATCTTCTAGTAGCCATATGAAAAAAATAAAAACAGATGAAATGAATTTAAATAATATATTTTATTTAAACCAATATATCCAAAATATTATCATTTCAACCTACCTACAGTCAATATAAAATTGCAAGTGAGATATTTATATTCCTTTTTTTTTACTAAGTCTTTGAAATCTAGTATATATTTTATACTCACAACACATCATTTCAATTCAGACTAGATACATTTTAAATGCTTAAAGCTACATATGGCTTGTGGCTGTTGGGATAGCCCAGATCTAAAGAAAGCCAAAAATCCATTTGTAATGAGGTTCACAGGCCCCCAATTTATGCCATTCACACATATGAATTTTTAGATGTTGGATTTTCTTCAAAGGGGAGGCCACAGTTGAAGGATTTTGTTTAATTTGGGGACTGTTTCAGAAGACCAGAGGTCAAGATATGTCCAAATATGCTTCATGAGTGTGTGTGAGTGCGTGCGTGCGTGTGTGTGTGTGTGTGTGTGTGTGAACATATCATATCCAGAGCAGATGCCTCAGCCAGAGAATGTCTATCTGTAGTCATATCTGAGCATCTGGGTGGTTAGAGTCCAGGGCCTTAAGCCAGGAAAGGGGGAGGGCAGTGCACCAAGAAGCACTTTAGGCTAGATGGGGAGTGGGCATGTGCAGGAAAAACTTGATCTCAGTAACTAGAGGATCAGGCAGTGGGAGGAGGCTGGTTGGTCTCCCCAGCAACAGGCCTGGCAAACCTGATTGGCTGCCAGCTTCCATGGAAACAAGCAGAGCCTCAGCAGCAGGTGTCTCTGCCAGGTAGCCTGAGCCTGGCCAGATGCCTTAGCACAGACTGGGTCTACTGCTTAGGATTTGATCATCCGTACCCTCCCACTCAAAAACACAGGCCCTTGTCAGTGTTGCAGTTTCTTGGCCACCAGTAGAGCTCAGTGTAACCCAAGGTTGTGATTCTCATCCCCTGCCCTAAACCCTAAGACCAGCTCAGTTTCAGGACAGGGCTAGTCATATAGGGTCTGAAAGCCCTAAAATGGAAGAATAGTATTATCTGAGATTCCCTCCAAGCAGGCTGTAAAGGTCCTTGACCCACCAGGTTTGAGGCGAGGAGGCTGACCATATCTTCCAAGGTAGATGTAGAGAAGGTGGATCTAAGTCTGCAGTGGACATCACCACTTCTCTCCCCTCCCCCATACTCAGACTGCCTTCCTAGGCCAGATTAAATAGATCTAGGTCCAGAGGGAGTCATGGGTCTTGATCCATTCAAGCCCACGGCAAGGATATCAGTGAGGATTACAGACCTAATTTAATGATTACAAGGCATCTACCATTAACAACAGAGGGTGAAAGGGAAGGGAAAATTGAGAAAGTGTCTGACATCAGAGGGAGAACTGGGAAACAACAGTAGGGAAAGGACTGATGATGCTTCAAGGTTACCTGTACCTAAGGAGCAGGGCAGGATGCAAGGGGGGGTTGTGGAAGGGAGACTAGGAGCTAACCCAGAAGGTATAATCACAGTGATGTGAAAGCATTCATGTTGTCAGGGAGATGGAATAGATAATAGCAGAAAGGGGAACCCACCTTTACTCCAGTTGCAGAGCTCAGAAAGGATGAGGTAGTGCGGGGGGCAGTGGCAGTGAGGAAGAGGGGAGAACAATGTGATGACAAAAAAGGCTGAGGAAAAGCAAGATGTGAAATTCTCATGTCAGGAAATCTGCAGGGAGAGGCAAATGCAATAATAAGGGCTAGCAGCAGTGAGGGGAAGGGAGAGGACGGCGCACAGGAAGGGTGTGGGGGTGGGGTGAAGAGGGGCAGAACTGAGGTTACAGAAAACCACCCTGGACCCCACAGAGAGCTATGCGACCCCAGAAGTATGAGAGGAGATGGTAATAACATGAAGTATTGGCAGCCAAGAGGGCGGGAAGGCATAGCTTGTAAGCACCAAGCAGGTGCGACTGCAGAGGGATGTGCTAAGCGAGTGAGGTCTCAGTTGTCACTGGGAGGGGAGCAGGACATAACAGGAATATGTCCTGCTCCAGGAATAACAGAGCTGAGGGCAGGGAGGGAGGGCCTGGCCCTGCAGCTTGAAGAAGTGAAGTGTTACTACAGGACCTAATGGTGGAAGGGTGTGAGAGGAGCAGTAGGGTGTAATGACAGCAGGCCCAGCCCAGGTCTAGAAGGGGAAACCAAAGGCCAGCTGCCCTGCCTGACCAGGGAAGGGGAGTAGCTGGCAAAGTGTGAGCAAGGCCTGGGCTCTGATCTGGAGGATGTGATGTAGTGAGGACACGGGCCAGGGGGCTGGAGCATCTGAGCAGGCCTGTTAAATCCCTGTCCCTGGTACCCAACAGGGCAGCAGACGCCCTTTTAAAGGCAGTGGCAGCCAGCAGTGTTGCTGAGAAGGCTGTGGAGGCTGCTCGAATGGCCAAGCTGATAGCCCAGGACCTGCAGCCCATGTTAGAGGCCCCAGGTGAGGCATGGGCAGCCAGGGGTGAGGGGTGGGTCCCCTGGGGAGCTGGAGGGGAAAGGGGAAGGGAATTTCCACAGGGGACTGGAGATGGGAAAGCCAGGGTGTGAGGGTCTGAGGGGATGGAGGGTGGGAGCGTAGGGAGTAGAACTGGCAATTGATGAAATAGGGTAATAAGGACAAAGGGTTGAGGTCTTACACCAAGAGGCTGTAAGCCTGTTCTGGGAGGCACCCAGTCAGAGGATAAAGCTGTAGCTTTTGCAACACAAGGCCAGTTAGGCCCCTCTGATTCTTAGCTATCCCTGTCCCAGGCCACAGACCCAGGCAGGACTCAGAAGGTTCCGACACAGAGCCCTTGGATGAGGACAGCCCTGGGGTGTACGAGAATGGACTGACTCCCTCAGAGGGCTCCCCTGAACTGCCCAGCAGCCCTGCCTCTTCCCGTCAACCCTGGCGACCCCCTGCCTGCCGGAGCCCACTGCCTCCTGGAGGGGACCAGGGTCCCTTCTCCAGCCCCAAAGCTTGGCCTGAGGAGTGGGGGGGCCCAGGTGAGCAGGCAGAGGAACTAGCTGGCTATGAGGCGGAGGATGAGGCTGGGATGCAGGGACCAGGGCTCAGAGACGGTTCCCCACTCCTTGGAGGCTGCAGTGACAGTTCTGGAAGTCTTCGAGAGGAGGAGGGGGAAGATGAAGAGCCCTTGCCCCGGCTGAGGACCCCAGGGGCCTTGGAGCCTGATCCCATGGCCACACCAGTCCTGAGGGGCCCATCCTCAAGGGGTCCTGAAGCTGGGTGCCTGATGGAAGAGCTTGATGAGCCAGCTGCAACTGAGAGGCCTGCCCAGCCGGTGAGACAGACACACTCCATCCCGCTTTGTGCCCTCTGAGTATCAGCTCCTTTCTGGCCCCCCTTCTCCAGAAAGCCTTGCTTCTCACCCTTTTCAGACCTCACTCTGATCCCCCTGAAAGACTTTGTTTTGGATTCAGCTTTCTCTCTGCCTGCCCAGTCTCAGATCATAACCCACCTCAAAAAATTTTTAAAACTTGAGATCTGGAAGAAACCTTAGAGACCTCCATGTCCAATTCCCTCGTTTGACAGAAGGGGTAAATGAGGCCCAGAGCACTGAAAGTAACTTTCCCAAGGTTACAAACAAATAATTAACGGTAGAGCCAGAACATCTTTCCCTGTTCTCCTTCCATATCATTTCCAGCTCCCGGTTTCCTTCTCCACCCCTGCCCCCACCTCCACACTTTCTCTCTTTGGTGCCCAGAAATAAAAAAGGAAAAGCTTGTTCCCTCCCCACCCTGACTCTCCCTCCCTCTCCTGGGAAGAAGGGAAATAGGAAAGAAAGCAGAAAACCAGGAAGGGTGGAGTGTCTCCAGAACTCTCCACTCTGATTGGACTCCAGGCCTTCTTCTGTTTCCTAGCAACCACATCCTCACCCCTTCATCCCTCTCTGCTTTACTGCAGTACCGGCTGCTGCTGCCAATGTATGCTAAGGCCAGGCGGCTGCCTGGGCCATGTGACACACTGGTGGGAGGGGAGTGGAGGGAAGAAGGAGGAAGGGCTGTTTCTGACTTGAGGGAGCCAGAGGGAAGGTGGGGCCCTGACTGGGAGAAGAGGGGTGTTTTGCAATCCAGAACAAAGGTTGGAGATGCCCCTGCTCTGGCCTTTGAGGAGAGGTGCCTAGGACCCTTCAGCTTTGCCACCTCAGCCAGGGCAGGAAGGTGGTCCTTGGCCTGGTCGTCAGGGACTGAGACTGCATTTCCCCCTGTCTCTCTAGGGAGCTGCCAATCCCCTGGTGGTGGGAGCCGTGGCCCTCCTGGACCTCAGCCTGGCGTTCCTGTTCTCCCAGCTCCTCACCTGAGGCTCCTGCCTGACCTAGTTCTGGCTTCGGGTGCTGCCTCTTCACTCCTTTTACCTGCCTTTTTCTCTTTTTCTCCTCCTGACTGTTTTTTCTCTAATCTTCCTCTTCTCTTTTTTCTTTTCTGTCTCCCTTTGTTTTTGTCTCTTGCTTTTTCTTTCCCCACTTTTCCTTTCAGATTCTCTCATTTATTCTGGATCTGTCTCTGTCTTCCTCACTCCCTTCCACCCCACCCCTTCTCTTTCTCTAGATTGTTTACATATGAAGGGCTTTTCTTGCTCAGAGTTGCTCTCTTCTCTGAGACACACAAATCTAAGTCAGACCATTGCCCCACACCCTCCCCGCCTTTTCTTTAGACCTGAACTTGGATGAGGGTGGAGGGTTGGTGTCTTGAGGAGTCTCCTGGAAGCGGAGTGGAAAGGAGGAAGAATATGGAGAAGGGATGACTGTATACTAGGCAAGGCACTGGCTGAGGTGCTGTGGCTCCCTAACCCAGGGACCTGGTATCTCTCTAAGGCCAAGTGAAAAAGCTGGAGGAGATACAACCACCATCTCTGACCTTGAAGGATCCTGTCTCCCCTCCAAGCACTGAGCTAGGTTCTTGCCTAACCCCATCCTTCCCTGAAGGGGGTATGGAGGGAAATGGAAAGTGGAGTGACTCCCTAGCATCTCCCACTTTCTTTCCTCAACAGCCAGCCCCTCGTCCAACCCAGCCCCCTCGGGTGGCATGCCATGTCCAGATCAATGTGTAAAGGAAAGAGCCCAATGCAGCCAAGTCTACCACCCTCTTTCTTCCTCTAAAAATTTGGTTGGTCTGGACTCACTTGTGGCCTTTGATTAAATTTCTAAGGGGCCTGAAGAAGACATTCATTCCTACTGCAGAGGTTTAGAGGCACTTGAGCAAGGACCCCACTCCCCAGCTCTGGCAGTTGTATGGGTGGAGGCAGTTCTGAAGAGAAATAGAACCAGACCAGGTAACAGGAACTCACAGGGCAGCACAAGCTGTGACAAGCTTAGTAGTCTCTAAGTGGGGTATATCTCTTCCCACATCACATCAGAATCTTGTGACATGGGAAAGCAACAGAAGGAGGGGATCACAGGAAGCCAATCTATCACACACTTTCCAGGCGGGGCAGAGGTGGGCGTCAAACCTGGGTGAGAGGTGGGCGGAGAGCCCTGTTGGAGGTTGTGGCTGATCTCTGGTACGAGCTTTTCCCCTGAGGGCAGGAAGCCCTAAGAAGAGGGTACTGTAAGGTCCCCAGGGGACCTTCCCTCCCTCCCCTGCATGAGGCAGAGGCAAGCTGCCTGCCAACCCCCTCCCCCTCCTCAAGGAATGGCCTTGCCTGGGAATGCCCGCCACACACACCCTCTTTTTTTCTAGTCCAACCGTTTACTCCTTGGCCTGCCTCCCTCCTTCCCCCCCTTTCAACCTTTACTTCTGATTTCTGTTTCATGGAATTTGGGATTGAAGTTCAACTACAACAGTGCCGCCAACACCAAGTCTTGCAGGAAAAAAAAAATACAAAGAAATTTAACAAAAAAAAAATATATTAATAAAAAAGTTCAAAAAAGGGGGGGGATTGTCATCTCCTTTGGGGTGCGATGGCTTCAAACCCAAGCTCTCTGAGGCTCCCTGGGTGGTGAAAATGTACGAGGAGCCCTCTTGGGGAACTTCAGGCCTGTTACAAAGTCTCCCAGTCCCTATAGAAGAGTCCTTCCCCCTAAACTCCAAAGCCTGAGGCCTGAGGTCAGAGGACTCAAGACGGCTCAGCAGGGCAGCCCATGAGGGGCGGGGTCCCGTGATGGGGGCGGGGAGAGGGAAGGACCAGACCAAGCACCAACCCCGGCCGGGCCCTGTACCAGGAAACGCCAGGGGGACAGGAACGGAGTTGAAACAGAAGCCAGGTGAGGCTGGCGCCCTGGTGTGGGGAACCTGGGGCCGCCTGAGATGCGAATGTGGGGAGGAATCCCGCGGAAGAAATAGTGCAGGGCCCTGGAGGGAAAGGAATGGCTTAGCTAAGGATGGGGAACCAGGTGGGGGCGGAGGGGGGCAAATAGGCGGGGCTCTGGCGCATGCTCAGTTGGAAAGGGTGCAGGGTGGGGTGAGAACGCATGCGTAGTGGGATCTCCTGGGGCGGGGAGGAATGGACGGAATTTGGAGAACCACGTGGGGAAAGGTGAATGTGGTCTCAGTTTTAGGGTAATTGTGGCACCCGAGCCTCCAGGATCCTGGCGCAGGGCAAGCCTGGACAGAAAGGCCAGGCACTCTGAGCCAGAGAGGGTTAAAGCCCTCTCCATTCCCGGGCTCTGCCCCCCAGGATGGTGATTCCTTCGCTGAAGCTTCAAGATCTAATCGAGGAGATTCGTGGGGCCAAGACCCAGGCCCAGGAGAGGGAAGTGATCCAAAAAGAGTGCGCCCACATCCGTGCCTCCTTCCGTGATGGGGACCCTCTGCATAGGCACCGCCAGCTGGCCAAACTGCTCTATGTCCACATGTTGGGCTACCCTGCCCACTTTGGACAGGTACTGGGCAGGGACACCTTCCTTCGGGAGTTTGATTAAGAAGACTAGTGCGGCGGGGTTTGGGACCTGCACACCTATTTGTGCCCCGATTTTTTAAATTCTACAAAGTTCGGAGCACACAATATGCACCACAGACCTCCTCCCCATTACAGCCCGTATTGGTCATCAGCTGGACTGAACCCTTTGTTCTCTGGCCAGGCCCATTCAGGGCACCTCCTCTCCTCTCCCATCTTCCTCAACTCCTGTTTCCTTGAAACTACTCGCTAACTCAGAATCTTCTAAGCCTCTCCTATGGTTGACGGGAGGGTGATGGGACTTGAGGGTGCCCCCAACCTGGTGTTAAGGAGGAAGATAGAAAAGGGATGTTAGTGCCTCTAGTTTCACCCTTGCCCCTTCCTGGTCTGCCCCCCTTCCCTATAGATGGAGTGCCTGAAACTCATCGCATCCCCCAGGTTCACAGACAAGAGGGTGGGCTACCTGGGGGCCATGCTTCTACTGGATGAGAGGCAGGATGCCCACCTGCTCATTACCAACAGCATCAAGAAGTGAGAGGGTTCTGGGAAGCACTTGGAATCAGGGAGATGGGAGAGAGGGGAACTGGGAAATCCCAGGGGGGCTGCCTGCTATAAGTACTGGAAGGACTGGATTTCTCAGAGGCCTGACTGACCGTCCTCCCAAAACTGCAGTGACTTGAGCCAGGGGATGCAGGCAGTACAAGGCCTGGCCCTGTGCACTCTGAGCACCATGGGCTCTGCTGAGATGTGCCGGGACCTGGCCACTGAGGTAGAGAAACTGCTCCGGGAGCCCAGCCCCTATGTGCGCAAGAAGGTGAGATGGCAGGACTCTAGGCACTTGCCCCTACAGAAACTGACCCCAGGTGGCAGAGGTGGGGGATAGTCCATCCTGGAAGACCCCTGCCCTCTCTGAGCCCCCTGACCCCTGCAGGCTGTTCTGACTGCAGTGCACATGATCCGGAAGGTCCCTGAGCTCTCCGACATCTTCCTCCCACCCTGTGCCAAACTGCTTCATGAACGCCACCACGGTAAGGCCATGGGGCTCCCCATCCCTTGCCTCAGCTGTGGTGGAAAATGGGACAGGAACCCCAGCTCATTCGAGAAGGATAGTATGTGCACATACAGAGTAGACTCTTGTGCCCAGCATTCACTTCCTCTGCCCTGACCCCAGGCGTCCTGCTGGGCACCATCACGCTGATCATGGAGCTCTGCGAACGAAGCCCTGCAGCCCTCAAGCACTTTCAAAAGGTGGGCTGGTAAAGCGACAGACCCTGGGCCAGGAAAACAGGGGCAGTGGGGTTGGAATGGGGCTGCAAGTTGAGAAGATCAGAAAGAATGCCCAGATAAGGCTGTGCCCTCCCTCCAGGTGGTGCCCCAGCTGGTGCAGATCCTCCGGACCCTGGTGACGACGGGATACTCCACAGAACACAGCATATCTGGAGTCAGCGACCCCTTCCTACAGGTGGGCTGACCCTTCCCTGCTGTATCCCTGGAACAAAGAGCTTGACAGTAAGACTATGGCCAGTGGTCACCTCCCAGAGAACAGTTTGGCTCAATCAGTGCCGTGGCCAGGGTGGCAGGCACAGGACGATTCCCAGGACCAGTGCAGGAAAGGGATGCTTGAAGGTCAGAAAATCCAGTTTGGTAACAGTAAAAAAACACCTGTCCCCAAGTCCCCTAGCCTCACATACCTCTGATCCCCTCCCAGGACCTAAAGGTCCTGTGGAGGGGAGTCAAGAGAGAGGTAAGGAGGCTCTAGGGAACCAGCCAGACCTCTTCCAATGCTCTCCTCAATTCAGATTTTTCTCCTCAGCCCGACTTCTAACCCCAAGAACCCCTCCATTTCTCAACCTTTAACCCACCCTCAGGTCCAGCTACTTCGTCTGCTTCGGATTCTGGGCCGGAACCACGAGGAGAGCAGTGAGAGCATGAATGACTTGCTGGCCCAGGTCGGGGGCTGGGAGGGGTGCTGGTTAGGTATGTTGCTCAGTGATCTCACCAGCCCTAGGCATCCCCTCATATGACCACTCACCATGTGGTGGCCGTAAAATTGTCTCTTTCTCCATTTCCTTCCAGACTGTGATCTCCATGAGGACAGGGACACAGTCTGTCTCAGTGTGGTAGCCCTTGGCACATAGTGGGGGCCCAGGGAACTTTGTTAGATGGTTGAGGATTAAATGGCATGGTGGAAACCTTCCAGAAACCTGAGAAGGGGACAGAGCCCCTTACACATGCATCTTCTCGCCCATCCACTCAGGTGGCCACTAACACAGACACCAGCCGAAACGCGGGCAGTGCGGTCCTGTTTGAGACTGTGCTCACCATCATGGACATCCGCTCTGCAGCTGGCCTGCGGGTATCCTCCCATATGCCTCTCCCACTGTGGCCCCACCCACTACCCCAGCCGGAAGACAGGTCCTGTGGCAGGCAGCCCCCACTCCTGAATGAGCAGATTGCTCCTTCCGTGACTGTCCCCCACCTCTGCCTCCCATAGGTTCTAGCTGTCAACATTCTTGGCCGCTTCCTGCTCAACAGTGACAAGAATATTAGGTAAAAGTCCCAGGTGTCTGGCTGGGTTGTGCTACTGAGCCCCTTGCCCTCTTCCCAGAGTCTCCCAATTCACTCTTATCGTTGTATCCAGAGAAAAATGTTGCGGAGAGGGGGCTGATGGCCATGATGTGATAGGTCCTCTCCCACTCTGTCCAGGTACGTAGCCCTGACGTCATTGCTGCGGCTGGTGCAGTCTGATCACAGTGCTGTGCAGCGGCACCGGCCCACCGTGGTGGAATGTCTGCGGGAACCTGACGCCTCCCTCAGCCGGTGAGCAGGACAGAAGGCCCACCACTTGGTGGCCAAGACCTGAACCAGCTCAGAGCAGCTGGAATAAGGGGACTAGGAGACAGGTACCTGGAGAAGGGGAGGGCCTGGACCACCTCATACAGAGATACGTTTTTCTCCTGCCAGGCGGGCCCTGGAACTGAGCCTGGCTCTAGTGAACAGCTCCAACGTGCGAGCCATGACACAAGAGCTTCAGGGCTTTCTCGAGTCCTGTCCCCATGACCTACGGGCTGACTGTGCCTCAGGCATCCTGCTGGCAGCAGAGAGGTGAGGTGGCAGGTACCCAGGAGGCAGAAAGGGTAGAATCTGGGGAGGGTCAGTGCCACGACTGAAGAGCCATATGTCCCCTAGGTTTGCCCCAACCAAGCGGTGGCACATAGACACCATCCTGCGTGTGCTGACAACGGTGAGGCAGGGGCTGGTCTGAGAGCTGGGCAGGAGTGGACAGGGCTCACTGCACTGACTTGGCCACGTTTACCACTCCAGGCAGGCTCCCATGTGCGGGATGATGCCGTGGCCAACCTGACCCAGCTGATTGGTGGAGCCCAGGAGCTACATGCTTACTCTGTACGCCGCCTCTACAGTGCCTTGGCACAGGACATCTCCCAGGTAATGTTCCCACCACCCAGGCTCAGGGCTGTCCAACCCTCCCAACCCTTCCTGGGCCACCTACTCCTTATACCTGGTTCCCAACTGTTTTTCCCTTGAGGATATAACTATCTATTGGGTTGTCGGAAAAGTCATGATGCATTTTTGCAACGAAAAACAGAGAAAAAAATGTCATGGCTTTTCCAACAACCCAATACTTGGTGGAGGAGACACTTAAGGACAGAGCCCTATTTTTAGTGAGAACACCTGAACTTCTGTCCTGGCTCTGGTACCTACTGGTTGTGTAACCACAGATGACTAATATAACCGTCTTTATGCCCAGCGCACTCAACTGTCTACCCTGCCCACCTCCCGGAGCTGTCTTAAGAATCAAATGAGATAAAAGCTTTCTGCATATATTAGGTTTTATTGTTACCTGAATGCTGAGTGAATTAACTGATGCTAGCCAGCATCTATAGCTCCCTTTTCATATTACTTAAGTAGGGTGAGTGGAAGCCATCCACTCCTTCTCAAGGGAGGGACCCTCTCGCTTCTCTGTCCTCACTGCACCCATTGTGGTCAGGCCATGTAGTTCTGATGCTTGGCCACCAGATGGCAGAGAAAGCCTGGAAGCCAGGATAGAGCCTGGGAACAAACTCGAACAGAATTGCTCCCTGTGCCAAGGCCCTTCTCTTTCCCCAACCCTCAAAACCCACCATCTGTGCATTGCCTAAAGGGACGTCACAGGGTGTAGAAGTGAAGCGGGGCACCCATACACTGGCCCAGCATGTTTGTCATCCCACACAGCAACCGCTGGTGCAAGTGGCAGCCTGGTGCATCGGGGAATATGGGGACCTTCTGCTAGAAGGGAGCTGCGAGGAAACTGAGCCCTTTCAGGTGAGACCTGCATTGAGGGTCCACTGAGGAGGGACTTGTCAGGAGAGGCAGGGCTGACCCCAGGATCCCTGCCTGTTCTCCTCTCCAAAGGTGGAGGAAGAAGAGGTGTTGGCGTTATTGGAAAGGGTGCTACAGTCCCATATGTCCCTGCCGGCCACCCGAGGATACGCCCTCACAGCCCTCATGAAGCTCAGCACCCGGCTCCGTGGGGACAACAAGTAAAAAGTGGCCCCAGCCCCTCCCAGAGACCCTTTTCTCAGTGCCTTCAGTGAGAGGTCCCTTCAATTTCTGAGTCCCCCCAGGCACACACCCCAACCCCTCCCAATCCTTAGGTTCTTCCTTTTGAGCCAAGTGTCTGTCTCCCTGCTCCGTGGGGCCTCTCCCCTCCCTGCCACATCCTGGAGTTGAAGGGCAGGGCAGATTGCTCTTTCTACTCACCCCCCACCCTGTGGCCCAGCCGCATCCGCCAGGTGGTGTCCATCTACGGGAGCTGCTTGGACGTGGAGCTGCAGCAGCGGGCTGTGGAGTACAACACACTCTTCCGGAAGTACGACCACATGAGGTGCGATCAGCACTGTGCCACAGCATAGACCCAGACTCCTGCCCTCTCCCCAGATGTCTTCTCCCATTGGGTACAAGGGTCTCAGCCTCACTTGTGTCCTCCTCAACTATAGTCAGAGCCTCCTACCCACAGTTCATTGACGCTAAGATAGCTTCCAACCCTCCTTACTCATCTGAAAACCAGCAACAGTGTGCCATTTTAGGAAATCAGAGTTGCACTTCCAACCCACTGTATGCCCAGGGCCCTCTGTGTTCTTACCCCTCCTCCCACACACCTCTTGTAAAAAGCCCCAGGTCCACCCAGAGGGCCACACCTGCATTCCATCCTCTCAGGGCTGCCGTCCTGGAAAAGATGCCTCTTGTAGAGCGAGGTGTCTCTCAGTTTGAAGAAGAAGCAAAGGAAAGCAAAGAAGTAACCCGGCTTTTGGAAGCAGCCCCTGTCCCCACAGAGCCCCAGGTGAGGAGGCTAGAAGCCCCAGGGGGAAGAGGAGTTGGTCAGGCTTCTATATCCAGCCTTGGCCTTTCTGCCCTCTCCTCCAGGCCTCAAAGCTCTTGGATCTGTTAGATCTCCTAGATAGCCCTTCTGGGCATGTCCAGCAGCGTCCCCCTCCGGATCCCTCCCCAGAAGGCACTTTAATACACCTGCTTGACCTCCCCTGTGCTCCCTCAGCCGCAGGTAAGCCTCAGCATAAGGGAGATGTCTTAGAGAAGGGAGGGTAGAAATGCGTTCCTTCTCCTTCTTAGCCAAGGACTGAGGTTCAGGTGCCCTCTTCTCTGCTGTCTGCCCCCAATCACATCCCCATCTTAGTAGGTAAAAGGGTTCATTAGATCATGAATTCCCCTCCCGGATACCCTTCAATGTTCTTCCCTTTGTTCCAGATGTCTTATCCTCGCCTGCGGGCCCTGCTTCCTCCTTAGCCCATCGCATATACTTTCCTACTACCCACTTCGCTGGCGCCCTCACAGCTTCTCAAACCCTCAACTCAAGCCCTTGGCAATTCATCGTCTTTTTACCTGGAATATTCTTCCCCCAGCACATCAAGTGACTGGCTTATTCTCCCTCTTCAGGCCTTAGCTAAAATGTCAGATGCTTCCCCTAAGACTCCTATCTTAGTTAGTTCCTCCCTGTTATTCTGGCTTCGTTTATTTCCTTCTAGCACCAATTACAGTCTCTGATTATCTTGCTTTTCCTGTTTATTGATTCATTCCCCCCACTAGACCGTAAGCTCCAACAGGGGCCTCATCTTCTTGTCCACTTTGTCACTAGCGTCTCAGGCAGTGCTCTGCACCTAATGGGTACGCACTTAATTTTTGTTGAATGAGTGAATGAACGAATGAATGCACTCATTATCTTCTGCCCATATAGTGAGCTGCTTCTCTCCCTACCCTAGCTCCCATCCCAAATCTCAAAGTGTTTGAGCGTGAAGGACTACAGCTGATTCTGTCTTTTGCTCGACCCCCTGGAACTCCTGCTTTGCTCTTAATCACTGTCACCGCTACCAACATCTCAGAGGGTGATGTCACCCACTTCATCTGCCAGGCTGCTGTGCCCAAGGTTTGTAAAAGACCAAGATTCAGAGGTAGCCTAGGCACTCCGGGAGAAAAGGCCACTAAGTAGAGAAGGCAGGTGGGAGAGAGACTAAGATGAGAAGGGAGGGACGTGCAGAGAAAAGAACTTGGGGAGTTACAGGAAGAGGGTTTGAAACTTTTGGGTGTGCAGGGGTTGCTGAACCCAGCTAATTGCCTTACAAACTGTGTTCTGCCCAACTGCGTATCTTCAGAGTTTCCAGCTGCAGCTACAGGCCCCCAGTGGGGACACAGTTCCAGCTCAGGGTGGCCCTCCAGTGACCCAGCTCCTCAGAATCCTCAATCCTAATAAGGTGAGCTCCAGGAGCCCCCTGTAGATAACACCCAGGGAAGGGAGAAGTCATCGGTGCTAACCCTGGTCTCCACTCTCCTATTCCTAGGCCCCCTTGCGGCTAAAGCTGCGCCTCACCTACAATCACTTTGGCCACTCGGTGCAGGAGATCTTTGAGGTGAACAACTTGCCGGAGGAGACATGGCAGTAGCTCAGCCTCCACTAACAGCCTGAAATCCTACTGTGTCCCAAACTCCTGGGGCCCCAGCTACTTGGAGCCTACGTCTGAGGACTACCAGCAGGTGGCGCTCTGGTCCTGTGGTTGCCACTACAAAAACCCCAGGCCTGCTCCCCTCCCCAACAAATGAAAGCCCAATAAAGCCTGAGGGGGGAAAGCCATATTTGTGTATATTTGAGGTAGAAAGCCTATATGAATAACAGCAAGGGAAAAGTCTTAACAGGAAGCATGTATCTTCCCCCTGAGATTTAGGAACTTGTTTCAACAAAGGAGGGTTTTCTTTCTACCCTTCTCCAGGCTGGGGAGCAGATTTGCCCCCCAATTTCCACAGGAGACACTCTACCCTCTGGTCCAGCACAGGGCACATTGGCAAAATCAAACCAGAATTTCTAGATTTCCCACAGGGACTCCCACCCATTTCCCCAACCTGCCACTATTCCCCACACCCCAAGGCAGGGAAATCCCTGCTGCCTTCTCTCATCTCTAACTCAGCTGTAAGGCAGTTTAGGAGCTGCTGGCAGAATCAATGGCATCGACCAAGGGAGGGGGGGTGGCAAGGGATTTTCCTGTGCTTAACTACTGATCACGGCTAAGTGGAAATCCTATAAACACGAGCGGAAATCAATGGAGACTGCTTAGCGGCCAGGGGAGAGGGGCGGCCCACAGATTGCATCTGACTGATGAGGGAGAGGAGGCAGCCTGGGAGGGCTCGACAAGGATAGCTGAGGGTAGGGTGAAGGAACAGGCAGAGCTGGTGAGAGAGGAGTCACTATGGGAAGGGAAGCCAGGGGAAGAAGCACAGTGAGCAAAGGAATGAACTCCTATAGTGCCAGAGCTCTTTTTCCCCGTCATCGAGGAAGTACCCTAGCCCAGGCTACTGTCAGCATCTTTAGTCCCCTGTGGCTTCTCTCTGGAGCTGTGCACGTCTAGCAGGCGCTGATAGTACTGAGGCCGAAAGCGCTGTAGATACACAATCAGCTTGGCAGGTGCCTTCTCCTGTGCCGGCACACCTATAAGCAAAAGAAGAAAGAGGAGAGAACCAGACAGAGCTGTAAATGCTTTGACTCTACTCCCTGCCCACGCAGCTGGACCCCAAAGTTGTTTCCAAGGCAGCACTGGGATTCTGAACAACATTCAATGAGCTTGTGTAACCCACCAGCCGGCTTCCTGATTGGCCTGTGGAAGTGTGGCCTAAAAGGGTCACTTCATGCAGCAGTGGGGCTGGGAAGCCAAGCACGAGCCTTTCCTCCAAGGAGAAATGGTGAAGAGGCACTCAGGTGCCATGAAGACAGAGGGTGCCTAAATATTGACTCATTTCAGTTATTACTCCTGTCCCCCAATCAAGATTAAAGCCCATCTAGGCAGGCCAAAGCTCATTAGTTTGGTAATGAAGCACATGCAGGGATGCACACACAGAAACCGAGGGATGTAGAAAGAAGAGAAAAGCAGCTACAGCCATGGGGTGGGATTCACAGAGAACTCTAGCCTCTGTGGTATGGAACCACGATAAGCCAGTGTCTTATTGTTAGTGCCTGGCAGCATGCTGGGCACATAGCAGGGAACTCAGCGTATGTTTGCTGAGGAGGCGAGAACAGCATTCCAGGGTTATAAAGTCCCATAGGATGCACAACCCCACACTTGTGTGGATGAACTGTCTACAAGGGAGCTAAGCCTGGGAACAGGAAAAAAAAAATCTGCCAATGCTTCCCCCACTGTCTATGCCATAAATAAGACATTCTTGCCTTTCACTCAAAGCTAACAGGACAAATTAAATGAGGATCTAGGTAGTTGTAAAAATGAGGAGATAGAAGTTGGGGGAAGGATGACTTGAAGGACTGAAGCAAAGAATTGACATATGGAACTGAAGGAACTTGGAGGAGTGTCTAGATGTATGAGAACTGAGGCAATGACAGATTAGGAAAACTGGAAGGATTAAATCCAGGTTAGACAGCTATTACAAAAGAGGAAACAGGATTTGGTAGAGCCCTAAGCAAACTGGGTCCTCTAGAAAATTGCTAAAACAATTCTCATTACAAAAATAACCCCGAGATCCTTCCTACTAAATGGCCCAGCGGGTACATCCAGAAGAGGAAGGGGGGAAGCACAGAAGGGCTTGTCTCCCTCACCAAGCATGCTGCTGAGCTTGTTGATCTTCTCTAGGGCAGCTGGGACTTCAGCCTCTTCGTGCACCATGGCCTCTACCTCACCCACAGCGTAGCCAAAGTCAGCTGTATCCAGGTCCACTCTGAGCAGTGGCTCCTCTTCATTAGCTCTGGATAGAACCAGTTTCCAGGCACTACGCTTAGTCACAAAACTAGCTACTTCCTGCAGCCTCAGTGGACCCAACACATCTACCACGCCTCCAGCCCCCAGGCCCCCAGCCCCCAGCACCTCACAGAGCTGGGCCACAATTGCCGGCTCGGCTGTGAGTTCCAAGTACTCAGTGTGGGGTCCTGAGACACCTGCTGCTCCAGGACATTTGAGCTCCCATCCACTACTCTGTCGCAGTCGCAGCCAGTGATCAGCCCGCATGAGGCTCAGCTCAGGGGTGTCATAGTAGCTGTCTTGGAAGGTGAGCCGGTGCTCCAGGATGCCCCCCAACTCTTGCAGCCGCTCCTCTATGCCAGGCTGGGGAATGAACTTTCGCTCTACCTCAATCAAGCCCTGGGCCATACTACCTGCAATCAATCAACAAACATTTGATGAGCTCCCAAGGATGCTCAGCTTTGCAGGTTGACAGCTGAGCAAAAACCAACCCCCCAGAACTTAGGCACACACACTGTGCGGAGCTCTCTGTTGCTGCTACAGCCCTTTCTCCCTGCCTCTGTGATGGATGGCCCCGTCTGTTTCTGATGTTTCAAGGAATCTGCATCAGTGACAGGTCTCCAGTTAGATTTCTTCCACTGCTGATGATGTCCTCAATCCAAAGGGCTCCTTCTAAAGCAGGCCAAGCGACGAGTGTCCTTTCAACATTCCCTTCCACACCTTACTGCCCGGGAGACCCAACCCAGCCCTTCCCGGCCACAACAGGGGCCGGCGGAACCTCGAGTCTCACCTCAAAGCCCGAGGGTCTCCCTCTCGCGGGACCTGGAGATGGGGGAAGGGAGCCCACGCCACGCCTGCAAGGAATGCCGGGAATGGTCCCTAGCCCGGTACCTCGGCCCCGCTCCCTGCGCACCCCGCGGGTCCCAGCGCGAGCTGCCATATACGCCCCATGTGGCGGTGCCATGGGCAGGCCGGGGCCCGAAAGGCCTGCTGGGTTTTACGGGCCGTGACCGAGGTCATCGCCCTATGCTCTGCTCATCCCCGACCTTTCCCGGCTCCCGGTCGGCCTAGGTCTCAGGCCTCAGGCTGAGCCTGGCACCCTGGGACCCGGGTGCATGATGGGAGATGTAGTTCCAAAGGGAGATTTTGCTTTCTTCTATCCACCCCCAAACCCGCGCCCGACGTCGCTGCGGTGTCAGGAAAGCTGCCATTAGTGCCAGGGAGACTATCTAAAGTTGAGCTGGGGCGGTAGGTGGAAGGATCTGAGGTTCCAGCCCTCTCTCCAAATCCCTCACTCTATAAGTACATGGGCCTGGATATAAGCCAGTCATTCAGATACTGTCCAGCAGATATTTTATTAACTATTTATTATGGCAGCCTACTAAATGCAGGCCACTGGAAACGGGCTAAAAGAAGCATAACTAAGACAAGTTTAGCTACTCTAGAGAAGGGGTCAGCAAACTTTGAGACGGGAGAGCCGCCAGGGATCAGCAAACTACGGCTCGTGAGCCTCAGGCTCTTAAGTAAAATTGAAAATAAAACTATCATAGTACAGTTTCATTTATAAAGTTTTTAAAGGGTATTATTCACATAATAGTGATTATGTAAAAATATATTTATGGCTCTCGAATAATTTTTAAATTGTTTTGAGGGACAGGATTGGCTCTTCCAGGGGTCGGCAAACTTTTGAGACGGAACTACCCTAAGAGCTGGATGTGGCTCATGAGCTGCAGTTTGCCAAACCCTGCTATAGAGTATTAGAGGGGATTTAATACATCCTGGCATGACTGTTAAGGGTAAGGGTGGGTGGGAAACTTTTGTTGGAGGAGGAAGTAATATTTTGGATGGGAACTAAAGACAAGATGGGATTTCAACAGTTGGAGACTCAAATGGAGATAGGAACAGCATAACCAAAGATCCAGAAGCTGAAGAACTGCTGGGCAGTGTGGAAGGAGGAGATGATGATGCTAGAAATACAGTTGAGGACCAGGTTGGACAAGGCCTTGAGTGCCAAACTGAGGAATTTGTCACTGAGTTTCCAGTGGCTCCTGAGCAAGCTTTGTCAAGAATAGGAGAAATACTCCTGGTCATTTAAAATATAGGAACAGGGGTCGGCCGAGTAGCTCAGTTGGTTAAGAGCGTGAGCTCTGAGCAACAGGGTCGCCGGTTCGATTCCAACATGAGCCAGTGAGCTGCTCCCAAGCTGAGCTGCCAACAGGTGGCAGGATGGCTCAGCTGGTGAGAACACGTGCTCCTAACAAGGCTGCTAGTTCAACTCCCACATGGGATGGTGGGCTACGCCCACCCACATCTAAGATTGAACACAGCACCTTGAGCTGAGCTGCCGCGAGCTGCCGACAGGTGGCTGGATGGCGACTGGACTTGGAGCTAAGCTAGCTGCGCCCTCCACAACTAAGATTGAAGGACAACTTGGCTGTTCCCGTTCCCCTTCCCCAATTCCCCAATAAAATCTTTTAAAAAGTAAATAAATAAAATAAAGTAAAACAGGAAGACATGGGGGTGGCTCTTTGACTGCTTTAGGAGACAAAATAGAGAAGTCTTCTTCTTCGCCTTACTCCCTCTGAGGACAACAGTTACTTGGAGGAGGTCAACTGTATGTCTGACCCTCTGGGTGTGGTACCTTACTGAAGAATAGTGGCTCTTACCAACTCCTGTGCTCCTTTCTATGGTTGGTGAGAAGTGCCAGGTTCTCAACACCTGTCTTCCCCCCAGTATGTGTCTGAAAACACATGACCCATAGTAAGTACTATGGGGAGGACACTAGTTTACAGACATGGCATCTTGAACTTGGCATTTCTTGGATGCATCCCTCCGCTCCATGCCATGACAAGCACCAATAGGCAGGAAGGAAAGGGACCCCAGCCATAACTCCTTTCACTGGCCTGCTTTTCATCTAGCATTTTCTTTTCAGTTTTGTTGTCCAGAGGAAGAAGACATAATCTCTTCCCTGAATTACAAAATCCAATCCCAGTGGGGCAGAGGCAGCAGCTGAACAGAGAGGAAAGACCAGACAGACTGTAGAGCCAGACAGAAGATGACTCCCACCTTCATTTTCTAAGTGTTTATTTTTGGACAAACTACTCCTTCTCCCTAAACCTGTTTTTTCACTGGCAAAATAGGGACTGCCTCACAGTTCTGTGTGAGGACTCAATGACAAACTGTCACATAATAAGTTCAGAATGTTAGTTTCTCCTTCCTTTTTTTCTGTGAACTCCAGGGTTTTTTCTGTTTTCTTTTTTTAAGAGAAGTAGGCTATAACAGCAAATGTGGGCTCTGGAGCAGGACCATCAAGGTTTGAACCCTGACTTTTTCACTTATTGGTCATGTGACTTGGGGCAAGTTAATTCACAGGGCCATGTGACTTGGGCCCTGGTTTCCTCAATGGGACTAGTAAAATGGGACTAGTTGTGAGGATTAAATAAGTTAATACATGTAAAAGTGCTTGGAACTGTTCCTGTGCATTCCATAAATCTTGGCAATTATTGTTATTAGAATGTAGCAGAGCTTATGAGTTGGTATACTGAAGATGAGCCCAAGGAGCCAGAATCTCTCCTCCCCCCACCCAACTCTCGGGACTCCGTAATCCCATGGAGAAGAGAGCTCTCAGACTTCAAGGTAATTGCTATGGAATAGAAGTTTCCAGTGCCCAGTTGGAAGGGAGGGTGAATTAATAAGAAGGGAGTGGGGAAAGAAAGGCCTCAGGTGGTTCTGGGAAGCTCGTAGAAGCCAGGGCTTGCTCTAGAGCTAATTTAAAACAAAACAACAAAACACACGTACGCTTTCTGCAGGCTGAAAAAAGAGAAGACAAAAGTTTAAAGCCTCCTGTCCTCTTTACAGGCACTGGCTTGAACCTGGCGCCAGAGCCGTGCAGGTGGTCCGACACACTGGCGGGCCTTGCCCTGGGGCCTGGGGTCGCGCCCATAGACCAGCGAGGCGGGAGGATTCCGCTGGGGCGGGCAGGCGAGCAGGAACGTGGGTGGACGGACTACAACTCCCGGCATTCGCCGCGGCGGGCGGGCCGCTGCACCTGCTCAGTGGGGCCGCCCCGGGCGCCTGGGTATTGATTATTCCATTGTGTGGGACGCCTCGGCTCCAGCCAGTGAATGAGGCGGAGGAGTGAGGGCGAGGAGGAGGAGGAGGAGGAGGGCAAGGAGGAGGAGGAGGAGGGCGAGGAGGAGGCAGGGAGAGAGCGAGTGCCCTGGGTGAATCAATGGAAACCCCCTCACGAAGCCGGGAAAACACTTCAGCCGCAGCCAAATAGCATTGATTATTTTCCTTCACTTCCCTCACCGCCGTGAATTTATTTATTTATTTTTTCCATCTCCGTCCCCGACGCCCCGGAGTGAGCGCTGGAGGGAGGGAGGAGGAGGGGGAAAAAAAGGAATCAACACATCGGAGAAGTCCTTTCCAAGAGCCGCCCCCTCCCCTCCCCGCCTCGCGCTGCTCGGCGGCCGCGGTTCGACTCCCGTCCCTGCTTCCAGCTGAGGTGTAAGTGCATCGATTTCCGATGCTGCTGGGGTTGGTTTTTTTTTTTTTTTTTCTCCTCTCCCTCTCTCTCTCTTCTTGCCTTCCTTGCTCTTTGGAAGCTTGAGACGGAGGGGAGAGGAGGCGCTCGGAGACTGCTGCTGGAGGGCACGGAGAGGGACGGGAAAGGGCTGGGGGAGGGGACACGGACGGACAGACAGACAGACTGAGAACCTGAGGAGAAGGAGGGGCAGGAGTGTGGGAGGGAGAGGGCGTGCGAGCGGGGATGTGGGGGGAGAGAGATGCAGGGGTGAAGGAGAGACGGGTAAGGAAGGGAAAGGCATCAAAGCTGGACCGGGAGCCAGCCGGGCAAACGGAGGGTAACGAAAGCCTAGACGGACCGCGCCGAGCTGTGCGGGTAGCGGGGGTCCCAGAGGGAAGGGGAGGCCGGGTGAGTGCGAAGGTTCGGAGCTGTCAGCCCGGAGGGGCCTGGGTCTCGGCGGCCCCCCCGCCTACCGCGGGGTAGGGGAGAAACCGCGGCAGGCAGGCGGGCTGATGGATGGGCTAGCGCGCTGGCGGTGAGGGTTGGGTGAGAGGGGACGTGGATACCCTTAATCTTCGATCTCCGTTTTTGCCTGAAGTTGAGTTTTTTGTTTATTTTTTTGGAAAAGTGCAAGGTGAGGGGAGGCCACTGCTCCACTCAAGGTGAAGCGTGTCTTTCCTGGTCCCCCAAGTCTCCATCCATTCTGTTTGCCCCCTCTCTCTTGAGTGGCCCTATAATTTTTGAGCACTTGTCCACTCTGGTCTCGCTGTGTCTGTACCCCTGCTGATCTCTGTCCATGTGTCCCTGCCTCTTGATTTTGCCATTCTTCACCTCATGCATTCTCCCCACCCATCCATCTCTGGGTCTGTATGTCACTGTCTCCACATGTGATTCTTCCCATCCAAGTGATTCTTCCTATCCAAGTGATCCTCTCCCTGTGTGTCCCTGTCACTATGTGTCATGCCTTGGCTGCCTGACTGTTCTGCCTGTCTAGGACTTCATGCCCTCTCCTTCAGGGTCCTTATGGATTTCTCTGGCCTTCTCAGGCTGCTTGGGAGTTTGCTTATCAGTCATGATAGTGGTAGTCACTGGTCAGGGGCCTGGAAGAGTCCAAGGATGGAGCAGACATGCTCCCCGCTAAGGACTCCGGTGCCCTTGCAGCATGGCCAGGACAGCCTCCACTTCTACCATCATCCAGGAAGCTTTGGAACTTCCTAGCATTGTTGACTGTCCCCTTGACCATATGCCTGTCTCCCTCCTCCCCAGAGGACCTCACCTCTAGTCTCCTATGAGTCATCTGCCTCTCCAGGAGCTTCCCACCATAAACCTCTTCCTTGATGACTATTTTGCTCCCTACCCTCACTTTACCATTGTGTATTTTTTCTGTTTCCCCATTTTATTTCATCCCTTTCTTTCCATCCCCATCACCCTTGCCTATTTTCCACCTTTGTTCCCATAATCTGCCACCTTCCTACCCTTCCGCCTTGGTTATTCTAAGTTCCTTTTATCCCTTATCCTCTCACCCAGCATTTTAACCCCAGCCGCAGAAGGTACCAGAGAGCAAAAGGCTGAGAGAGGTTGGCAGTATGGTTTGTGAAGGTACATCAATAGGCCAAGAAATCAATTTAATGGGTTTCCTGAGGCATATAACCCCTTCATCAGTCAGGGCCATTATGCCCACGAACTGTCAACTTGATTTTGGAAGGGGACGTTCTCTAGGACTCTGAGCTCCACCCTGCTTGCTTGCCCCTCATTCTTCAGTTCATTCTAGTGGCTTAGTCTTCACTTTCCAGTTTCTCTTCATCCTGTGCTCCTGCTAGTATCATATTTGGATTCAGCATGATTTATTTCCAAGGCAGTTTTCATTAGTATGACAGAAGCGACTTTATGCAAGGGGCCAGGTTCATTCAGCCTAAAGAATGAGAAAGGTGGATAGAATCAGGCGAGTTTACCTTGTTTTAATCCCATCATTGTTTTTCCAGACCTCAGGAGCTTGGAAGGGTAAAAAGAGGAGGTAGATATGGAGAGAAGATGGAAGATTTCAGCGGTGAACAGAGTTATAGAAAGGAAGGAGAGGCTCGATGCAATAAATGCGTGGGGTGGAAAAAAATGCATGCCATGAGGAATGTGCAAAGGAAGGAAAGAAAATTCATGTGGAATGAGGGGCAAGGGAGGAACCAAGGGGTGATTAATGAAAAACGATCTGATAGTGATATAGAAAGAAAGAGGGAGAGAAATGATAAAAATATTAAGGAGGACGTCAACAGAAAAAGCAACACGAAATTAATACAATGGTAAAGTGGGTGAAGGGAGAAACTGAAGAATATGATGAGGTGGAAAAGAGTGTGGTACAAAGAAGGTAAATGGAAGGCAGACGAGGTGGAAAAGAGTGT
Organism: Hipposideros armiger; assembly: GCF_001890085.2. Lineage (NCBI taxonomy): Eukaryota > Metazoa > Chordata > Mammalia > Chiroptera > Hipposideridae > Hipposideros > Hipposideros armiger. The sequence continues at coordinate 770,847 of NW_017731735.1, forward strand.
GGTACAAAGAAGGTAAATGGAAGGCAGACGAGGAGTGCTGGAGCAGATCAGAGCTTCACAGAGCTTGGTAGGGGGGAAGAGGAGATGGTGAGGTATCAAAGGAAACAAATGCCACTGGTGTGAGAAGGACACAGCATGACTGATGCAAAGAGCACTGCAGGAGGGGTGATTTGGAAAAAAGGCAGAGCAGAAATACCACTGGGTGAAGCCCCAAAAGAGAGATGCCAAAGGAGAGGGCGACAGCACACACAGCTATCTAGTGAAGAGAAAGGGAGAGCCTTACAAGCATTCATTCCTTTGGCCAAATCACTCATTACCCCACCAAAGGCCTTTGCATTTCATTCCCAAACTAGGGGAACACAAGCAGAGAGATGAAAAAGTAGAATTCCAATTTACTTTAGTTGATGAACTTGAATCTCTCTAGCCCCCTGAGAACCAAAGACCTCAAGCCTCTGATGTCATAAATTGCTGGAGTTGCCTTGGCAACCTGACAGGGTCCCTCCCTCCATGATGTCAGAGCAGCTGGTGTTACCTTGAGACCCACAGAGGAACAACTTTCTGCCTGGCTGGAGAGTTGTACACTTCCAGGGCCCGGGCCTGAGTCAACTCTGTAGGATTCCTGGGTCTCGACCTTGCCTCCCTGAAGCTGTTCCTAGCTCAGAATGAGGTCGTTTGAGTGCATGAGGTTCGCTAGGGCCTGCAGGAGCAAGAGGAAGGGACTTGGGGAGATAGATGGGGCATGGAGAATGGGATGGTAAGCCAGGATGGTAGGACTTAACTGGCAGGCAAAGAAGGAAGAGAACTGGAAATGGCAGCTACAGAAAATGAAAGGAGAAGGGCTTTGGAGCAGGGAGGAGACATCAAACATGTAAAATGAAACTCTTTGGCTTTAGGAATGGAGACTGAAGCTGGAAATGCAGAACAGCAGGGATCAGAGCTGTGTGAGAGTGTAAACTGACGCAGGGATAGAGAAAAGGGAAGGGTTCTGAAATGGCAGGGCACTGTAGAATTTGACTGTAGCAAAAGTGGAAAAAAAGGGACTCTGAATTGGATAGATGAAGCTGTCCAGTGAGAGGCCCCGGGTTAGTCCTGATGGCTATTGGAGCAGGGGCCACATTTGTCTAGTTTCTTACTGTTTTTCAGCACCTAGCACAGTCTGTTACACAGAAAACGCTTAGTAAATGTCTGTTGATCAAATATTGAGTGAGGGAGAGGCTAAGGGAAAGAGTTGCTCGCCTTTCACCCCATCCCTCAGGCCTAAGTTGCATAAATGGGCAATGAGAAATCAGAAATGAGGAAAAAGCTGGAGGAGAGTTAACGGAGCAACAGCGAGATCTGAGAGGATAGACTGGGTTAGGGGCACACTTGAAGGCAGCCAGGGTGGATGCTAGGGGCTTATCTGGGGAGACTTTATAGAAATAATGGGAGGAAAACATGAATGAACAGTCTTAGGAACCCAAGAGGAAGATGCGGAGGAGAGTAAAGAAAGGAGGCGGTTTCCAGAAAAGGTTGAGAGTTATTTCCCAAGACAGCAGATTTGAATTGGGAGTAACAGTCCCTACCTCACCCTGTTCCCAATCATGAAACCACAGCTGAATCGGTCATACCCATATTTATACACTGGTCACAAATAAATCAATGTCAGGCCCATCCTGAACACCCTGTCCTAACCCAGGCAATTAGAAGGAAGCCAGCATTGGCCAAGTGGGCCAAAAGGCAGAAGGAAGCAGACGTGGATGTAAGGAACCCTGTGAGGGATGGCCTTGACGCTGACTGCCCATTGTTGAATGGGTCCAGAGGTATCTTGGAGAAGAGGGGGAGCTGAGAGATGCAGAACGCACCACAACTCTGAGAGAACTCTCCAGAGAGAGGGGTGTAAATACACAGAAGCCATAGAGGAGAGAGAAGCACCCAGTCAGGGATTATAACCTGTCCTGTTCCTCTAGTGACAGTCAGGCTCTGAATGGGTTGAGGACTCTAGGAAGAGCGGGAACAAAGTGAGTGAGCTAGGAGCCCTAGGGGAGAGTCTGGCTATAATAAGAAAGGCCAGGGCAGCTGGAGAAGGGGCTGGTAGGCGGGGGCCTGAACGGAGGACAGTGGCGGCTGGATGCACTGTCAGCTGCTGCCATGGACTTGGGCAGCTCATATTTTGCAGCAGGCGACAGGCTGTCGACACGGCGGTCCTTTACCTCACTGTTAGAAACTCATTTCATTGATTTTTCCATCTTTCTTGTCTGGCTTCTCAGTCATCCCACCACTCACCTTCCCGTAGCCCCTTACCTCTCTGGGGAAAGTGCCAGGGGACCGCCTATCCACCCCTCCTCCACCCTAGGCTGGTGAGACAGCAGTGAAAGATTTAGAGGTAATCCCATTGGCTCTCAGTGTCCCCCTCATGTAGGGACTAGTCCAGAGACCAGGGCCTCTGTCTATGGTTGTTTAGGGTGCCCAGTTAAAGAGTGACAGCTGAGATCCACCTGTTCTGTTTTCACCAAGCTGTACCACTGGCATGCAGGGTACATACACCTGGAAGAAGACATCTCTTTCTAATTCCTCCCAAGACAGCTCAGCACCCTTCAGAATGTCTTTTTCAAAGTCAAAAAGGAATAGGAGCTCGCCTCTGTGTTTGGGCAGGAATATGGAATTGCAGTAAAGCTAAGGTTCCATCCTAGGAATCACCACAGGGCCACCCACTGGAATTGTGCTTGCACGGGGGGGGGGGGGGGGGGGGGGGGCCTGTGCAATTAGTAGAACATTAAGTAGCAAGAGCTCTCTAAGGAGAGAAGAGGGTGTAGGTGTGCAGTCTGGTTCCGTGTAGCATTTGGCATGCAGGGTTGGTGGGGCAGGGTGGGTGTGGGTCAGAAATTTTTACTTCATATGTGGACATTTCCCTAGTGCCTCCTCCAGTCACAGCCTGCTACCCCTAGCTTCTCCCTTTGGGGCTGGGATTGGGGTAAAGGTCAAGAGTCAATTGCCAGTCATTTGGCTTCTCAGTAAAGGAGTGCAGAGGGTAGGACAAGAGAGTTAGATTGTTTCCCTGAGGAACTGAAATGCCATTTCCAGCCTCAAATTTTTCATTCCTTGTTTTGTTGGTGACCACCCCTTACCCTAGTGTCAAGCCCAGGACCCTCTAGTTCTGTCCTTTTCCTCTGGCCTTGGGGAAGCTGTTTCTCTGGAGCCTGGTGTGTCTTGGATTTAGGCTATCTGCGCCTGGATTTTGCTGCTTTCCCTGACACCCCCATGTCTTCCTCTCTATCCAGCCACTTCAGTGTTATCACTGGACCTGCTTGGGCCACAAATGCCTTCCTTCCATCCCCAGCTTTTTCAGGCTATGTGGTTTCTGAAACCGAGAGGTAAATCCTCGAGCTTTAGGGAAAGGAGTGCACTTGAGCTTAGGAAGACAGAAGACCAGGGAAGGCCAAGGAGGTTCAGGATAGATGGGGCAGGGAGGAGTGGGAGAAGGACAGGCAGGCAGAGGGTGACAAGGAGAGGGAGTCAAAGGTAAAAACCATGTGACTTCCAGTCGGAAGAGAGGAGAGAAGGCCATAATTTAAATGAAAAAGGAGGAAGGCTGTAGGCTGTGAGGATTGAGAACAAACTGGAAGAGAGAAACCCGGAGGCTGAGTCCCTGCAGTGAAATGAAGGTCGGGAGGAGGAGGAGGATGTGTGTTTATGGGAGAGGCCTAACGGGCAAAGGCAGGAGGCCAGGCCGTCTCAGCCTCCCTGTCAGTCCTGAGTTCAGGCCGTGCTGGCTTTGACCCTTGTGGGAGGAACTGAAGTGGCAAATTAATGATGATAATGAAGTCACTGCTCCTTGTTTGTCTTTGCTGGTTTCCCCTTGAGATTTGTCCTTTGGCCAGACGGGGCAACATGGGGGAGGGGAGGGACAGCCGCAGAGAAGG
>NW_017731735.1:774988-833942 GCF_001890085.2 Hipposideros armiger
AGGAGCAGAAGAATGGGGGTTGGGGGGAAGAAGAGGTGGACGGGGAAATGGTGAGCCAGAGGGACAGAATGTGGCCAGGGCTGAAAGCTGCAGCTAGCGGGGCTAGGGGGCGGGGCCTCATCTCCATCACTAATGGCTGTGAAATGAGGTTAGCTCCATTAGAGGCGGTGAGAGTGTAACGAGATCACACTCATTAGGGCTGGGCCATCCCAGTAATTACCACCACCCCAAACACGCCCGTGCCAGCCAGCCACCGAGCACAAACAGGCACGCCATGCCGCAGCACACCCACACAGGACTCCCTGGCCGCTGAACTGAAGCCCAGGGCCCACACAGGTATAACCGAGGGCTGGGGAGGCCCAGCCGGGAACTCGGAAAGCCAGTACCTTCCAAACCCCAAAGAGGTGCTGGGACAGGGCTACACCCAGACCCTCAACCATGCACACAATCAAAAAGCAATAAACATACACATACACCCCAACTCAGGAAATAAGGCACGTGGTTGAATAATTATCGTTTTTATTTACTGATCACATACAAAGTGCCAGTCTCAATAATGATCATCTCAATGGACACAGTTCCATGAGGAACTATTCCCCATTCTATATATGAAGAAATAGACTTTAAGCAACCCACCCAAGCTCATTTACATAATAAGGACTAGAACTAGAATTTGATTCCAGGTCTGTCTGGTCCTAAAGGCTATATTTTAAAATAATACTATACCACTTGTCTGATGAAGTTTGTATGCTGTTATGATACATACGTGTAGACTTTCAGCTTTAAGAGACATTATCACAAATGAATACACATATCATCAGTTAAATAACTCAACCTTTGATATCCATCTCCACTCACACTCACCCCCAACTTCCAACACACACAAAATGGCTAGGGCCCCTTCATAGACTGCAGTGTGGATGGCGCCTCTTGGAGTTGCACAAAGCAGTGGTCCTGTTCTGGCCCATCTTATACTAAGGAACAAACTGGGAAACAGCCATCAAACACCTTCAAGCTCAAAGATTAGCTTGGCAGCATACATACTCATGGCGGCATGCATAAGGGCAGAGTGACAAATTCAAAGGTTTCATTCAAAATGCATACCAGCCAGAGTTTAGAAACTTACCCATTAACTCAAGAGCAGAGTTCTCTAAGGTCAGGCTACCTGAGTTCAATCCTGACTCGACTTCTTTTCAAGGGTGAGACATTAAAAATTACTTAACCCATCTAAGTCTGTTTCCAAGTTTGTAAAATCGGAATGAATAGCTATATATATTTCATCAGATTGTAGTGGAGGATTAGGTGATGTGATGCCTGCAGAGGGCTCAACACAGTGCCTGGCATATGGTAAGCATTTAAAGATGTTATTACTATTATTAGTATTGTTGTAATAGTATTTAAGCGGTCATTCCATCACAAGGGGCCATGTAGAATTAAAGAACCAGAAGGATTTATTCACCTACAATGGTATCCTTCCAAATAATTCTAGAAGAATTGTATGTAATTCCTTTCAAGCCCAGAGAGATCAAAGGTCTTTTACAGAAGTCCCCCAGCCAGGATCAGAGAGGATCCTGAATCTGAATTCAAGGGCACAACTTTGTGTCCCTCACTCCTGAGTGCTCTTATGGAAGGGTTCAGAGCTGGCTTCATGTGGTTTATCTAAGCCTGAGCTCTCCAGTGCTCCACACTGCTGTCCTAACACTTGTGGCATCATTAAGGGAGATGCATGGACAAGAAGCTCCACTCATCCCTGCAGCACACCTCAACAAAGCCATGTCAATTGTGGATGGATGCTCAACCCGCGGACTGGAGGGTTGTGGTTTCAGTCTGTAGCTTCCCTTTTACCTGTCTACTCCTTACCCACCCCATCTTCTTCCTCTCGGCCTCTTCTTTCTCTTCACACCTCACTCATCCGGTTCCCTCATACGTACCTTAAGCATTTTGCAATGCGTAAGACACAGCCTCCTTGCTCCATCCCTCTCACTGGGGACAGACCACTTGCCCAGTGTGATGCCAAAGCTGGGCTGCTTCCATGAGATTCAATATTTACATATGCAGATCAGGATCCAGCACCCCCGCCCCCTTCCGCCCACTTCTCTGCCTTAGCTATCTCTTTCTTTACCCTCTATGACACTCCTTTTCCTGCCTGTCTTATCTCATTTCCTGCCATTCTCATTTTCTCTTTTGGACAAAATTTATCTTGCACAAAGTAAGCACGCCCCGAATATTTGAGGGGGGAGAGGTCTAGAAGAGACAGGCAGAATTAAAATGGAAGAATAGGAGTACCTTCTTTTGTTTTCTTTTTAAATATATAAAGTAAGATTTGGAGACAGAGAAAATGATAGTTTTAAATGCAGGGAGAGGCCACAGTAGTTTTGATCCAGGGATTAGCTGCTTCTGCACCCAGGCCAAGTGTGATCCTGGGCAGAGCTTCCAATCTCTGCTCTGGGATAACGGGGTGTTTCTAGGCCTAGCAATCAGGAGGGCCAAATGCGAAATGAACTCTGCTGCTGGGCAGACTAGATTTAAATCCTGCCCACTGAAGAATCTGCCCTCAATGGAAAAGGGCAGAGATTAGAGGAGGAACCCTGGTCAAGAAAGGGTGAGGCAGAAGGAAAGTTGTTAGCCTACTCTGAGAGGAGATAGCCAATAGAGAAGGAAAAGAACTACCCTGACTGAACACCCAATACATGCACTTCCACAGGTTACCTAGTGTAGTGTTCACCACAGCCGGCTAAGGCAGGTATCATTTCCATTTTCTCAGATAAGGAAACTGAGACTCGGTAAGTTCCCAGATGGTGAGTAGGGGGGCCAGGACTGACCCTGGGCCCAGGTTCTTCTGCTGCCTTAAAAAAAAAAAGAAATACAGCAAATCTAGTTAGAGTTTGTGTGCTGTTTATACTAAACACTCGCCCTTTTGCAGGGCACACACTCCATCTCTCCTGTCTTCTTTCGCTGTCTATGGCTGCCTCCTCTTGGAAGCAACAGGTTAAGTCAAAAAGGGGAGAAAGAAAAGGGCAAAGTGAGTATGGAAGAAAGCAGTGCCTTAGGCAAGAATTTCAGAGACAGAAAAAAGATCCTAAAAATTGGCTTTAGGGGAAGGGAAAGAGGATGGATTGAACAATTGAAGTGAAAGGCAAAAATGTTTGGGATGGAAGGCTCTGATGTGGAAATCATTGTATGCAAATTTTAAGCAAACGTGTTGGTGCCCTCTGGCAAACTTTGCCAGGAAAGCCTTTGCCTTGTCGGGTTTGGAGAAAAAGAGTGAGAGGATATTTTGTTTTTTTATTTTAAGGAGAGGAGCCCAGAGGACAAAAAGTCAATCTGTCCCTGTCAGGCCTGTCCTCTCCTGGGTGATGTTCCCTCGGTAACCACTAGGGAGCAGTAGTGTTTCTTTCCCTCCCGTGGTGGGCCAGAGGAGGGAGGGGCTCTGCCCAAGGGGAGTCCTTGTCTTGTTGAGGGTTCCAGAGGGAGCGCTCCTACCCAGCTTTGCCTCCTGTTCTACTGGCTAACCTGAACCCACACCCTGGCCCCGCGGTGAGGGGCAGTCTCTCCTTCCTCATACGTCATGTTTTTGGTCCTTTCTTTGCCCTTGACCCTTGGGCTCCTGTAATTCTCTGGTTCTGAAGTCTCGCTGTGCTCTCCCTGGCTTGCGTGGTCTCAGAGCCTGCCTATTCAGCTTTCCACAGCTTCACCTCGAGCCTTTCTGTCCATCTCATAACATCTCTTTCTCAGCAGCTTTCTGGGTCCTACTGTCTGTCTTGGAGCCTCCTGGCTCCCTAGCGTCTTCCTGTTCTAAGCACTGTGTATCTGCCCTCTGAACAGGGATTTCATATCAAGTAGGAATTCTTCACCAGCTATTGACGGGGTGCCTTTCTGCCCAGCTCCCATGGAAGAATATTTGCAGTTCAGTGATTAGGCAACAACTCCCTAGCTAAGCTTTGAAAGTAGCACTTCCATCCTTCCCTTCCTATCCTGAGGAATAACCAGAGACCCGGGTCTGGAAGGAGGAAGAGGGCAATACCAAAACCAAAAACATCTATCTCTCCACAGCTTTCTCCTCTCCACACCCTGTGACGGTGGGAAGCATTAGGGAGGGCGGTGGAATGGGAGGGCAGCACTGGCGCTCTGGAGACGGGGAGGGCCTTTTAGGAGCTGGAAGATTCATCTCAGGGGATGACTACACCCTCAGAACTCCCCACCTCCCTCAGCTCCTGGCCTGCCTCCTCCCATCCCCCTCGGTGGCAGCAGCCTTGTAATTTAAAGCTCTCTCTGTCGCCTCTAATGTGATCCTCTCGTTTTATTGACTCTCTCTGCCGTCTGTGGCGCCCCTTCACATCAATCTCCGTTCTAATCACACCACCGCACTGCCTGCTCTGTCTCCCCTAACCCTCGCCTCGTGGGCCCCTAGTCCATGCCTCTACCCAGCTCTTTCCTTTTGACTGCCCCCACCCCCCCTCCACCTGATTCGCCCTCTTCCTCCTCCCCTCCTCCAGAGGCAGGAATGCCAGCCAGGGCTTTTGAGGGGTTGCCTTCTCCCTTTCCCCACTGCTAAGATGTGCCCTGAGGGAGAAGAGAGGCCCTTAAGGAAAGCCCAGAACTAAAAGAGGAATGGCAGTGGTCTGAGGGAAAACAGGATTCTAGGTGGGGGGGTGACTTTTAGGCCTATCATCTGGTTCTGCATCATCTCTAGAAACAGACGAAAACTGAGCTCAAGATAGGAAGGGCAGAGAAAGGGACAGAGATTCATAGAGGGAAGAAAGAAAAGTCTGAGGAGGAAGGACATGGAAGGAGGAAAAAAAGTGAAAAAATAATTGCTGCAGTTAAAGGTTTGTAATAAATAGTGGGTGATGGGAGAAGCAGTGAGAAAAAGGAAGGGGGCGGGGGAGTTGGGGGTGCACTGAGGCAGAGATAAATTTGCAATTGAAATTCTTTTCTGAAGAGGAGGAGGGGTAGGTTGGGAGGTGGGGAAGAGATTTGCAATTTTAAACAGCTGCCGACCTACCCTCAGCCGTTCTGCATCTCACCCACAGGCTAGCCCAAAGCTAAGCTCCTTTGGTTTCTAGCTATGAATCAGCGGTGGGTTGGTTTTTTTTTTCCCCCAATCCTGGGAAGTAACAGCTTTGGAGAGAGGATTTGGGGCTTAGGTCTTCCTAGCCCTCCTCTGAAGTTGGATCTAGAGTTGTGAAGAGCCAGGGAGAAGGAGCTGATTGGTGTGATGTCAGCAGGGTGAGCCCATGGGGAGACAGCACCTACCCAGTTCAGCTCTCAGCCGCACGCAGGGCCCAGGAGAGGCCCCTCTTGCCTGGTCTGTTCAAGGTGGGCCCCGCTGTGGGGGTGACAGTGGAACGTCAGACCCTCACAAACCAGCATACTTACCCCCACCCCCCATCACCATCAAGGAAGGATTCTGTAGAAATCCTTTTCTCCCATAACTTCAGGGCTTCTGCTTTCTGGTCATCCAGGATAGACTCCCCTCCATCTAATTCCTTTACTTCCCTTTTAGTTCTTCACCCCCCTACCCCACCAATCCCCTCCACCCCTGGCCCAGGTGCTGATTTGCATTTTCATTAGCATGCTGATACAGCCCCACTCTGAGCTCCTTAATGGTTTTACTTCACGCCTGGCTAGCCCCTCAGGACGAGGAGGGAAGTGCGAACGGGGCCTGCAGACTGAATGGGGCCAGACTAAGGACCCAGTCCCAATCAAGGAATGTAAGAGAAGTAGCCAAAGGAAGGAGAGGCCATACCCCTCATCCCTTCCCTGAAGCACTCTGGCCTGAATGTTATAAGTTTGATTATTAGCGATCTGCTGGTATCTCTAATAATTAGAGAGTTTATAGGCCACTTGGGACATTGGGAGAAGTATGGGATGGTGAGGCATGGGGAATTGGTGAGTTTGAAGGGGGCAGTCAAGATAAAAATATTGGGAGCAGCTTGGTACTTCTAGTCAGCTAGAGGGAGCTCAGAATCCTGAATTCTAGACCTTTTGAGGCCATTTTGCCTGTACTGTGTCTGAAGGACAGTCTGACTGGATGGAGGAACCCAGGCCACCATTTAGGGTATAGCTCTGTCCTGCCAATCCTCTTCTAGTTTCACCACCTTGGAGCTGTGTGACCATCAGCAGCTCACTCAACCTTTCTGTTTCTTGGCTGCCTCATCTATAAAATAAGATTTGTTGTAAGATTAAATGAGATAATTAATGTAAAGCATTTATCAGTGCCAGGACCAACCATGGTATATATACCTTAATAGCTATTAGTAATATTATTACTGTTATTTATCTTTTATCTCTTTGGGGAGGAGGCTAATCACATAAAAGCTGTTGTCTTTCAATTGGGCAGGGAAGCTCCCACCAATTCCACATGCTTGTGACCAGAGATGGGTCTGGTTGGCATCTGTGAGCAACATGGTGCCTACATGCCAATGGAAATTTCACTGTAGCCTTTCTGTCAAGAGAACTTTGACTTAGGGAAATTACCTCTTCAGGGCTTGAAAATCTGCAGGTCTTTCCCAGAGCTCATTCATTCAACAGATACTATTGACTATGTGGCAGGCAACGTTGTCAGTGCTGATAGAGCAATAAATAAAGCAGACAGAATTCCTGCTCTCAGGGAACTTAACTTCTAGGAGGGAGAAATAAGTAATCCAGGAAATACCAGGTAGGATTAAATCTCTAAGAAAGTAACCTGTGGGGCTGTTTAGCTTCTGTGGAGACGGAAAGTCTGTTGGAAGAGGCGAGAGACCTGAATGAGGAGCCACCAGGCAGAGGTCTAGGGGAAGAGTGTTCCAGGCAGAGTAAACAGCTTGGGCAAGGCTCTAAGGTAGAAATGATCTTGGGGCGTTTGAGGAACAGAAAGAGGGCCAGTGAGCTCCAGCCAGCCAGCCAGGAGTCAGGTCAGATAGGCCCTTTTGTGGATGGGGAAAGGAGTTTGGGTTTTATTCACAGTGCAGTGCAAAATTATTGATGGGTTTTAAGCAGGATATAGTATGATTTATTTAAAAGATGGTTCTTTATGATGCCTGAAATTTGCTTTAAAACAATACAGGAAAAGGGAGTGGGTGAGGATATAGATGAAACAAGATTGGCTGTGAGCTGGTGACTGTTGAGGGTGGTTGATGAGTACAAAGGTGTCCCTTATATTATTAGGTCTACTTTTACATATGTTTGGCATTTTTCATAATTGAGAATTAAGGAAATGACAGTGGCTTGGGCCAGGATGGTGCTGGTGGAGATGAAGATAAATGGAGGGATGTGACACATGTTTGAGAAGGTTGCTGGGTGCAAGAGAAAACCTTTAGGTTTTTAGCCTAAGCAACCAGATAAATAGTGGTACCAAATTCTGAGATAGGAAAGATAGGGAAGAATAAATTCAGGGGAGAAATAAAGAGTTATGATTTTGGACGTGTTAGGTTTGAAGCCTGTTAGAAACAAAGTGAAGCTTCAAGTTAGCAAATGGATACCTGAGTCTGGTGCTCAGGGAAGAGGGTGGGCTGGAGTATCAGGAGAGTCACCGCCTGGCTGATGGCTGCGCTACTTGCTACCTGACAGCACCGCTCTCTCTGTGTTTCCCCTGCAGGGTACTGGCTGTCACGCTGAAATGAAACCCCAGTGTTCCTCCGTCTGCCATGGCCACCCTTAACTCATCCTCCACCACTAGCACTACCCCCTCCCCTGGGCACAATGCTCCGTCCCCGCCTCCGGACACTTCCTCCCTTGGCACCCCCTCTGATCCTGTCACCAAAGATCCCCCTCCTGCCCCCTCCACCTCTGAGAGCATGAGGCCCTCAGAGCCAGGAGGACAGCCCCTGGAGTCGGGCTGTGGCCTCATCCCACCAAAGGAGACTGGGGAGCCTCCAAGAGAATCCGGCTGTGGTGGCTTCCCACCAAAGGACCTGGGGATGAAGGAGGACAAGGAGCCCAAGGAGGAAGGCGAGCTCCCCCCTGTGGACCTCAGCAGCCACTTATTCACAGCGGGCAGTGAGGCCTGCCTAGTAGCCAAGCTGTCCCTGCCAGGTGGCAGTGAACTCCTGTTACCAAAGGGCTTCCCCTGGGGCGAGGCGGGCATCAAGAAAGAGCCCAGCCTACCCCCCCCGCCCCCCGCCCCCCTCACTGCCCTTCACGTCCACCATGGCTTTGACCCAATCCAAGGCTTTAGCTCTTCTGACCAAATTCTGTCCCATGATACCTCAGCGCCATCTCCGGCCACCTGTGAGGGGAGGGATGGAGCCTTCTGGAGCTATCAGCTGGCACCCAACCCGCCCGGAGATCCCAAAGATGGCCCCGTGGGGAGCAGGGGGGAAGACCACAGGGCACTGTTCTGGCTCTGCCTCCTGTGCCGCCTGGGTTTCAGCCGGCCCCAGGCCTTTATGGGTCACATACAGTCTCATGGGGTGAAGCTAACCCCTGTTCAACACCAGGGCCTGCTGGGCAACCCAGCCGTGCTCCAGGAGGGGGACGAGGGCTGCATGGCCCTCCTAAGCTTTCTGGAACCAAAACTGCCTGCTCACCCCCCTTTAAAAAACCTCCTTGACAGCAGCACAGTGAACCTGGAGGCGAATGTAGCCCTGACTGAGGATGGCCCTCCTGAGGCAGAAGCCCAGGCCCTTGTCCTGCCCACAGAAGAAGTCATGGCCCTCAGTCCGCCCTCCCCACCCACAACCCCAGCCGCCTGGGACCCCACCCCAACCCAAGCCAAAGAATTGCCAATGGCAGCAGGCGAGGCAGGGCCAGATTGGTTCCCTGAGGGGCAAGAAGAGGATGGAGGGCTCTGCCCCCCACTCAACCAAAGCTCACCCACCTCCAAGGAGGGGGGCACTCTCCCCGCCCCAGTGGGCTCTCCTGAAGACCCCAGTGACCCACCCCAGCCCTACCGCCTAGCCGATGACTACACTCCAGCCCCTGCAGCCTTCCAGGGCCTCAGCCTGTCCAGCCACATGTCTCTGCTACACTCACGCAACTCCTGCAAGACACTGAAGTGTCCCAAGTGCAACTGGCACTACAAGTACCAGCAGACCCTGGACGTGCACATGCGGGAGAAGCACCCTGAGAGCAACAGTCACTGCAGCTACTGCAGTGCCGGGGGGGCCCACCCCCGCCTCGCTCGCGGAGAGAGCTACAACTGTGGCTACAAGCCCTACCGCTGCGATGTCTGCAACTACTCCACCACCACCAAGGGCAATCTCAGCATCCATATGCAGTCTGACAAACACCTGGCCAACCTGCAGGGCTTCCAGGCGGGGCCCGGTGGGCAGGGAAGTCCCCCCGAGGCATCGCTCCCGCCCTCTGCAGGGGACAAGGAGCCCAAGACCAAATCATCCTGGCAGTGCAAGGTGTGCAGCTACGAGACCAACATCTCTCGCAACCTGCGCATCCACATGACCTCTGAGAAGCACATGCAGAATGTACTCATGCTCCACCAGGGGCTGCCACTGGGCCTGCCACCTGGGCTGGTGGGGCCAGGTCCCCCTCCCCCAGCAGGAGCTGCCCCCGCCACCCCCCCTGAACTCTTCCAGTACTTTGGGCCACAGGCCCTAGGGCAGCCCCAGGCTCCCTTGCCTGGCCCCGGGCTGAGGCCAGACAAGCCCCTGGAAGCCCAGCTGCTTCTCAATGGCTTCCACCACCTTGGAGCACCTGCCCGCAAGTTCCCCACACCTGGTAAGCTCCCTTCTGCCCCCTCAGGGCCAAACTCTATTCCCTGCTGTCTCCCCAGGGCCAGCCCCCGACTTAGGCAATCCCAGCTCCCTCAGCACTATCCTCATTTACCCACAATCCTACAGAGCAACAGACCCTGCCCCATTCCTTCCTCAGGCCACTAATCTGTCTCTGTCCCGTAGCCCCTGGCAGCCTCTCCCCGGACACCCACCTGCCTCAAAGTCAGCTCCTGGGCTCCTTGTCCGACGGCCTGCCCACCTCGCCGCCTCCAGAGGACAGCCCATCCCTGAAGGTGTTCCGCTGCCTCGTGTGCCAGGCCTTCAGCACGGACAACCTGGAGCTGCTGCTGTACCACTGCAGCATGGGCCGCAGCCTCCCAGAGGCCGAGTGGAAGGAGGTGGCCGGTGACACCCACCGCTGCAAGCTCTGCTGCTATGGCACCCAGCTTAAGGCCAATTTCCAACTCCACCTCAAGACTGACAAACACGCTCAGAAGTACCAGCTGGCAGCCCACCTGAGGGAGGGGGGTGGGGCCACAGGCACCCCCTCCCCTGTGCCCCTGGGAGATGGGACTCCTTATGGGTCTGTCCCCCCCCTGCACCTGCGCTGCAATATCTGTGACTTTGAGTCCAACAGCAAGGAGAAGATGCAGCTGCATGCCCGGGGTGCGACCCATGAAGAAAACAGCCAGGTCTATAAGGTGAGAGGGGCAGAAGGGCTGAGCAGAGAGTCTCTGTGTAGAGGAAAGTGGAGACGGGATGGAGATGCAGAGCGGGGAAAGTGATGGGAAGCCAAGGGTGGCAGAACTGGAGAAAAAGGCCCACATGTCCCAGGAGAATATACAGTTTGGAGACAGGTGTGGAGAAAGAGACCAAAAAATGGTGGACTCGGACAAAGTGAATCCAATACTTTATTCAGCTTTTCTGGTGTTTGGGGCTAGAGGGAGCAGTCTGCCTCTGCTCAGTCCATCTTGTTACCAGAAGTTTGAGAACAGAACCAGATTTCATTCACAAACCAGGAGGGAGTCTAGGATTGTTAGGAAGAAAAGGAGACGGGAGAGAAAGCCACTCAGATGGCCTTAGCGGAGGGAAAAGGGGCTCGAGGGTGGAAGGGCGGGGTGGGGAGGGGGTGCTGCTGGTCAGGTTCCCACGGGGGAGAGGCAAAGGAGTCTCCTGAGATCTGGAGGTGTCTGTCCCTTCTGGGCCTGAGCAGCCTGTTTCCTTCTTTCCAGTTTCTGCTGGAGATGGAGGGGGCAATGGCAGGGGCAGAGCTGGGGCTGTTCCGCTGCCTGCTGTGTGCCTGGGAGACGCCCTCCCGCCTGGCTGTGCTGCAGCACCTGCGAGCACCGGCCCACCGAGATGCCCAGGCCCAGAGGCGCCTGCAGCTGCTACAGAGTGGTCCAGCAGCTGAGGAAGGGCTCTCAGCTCTTCAGAGCATCCTGAGCTTCAGCCATGGGCAGCTCCGGACTCCTGGTGAGGGAGGGGACTGGAGGGGAAGGGCTGGGCAGGGAGGGCACTGGCTCAGGAGCCCGGGGCTGATGAGAAAGTGATGCAAGGCGGGAGTGGGTCTGTGGGCACTCACTAGCAAGTGAGAAGGAGTTGTGAAGGGGTGACAAAACTGCATTTCTGGAAGAGTGGGGGCTTCGGAGTGAAGAGGCTGCTGGAGGGAGGAGGAGCAGAGAAGGGCAGGGACTTTGCTGGGTGGACAACAGAACAGGAAGAGAGGTGAAGCGGAATCACCCAGTGATTCCAGGTAGTGACCAGTGTCCTAGCAGTGCTGAGTGGGTAGGGGGACAGGAACTCGTCAGGAAGGAGAGACAGGCAGAAAGACAGAAAAGAATGGGCCAGTACATATCGGAAGCTGAGGAGCTGTGGACATGGCCTGAAGAGAGAAGGGAAGGGAAGCCCTTGACAGCTCCCCAGCCTCTTCCTGTCTCCTAGGAGGTCTTAATGAGGGTCCCCCCTTAGGCAGCTCAGGTTGTACCAGCAGAAACTGGGAAGAACCCACCAGGTACCATTGATCCAGAGGGTGCAGAAGGGCCTGAAAGGGCTGTCAGAGGTGGGCAAGGGCCTCTGGGCTATGTAGAAGCCAGTTTTGGGCGAAGGTGAGGGCACGGGCAGCAGGAACCAGGAACAGGCAGCATTGACTGGTGCTAATTGAATTGCCAATATGCTGGCTGGAGTTAAGTGCCGGAGGGGCCCAGATCAATAGCTAACGATCCTGGCGCAGGGCTGAATGGAGTTAAGGAACTTTAACACTTTAATTAGGCCGCCACCGAAAATAAATTCCTACACATCTGTCAATTCTTACTTGAGTGGTAATCTCCTCTCCCCGTTAGACCTGCCGCCTCCTGCTCACCGAATCACCGAAGCTGCTTCCATTCAACCTCACCTTCCTTCTTTAGTGCCTCTCCCTCTACATTTCTGGGCTCCTCACTTCCAGGATCAGTCAAGACAAGGAGCCCAGTTTGGTCCTATTTCTGTCCCCTAATGTTGGACTTGTTTGCTCATCTTTAAGTGACAGGCTGGACTCAGAGATGATGTCTAAGGCCCTACCAGTTCTAACACTGTAATTTCCCCCTCATCCTCTGTATTTTTTTTGGTCCTCCCCTGCCTGTTGATTCATCCATCCATTTTCTCCTTCGTTGTGTGGCTAGTTGTCCTGCTTTCCGTGCCCTTTGTCCTCCCTTTCCTAATGCTTCATCCTTATAAGCTGACTCACCTCATTCTACACAGGAAAGGCTCCTGTCACCCCTTTAGCTGAGCCACCCACCACTGAGAAAGATGCCCAGAACAAGACAGAACAATTGGGTGAGTTGTTCATCTGGTCCATTTCCCTCCAGCCCTTGCCCTCCCCACTCTCCAATCCTCATACATTCTGAGATGCTCATCGGACCTTGCAGTAATCCAGACACCCAGCAAGGCCTCCTGTTATTGAGGAGTCAAAGTGACTCAAAGAAAGTGGGCTCACCAGAGGGAAAGGAGGCAGAGCCACAGAAGGCTAGGTGCTTCTGTTCTCTTCGAGGACCCAAACCTGGCCACCCCGCTAACCTGGGGTCAGCCCTGCCAAGCTTCCCCTCGCTGTACTCAGTATAGCTCTGTACTTTCCCTACCTTTCTCCCTTTCCCCAGAGCCCATCCCCCTACTCTGGAAGCTCTGCTACAAATCAGGTCATCCTAAGGGTTGGGGGTCTGTGAAAGGAAGAGGGAGGGCTGTCAGAGTCTCTTAATCTCCTCTCCTTTCATCTTCAGCTTCTGAAGAGGCAGAGAACAAGACTGGCCCTCCCAGAGACAGTGTCAACCAGACCACGGTCAGAACTGGGGTAACGGGGAAGAGCTGAGGGGGGTCTAGTTTTACTGAGATCTGCTTATATTCTAAAGTCTGAAATTGTAATCAGCAGAGCTTTACAGACAGATTTCAGGCCAAAGGGAGATCTAATTTTGTCATGCTGGCGACTTGTTTCACTCAGGATACATTTAAGAAATTCCACCTAGGTCCAGTTACATATGTTCAGCATCAACAGGGGACAGAGCTGGCCCCCAGGGGTGGAACATAAAAGGAGATGACAGCAATTTGAGGGAAAGGTGATGAGAGAAACTATTGCGGACAGAAAAGATTTGGAGGTAGGTGGGGGGAAGAAGGGAGGAAAGATTAAAAACTGAAGAGAGAAAGGCAAAAACAAAAAACTAGCTGCCGCCCAGGTCTTTATTCCTGTTAGGGGAAGAAAGACAGCCAGACATGGATGTTTGTCTCCTACAGAAAGCCCTGAGCCTAGATAGAACTGTCCTGGCACCTCCTTCCTGGGGGTAGAGGCACCAACCCAGATGATTCACACCAACGGCAAGCCCTGAAAATCTCTACGTCTGCAGGATACAGGCTTCTGCCTGACCTAGGCAGGCCCCAGGAGTAGTTCAGCTCTATAGCCCGAAAGTGCTAATTCTGAAAGGACTCCCAGCCTTTGGTCCTGAGGTGCCATCTTGTGCCTCACAGCTCTCCAAACTGGACTGCAATATGCAGTCTTGATTACAATTGCCTTCCTGCAAACTGCTACAGCCATGGCTTATGTCCTCAGCTTCCCTTCTTCCTAACCCCTGTCCTAGGTGTCTGCTCCTAGGCCCAGGTGCATTCGGATGAGCATCTGGATACCTTCCCTTTATGGCTATCCTCTCCCTGGCACGTGGGCCTGGACCCATGGCACAGGGAGCAGGAGAGGAAGTGAGCCAGGGAGACGAATGCAGGCTGGAGGTCAGGCAGTCAGGTGACTAAGGCGGAAACAGGGGCCTTCTCACCCCACCCCAGGCCCCACAGCCCCACCCTCAAGGTGTGGGCGGGAATGCACCAACAAAGCCAGGCCAGAATTTTCCAGAGCCACTGGGGGAGCTATGGCATTTGTTTATATTAAGAAGGGAAGAGAAGAAAAAAAATGGAAGGGAGGAAAAGAAAGTGGGAGCTGCTGAGCCTCTGAGGGAGAATGAGCCGTCTTCTGAGCAGACAGGTAGGGAGGGCCCCGACCTGAGACACTTAGTTCAGGGACCTTGGAGGGGCAGAGTGGACAGGGATGAGGGGGCCTCTGGGTCCAGGAACTGTCAGAGGGAAGGGGAGTCATTTCAGGGAGAAGATACAGGCAGTGTGGGAGTGGGTAAGAAAAGAAAACTAAATCCAGGGGAGGTAGGTACAGGGTCACTCTGTCAGCTGGAGAACTGAGTAGGGCAGCAGAGACAAGGAAAGACAGACCAAGGAAAGAGAGGCCAGGATGGAGGGAGAGGGACAAAGAAGGCAAGGTAGCAGCCTAACCTAGGCCCTTGTCCCAGTCCATGGAAAGTGAGGGAGGAGCCAGCTTTCGGGACTGTGGCTGCGTCCATGGTGAGGCCTTCCTATTGAGCTCACTGTTCCTGAATTGGGAGTGGGGCATTGTGCTGGGTCCAGGAGCCCAAAGGCTGAGGGATGGTGGGTCCCACCTTCCCTGATACCCCCCTCCACCACCCATGTGCTCTTAGGTATACTGCTGTCCATACTGCAGCTTCCTGAGCCCGGAGTCGGACCAGGTGAGGGCTCATGCACTCTCCCAGCATGCAGTGCAGCCCAAGTACAGGTGCCCGCTGTGCCAGGAGCAGCTGGTGGGCCGACCTGCCCTGCACTTCCACCTTAGCCACCTTCACAACGTGGTGCCTGAGTGTGTTGAGAAGCTGCTGCTTGTGGTGAGTACAGGCTGTGTGAGGACCCACCCAGAAGGCCCTGTCAGGGCCGGGCAGGAGGGGAGATGGGCAGGGGCGTTGGGCCAGTGTGTGTGTTGGTGAAGGAAACAGCGTCTCACAGATTTAAAGGTGGATTGTAGAGATGGAGGGAGCCTCGGAGTGGAGCTTATCTTGCTGCCTTACTTGCCTGTGAGGAAGCTAAGCATTTCTTTAACTTCTATTAGGTCCTGAGAAGAGCTGTTCAACAGCGGGTCCGGGCTGCGAGACAGGACAGGTGCAGCCCAGGCCCTCTGCTCCGTGGGAAAAGCAAACGCTAGGTGGGAGGTTTGTCCAGAGAAGGGGCTAGAGCCATGGAAAGGGGCTGGGCACAGGCAGAGGAGCAGCCAGAGGACAGGGGTGGGTGAGTGGGTTGGGGGAAGTCACAGAGCTTCCTTCCATTACAGGCCACAACTGTAGAGATGACCTTTACGACCAAAGTGCTGCCTGGGCCCCCTCTCAGCCCGCTGGAGGGTGACCCAGACCCCCTGGCTCCTGGGCCAGAGCCTGTACCCAGCAGAGACCAGGCAGCAGGTAAGGAAGGGGATGGCAAGCCTCCTGATGTGGCAGGAAAGGGGACCTGGGCTCCACAGACCAAGAAGGTCTGAAGGCTACCGAGGCAAGGATCACTTGCCCTCGATAACGAGTGGGTGGTGTCGACTTAAACAACATTCCCTTCTCATTGCAACCCCTTCTCTCCCCTAGAAGGCCCTCACCTGACCCCAGAAGCCAGTCCCGATCCTCTTCCTGAGCCTCCCCCACCCTCAGCTGAGGCCCCAGACAAGCCCGCAGGAAGCCCTGACCAACCCCCCTCTCCAGCCCCATCTCCAGCCCCTCGGCCTGATGCCCAAGCTGAAGAAATGGCTCCTCCACCCCCCATGGCTGAGGAGGAAGAGGGGCCTGTTGGGGAGTCTCGCCCTGCAGAGCCAGCTCCAGCTGACTCTCGCCACCCTCTCACCTATCGGAAGACCACCAACTTTGCCCTGGACAAGTTTCTCGATCCTGCCCGGCCCTATAAGTGCACTGTGTGTAAGGAGTCCTTCACGCAGAAGAATATCCTCCTGGTCCATTATAACTCTGTATCCCACCTGCACAAGATGAAGAAGGCTGCCATTGACCCCTCTGGCCCTGCCCGGGGAGAGGCTGGTGCCGCGCCTCCCACCGCTGCTGCCACAGACAAGCCCTTTAAGTGCACAGTCTGCCGAGTCTCCTACAACCAGAGCTCCACCCTGGAGATCCACATGCGCTCTGTTCTGCACCAGACTCGCTCACGGGGGGCCAAGACCGACACCAAGGCTGAGGGGCCAGAGCGCAGCCAAGAAGAGCCCAAAGAAGGCGAGACTGAGGGGGAGGTGGGCACTGAGAAGAAGGGCCCCGACCCCAGTGGCTTCATATCTGGATTGCCATTCCTGACCCCGCCTCCCCCTCCCTTGGACCTGCACCGATTCCCAGCCCCTCTCTTCACCCCACCAGTCCTGCCCCCCTTCCCTCTGGTGCCCGAATCACTACTTAAGCTCCAGCAGCAGCAGCTGCTCCTGCCCTTCTACCTCCATGACCTTAAGGTGGGGCCCAAGCTGGCACTGGCTGGGCCTGCACCTTTGCTGTCCCTGCCGGCTGCCACCCCTCCTCCCCCACCCCCACCCGCCAAGGCTGAGCTGGCTGAGCGGGAGTGGGAGCAGCCCACCACGGCTGAAGAAGGAACCGAGGTAGGGCCAGCCTCACCCCCGCAACCAACACCCAATGAGGCAGCCCGTACGGCAGCCAAAGCCCTTCTAGAAAACTTCGGCTTTGAGCTGGTGATCCAATACAATGAAGGGAAGCAGGCTGTGCCCCCTCCTCCAACCCCACCCCCACCAGAAGCCCTGGGGGGTGGGGACAAGTTGGCCTGCGGGGCCTGCGGGAAACTCTTCTCCAATATGCTCATCCTCAAGACACACGAGGAGCATGTCCACCGCCGCTTTCTGCCCTTTGAGGCCCTCAGCCGTTATGCTGCTCAGTTTCGAAAGAGCTATGATAGCCTATACCCACCCCCTGCAGAGCCCCCCAAACCTCCCGATGGGTCTCTGGATTCACCTGCTCCCCAACTGGGTCCACCCTTCCTGGTGCCAGAGCCCGAGGCAGGGGCGGCCTGTCCCCCTGAGGAGCGAAGCCGGGCAGGAGGACGCTGGCCCCCAGAAGAGGAAGAAAGCTCCAGAGGGAACCTTCCTCCCCTAGCACCTGCAGGCCGCCGGTTCTCCAGAACCAAATTCACAGAGTTCCAGACCCAAGCCCTGCAGGCTTTCTTTGAGACGAGTGCCTACCCCAAGGATGGAGAGGTGGAGCGACTCGCAAGTCTCTTGGGCCTGGCTAGCCGTGTGGTGGTGGTATGGTTCCAGAATGCCCGCCAGAAAGCACGCAAAAATGCAAGCGAGGGGGGGCCCGTGCCGACCACAGGAGGCACTGGGGGAGTCTCGAGCTGCAGGCGCTGCCATGCCACCTTCTCCTGTGGTTTTGAGTTGGTGAGACACCTCAAGAAATGCTATGACGACCAGCCCGCTGAGGAGGAGGAAGAGGCAGAGCGAGGGGAAGAAGAAGAAGAGGTAGAGGAAGAGGATGCAGAGGAAGAACAGTGCCTGGAACTCCCAGCAGGGCCTGAGGGCCCATCACCAGAACCTGCAGACAGGGAAGAATTGAACCAGGCAGAGGCATCCAAGGTGGGAGGCAGAGAGCCTGAAGGGAGGTCTCCTCCCTCACCTTCTCCAGCCCACGCCTGCGACCAGTGCGCCACGTCTTTCCCCAGCCAGGACCTGCTGACCAGTCACCGCCGACTACATTTCCTGTCATCTGTGCAGCCCAGCGCTGCCCCCCACCTCCTAGATCTGCCCTTGTTGATGTATGGGGAGCGAAACCCCCTGGTGGCAGGTACCCCGCCAGTGCCAGGGCCACCCCTCAAACGGAAGCATGAGGATGGCAGCCTGTCCCCCACAGGCAGTGAAGCAGGGGGTGGAGGGGAGGGCGAGCCCCCCAGGGACAAGCGCCTGCGCACCACCATCCTGCCTGAGCAGCTGGAGATCCTGTACCGCTGGTACATGCAGGACTCCAACCCCACACGCAAGATGCTCGACTGTATCTCCGAGGAGGTGGGGCTTAAAAAGCGAGTGGTGCAGGTCTGGTTCCAGAATACCAGAGCCCGCGAGAGGAAAGGCCAGTTTCGAAACACCCCTGGGGGAGTGCCCAATCCTACAGTCAAGCCCCCTGTCACACCCACCCCTGCACCCTTTCCCAAGTTCAACCTGTTGTTGGGCAAGGTGGATGATGGGACTGGGAGGGAGGCCCCAAAGAGAGAAGCACCTGCTTTTCCTTACTCTACAGTCAACCCAGCTGCTGGGACTCTGCCTTTCCTGCCATCTGGGAAAGAGGCTAGCACCCCAACACCAGAGCCACCTCTACCTCTCCTACCTCCCCCTCTTCCCAGTGAGGATGAGGGCCCGGAGGAGCCGGTGAAAACTTCTCCAGAGAGTGAGGCTTGCAGTCCATCTGCAGGGGATTTAAGCGATTCATCTGCTTCCAGCTTGGCTGAACCAGAGTCCCCTGGAGCTGGAGGGACTAGTGGGGGACCAGGAGGTGGGGCCGGGGTTCCAGATGGAATGGGGCAGCGGCGCTACAGGACCCAGATGAGCAGCCTGCAGCTGAAGATCATGAAAGCCTGCTACGAAGCCTACCGCACCCCCACGATGCAGGAGTGTGAGGTGCTGGGGGAGGAGATCGGGCTGCCCAAGAGAGTCATCCAGGTCTGGTTCCAGAATGCTCGTGCCAAGGAAAAGAAGGCCAAGCTGCAGGGGGCAGCAGTTGGCGGGGCTGGGGGCAGCAGTGAGGGCCCCTTGGGAGCCCAGCGCACAGATTGCCCCTACTGTGATGTCAAGTATGATTTCTATGTCTCCTGCCGAGGCCATCTCTTTTCCCGCCAGCACCTGGCCAAGCTCAAGGAGGCAGTCCGAGCCCAGCTGAAGAGTGAAAGCAAGTGCTATGATTTGGCCCCAGCACCAGAGGCACCCCCGACTCCCAAGGCCCCACCTGCCACCACACCTGCCTCTATGCCCCTCGGGCCTGCCCCAGCCCTGCCTCGCCTGGCCCCGGTCCTCCTGTCCGGCCCAGCTCTGGCCCAGCCCCCGTTGAGCAGCTTAGCTCCTTTCAATTCAGGTGAGTGGGAGGCTGGGAGGAGTTGGACTTCAGAGACCATTTCCCTCTGACATGCCCTTTTCCTTCTTAAGTCTTCCCATCTTCGGTCTCCTCCTGTGGCCTTTGTTTGAGGCTCTTGGGGGAAAGACGGAAGAATGGGAGCATGGAGGCTAGGTGGTGGGAATGGGTGAGTGTGAGGCTGGATCAGGGGCCAGGAGTGGGCTAATCCATCACTCTTCATTTTCCTAGGCCCTGCAGCCACCTCAGGCCTTCTTGGCCTCACCACTTCGGTCCTGCCAGCTACCACAGTGGTCCAGACTGCTGGCCCAGGCTGCCCCTTACCTCAGAGACCTGTGCCTGACAAAACCAACACCTCCACAGCAGGCACCACTGACCCCGCCCCAGGCCCACCTACGGAGCCCTCTGGGGACAAGGTCTCTGGTGAGCGAAAGCCAATTGCAGCTCCTACCAACTCCTCCACGGACGCCCTCAAGAACCTCAAAGCATTGAAGGCCACTGTCCCAGCCCTGTTGGGGAGCCAATTCCTGCCCTTCCCATTGCCCCCTGCAGGGGGGGCCACGCCGCCAGCTGTCTTTGGCCCCCAGTTACAGGGGGCCTACTTTCAACAGCTTTATGGCATGAAGAAGGGGCTATTTCCCATGAACCCCGTGATACCTCAGACCCTCATCGGACTGCTCCCCAATGCCCTCCTCCAGCCACTGCCCCAGCCCCCAGAGCCCACAGCCACAGCACCTCCAAAGCCTCCGGAACTGCCTGCTCCAGGGGAGGGGGAGGCCGGGGAGGCCGATGAGCTGCTGACAGGCAGCACTGGCATCTCCACCGTGGATGTGACCCACCGCTACCTGTGCCGCCAGTGCAAGATGGCATTTGAAGGGGAGGCCCCTGCCACTGCTCATCAGAGATCCTTCTGCTTCTTTGGGCGGGGCTCCGGGGGCTCTGTGCCCCCGCCACTGCGGGTGCCCATCTGCACCTACCACTGCCTGGCATGTGAGGTGCTACTGAGTGGGCGTGAAGCCCTGGCCTCCCACCTGCGCTCCTCGGCCCACAGGCGCAAGGCGGCCCCGCCCCCAGGGGGCCCACCCATTACAGTCACCAAGGCCGCCACTGCCACCACGGCAGGTGCCGTGGCTTTTGCCAAAGAGGAAGCAAGATTACCTCACACGGACTCCAACCCTAAAACTACTACTACCTCTACACTTCTAGCTTTATAAACAGATAAACCAAGATCGGGGAGAGGGGAGGGCCTCAGGGCTCCCTCTCTTACCCCAAGGGGTGTTTGGTGGGAGCTCAAATCCCTCACCCCCAACCCTAGGCTCCGCCCACCTCATGGGAATCTTCCAATTCCCACCCTCAGTGGGCTTCACACACCCCACCTCCAGCAGAGTCCTGCCTCCTCCCCACCCCGTCCCAGACACACCACGTCCTCTGCAACTCCTTGCCATGTCTTCACAGACACACATCCCTACTTTGTCATCCTGATCATTCATTCATGTCTGCCCTGCCCACCATTCACAGAATCTATCCTTGGATCATCTTCCTACAACCTCTTCCCTACTGAATTCCCAATCGCCCCCCAATTCCTATAAACACATGCAAATACATGTTCTCCCATGCTGTTCCACTGACTGAGAAAAGACCAAAAAAAAAAAAAATGAAGAAAGGATAAAGAAAACCCAAGACAAAGAAAGGGGAAGGAAAATAAACTGCCACCCCCGCATCTCCTTCCTGCCCCCTTGTCTAGAGCGCCATACCGCTCACAAACTTTCCAAATACCGAGTTGGCTCCCAAGCCCACAAAGCTAACCAAACTTTAGGTTGGGTGGGGGAAGTGCTCCCAGCTCATTCTCACACCCCTCCCTCCTAACCCTCTCCCTGCCTGACAGGGGACTCCCTGTGGCCTGGACTCTGGGGAAGCTGCCGCCAGGAAGCCCTCTGCCAACCCCCACCCTGCACCGGGAACTGCAGTAACTTATTCTCAAAGGCTTTAAACACAGAGATCCTCTCAGCAGCCGTGGGCCTGGCCCTTGTCCCAGCCCTGCCATGTGGTCCAGCCTCCGGGACCGGCGCTGCCCACCAACGGCAAATCCAAAGTTCTTAAAAAAAACAAAAAACTGAGACACACACAACCAAATAAAAAGAGCACGTGCACACATGTGCACAGGAGAGAGAGATGGAGAGACCAGAGGAATGAACTAAAGAGAAACATAACTTTGGAAAATACAGAAAAGGAAAAACAAACAAAACCCTGAAAACTCTCCCATCAAAAAAGTGGTTTTTTTCCTGTTTGTGTCACTCCCCTCTCCCTTCCCCATTTTAGAGGTTTCTTTTTAAACCACCTCGTCTTTGGAAGATCAAATGGCTTTAAGTCCTTGCCAAGGGTACAGTAATCCTGGAGACAAAGTAGTGCAGCCTTGCCCGGGCCGTGACCAGCCTGGGTGGGAGCTGGTAACGGGGAGAAGAGCCTGGAGACTGGGGAGACACATCCTTGTCCCCTGAATTGAGTACCAGGACAGGTAACATCCCCTTATTCACTGAGAAAAATCAGTGTCGCCAAAAGTGTCTTGGCAATGCCAGGAGGAAAGCAAGGGGGAGATGGGGCAGTTTGGCTTCTGACTCTTGGGTATGCTTCCCTTTCTCGTAGCTAACCACCATTTCTTCTCACTTCTTTCACAAAGCCTCACTCCTATTTCCCTTCCTAGTGGCCCCTTCACATTTTTGGTCACAAAGTCTTTGGGGCCCCTTGTTCCTCATCTGTGTTCTTCCCCCTTGTCCTCTGCCCTGGCCTCTGTTCCCTCAGCCCAGCCCCTCCAGTAAGCAGCAGATGCTGCGGGCACCCCCAAAGGAGTCGGCCTGTCATGAGGCCCATGGGGGCCTAGGACTGACTGATGATTGTTGGGGGGATGGGTGGGCAAAAGAAATGACTGAAACACAAGGTGACTTTGATAGGGTGATATCACCAAGGGCACCAACAGAAGAGGAAAGATCTGGGAAAGGGTTCCCCACCTCTATCCTAATTGTCTTTGTAAGCATTGGGTGGAAAGTGTGGCAACCCCAAAGCCCAGCTAAAGTGGCACAGGGTGGTAAAGCAGGTGTTTTATTTTAGCAAAGAAAAGCCTGCAAAACTCTACAGTCCTCCTGGTAGTTTCTCCTACTGCCCTTGCCCCTAAGACCTCCCCTCCCTTTCAAGGTAGTCTGCTTCCAGACTTTCTCCCTTCTGGCGTCTTCCACTCCCATTCTCCATTTCATACGTACACACAAATTCAGCCAACCCTGGATTTAGGTTTCCCGGTCTCTCTGTCACTCTACTCTGTGCACATGCTAATACAGAAGCAGTGGCTTATGTGCAGAAAAGATGGGAGGGGAGAGGGAAAATGGCTGTCCCTAGTCCCCATATGTTCTGTGAATCTCACTTCCGGTCCCATTCATCTCTAAAATTAAAAGCTCCAACTCTAGCAAACTGGGGTGGGGTTATTCTGATGATGCCAAAAATGCCAGTTACAAATGCAGGCAGGAGGAGAGAAACTGCCCTACTGTGGTCTTGCTCTTGCTGTCACCTTCCCCCACCTCTCAACATCTCTCTTGCACCCCCTCCCTCCCTAACCTTTTCTCTCTCCTGTTGAAATTCTGTGTATAAAACTATTTTCTTAGCAGCATGTGTATGAAGAAAGAAGCTTTTTCATTCTGTGCTTTCTGGGAATGTGACTTATGTATAAAAGTTGAAAAAAAAATAGAGAAAAAGGAACCGTTTTAAAGAAAACCTTGACAAACATCTGGCATGGGATGATTAGAGGTGTGGTGTCATGCATTTTAGAGATTTACAGCCAGGGTAGGTTGGTTTTAGTTTAAACCATGAATATTTTCACCAGGAGTTAAAACAGCCAAAAATCCCTCCTCCTCTGGCCCTCCAATGTATTCTCTTACACCCAGGTAAGATGCCCTGGCCTGGAGACACCAGGGATATTTACAGTACACAGGAGCAGCTGACCTTACCAGGAACCCTGTGATTTGAGGGACAAAAAAGCCAGACTGACTCTGCTGACTTAGGGCAATCAACATGCTTCTGGAAGGTGCGCCATTCCATGTTCCAAGTGGCTGGCAACGTCCCCCACCCCAACCCCTTCCTGAGACCAAGTCCTCAGCAGCAGCACTCCCGCTGCAGAGATGCGCAGTGGACCGTCCTGGCTGGCAGAGGGCTGAGTCAGCACAGCCCTGTGCAGAATGCTAGAGGTGAACGCCCGGTCACCCAGGTTGCTCCTGTGTAGTGGTAAACCCAACTCAAGTGCCCAACACAGCAACCCCAGTCTTACAGAACACTCCACGCCCTTAAAGTGAGCATGAATTAATGGCTTCTAAAATTGGTCTTCCATGTCTTGGGGCAAAGGCCTAGGGTTTCTGACATACGTGGGTCCTAAAACAGCTAAATTCTGGTCCACCCTACTGACTGTCAGAAGGCAGGAAATGGAAATGATCTTGGCTATCTTTGCTCTAAATCAGAGTCTGGGTGGGGATGGTTTAAGATACCCAATTCTCAAGTGGGAACAAAAATCAAAGTCTGTATGAGAAAATCTGAAGCCTTAGTGGCCAAATGGGGCAGAATCTGCAATAGGACCACAAAATGAAACCTGTTCTCCGGAACCTCTAACCCCTGGAGTGTACTTACAGAAACATATGCAAAAGACCCAAAAAGGCCAATTATTCCACACACAGTAGCACCTACCTGCTTAATTCCTTCTATTTGTTTGTTAACCACTTGCAGTGCTTATAGACCAGATCATTGATTCCCCATATCTTTACCACCCTGATATGTTTTAGGGCACATTCACTCGTGCACTCATTCACCCCTGTGTAGACATTCACACCTGAAGTACAGAGCTCTGTATATAACTGCGCCAATGCAACGCAAGAAGACGGCAGCAGAACCATGCATAGAGAGATGCAGGGATACACACAAATGCCAGCAAGGATAGGCCCCGTGGGCATTCAGGGACAAGGGACACGCCCCAGACCCATCACCTACACTCCCCTCAGTAGAAACACCTTCCAATACATAGCAATTTTCTTCACACAACAGTAGGTAGGAAAAGCTTATAAACAAGGAAGTGTAACCAGTATCAGGAAAGGTGGTCAAATGTTGGACATTAATCCACAGGGAAAGGACCTTAAATTCCTCTGGAGTGTGACACTAGGGAGGTAGAAGAGAAATCAGTAGGAAACTTCAGGGGAAGCTTACATGCAACACGGGTTAGCTGAGCTGGGACCCTGTGTTACAGGAAGGGCAAGGTACTGGGGAGCACTTCCCTTTAGGCTACAGTGGGAAGTGCAAACCACCAGTGGGAAGCCACAATGAGCAACATGTAAGGCAGGAGGATGACACTTGTAGAGGACTGAGTAAGGAAGAAATGCCCCAATACCAAGGAAGCTCTTGCTACAAGAAAAGGTGTAGACTCAGCGTTATGGTCTATAGGATTACAGCCTGGATACACTATGAAAAGGTCAGCTGAAAGAAAAGCGAGGGAGAGGACGTGTAGAAGACGTAGGGCAAGGTTCAAGTTTGCGAAAAGATGGGAAGTGATCCCCAGGGACTATCTCCCAGGGAGAGACGACACTTTGTGGGAAGAACATGATTGGGTGGCGACCCATCCCTTCATTCTCCTTCATACAGAGGACCTGGACAGCTGTCCCCACAAAGGATAGGTGAGGGGTAAATGGCATTATTCCCTGTTAGTCTGAGCCTGGCTTTCTTGCAGTTCCCCAGCCATGGAGAGGTATCTGGCTAGAAGGTAGTGGGGAAGCAGGTTGATTATCAGTGGACCAGAAAGAAGGTGAGGGGGAAAGGTGACCCAAGATCTGATTCATACATAATCTGACCCAACCATATATAAACTCTTACACAAATAATGGCTAAAGCACCGAAATGAGCAATCAGCAGGAGCTCAGCACTGCCTCACGTCTAGTTGCTCCCTGATCCCCATGCCTGCATCATGTCTTCGCAACTGGAAGGACCTGCGCTGTGCTCACTCCTGCACAGCCCACCAAGTGCTTATAGGACAGCATCATCAGACACTTGCTCGGCCCTGCACTCCGCTCACCCCGCTTCCACTGCTGGGACCCTGAGCTGAGTCCAGAGAGAAGTGTCACAAGGACCCATCTTGTACTGAGCCACAGAATCCACACCAATCTGGACCATAGAGCAACATCCTGACAGTGCTCCTAACCTGGTGGTTCTTAGTGGTGAGGTTTCACACACAGGGCAGCCAACCCTCAGAATCTGAGGTGAAAGGAAGAGTGAATTTTGAAAGTGTTCCCTAAGGATGTCTTCTGTGATAATTATTGTCAATGGAAAGCATAGTTCTCACAAGTTAAATCTGCCCGATTTGACCTCACAATCGCCCCCTTTTCCTTCTGTCCCCACCTAAAACACATGTACACATCCCACAACACATATATCACACGTGTGACAGCATGAAGACATGACTATGGTTGGGGAGGAAAAAAAGAGGCAAAAGGCGTGAGACTCCAGACTAGATCAGCTGTCCTGCAAGGTGACTGCCATCTCTTAGAACAGCGTTTCTCAAGTTTTGTCCACCTGCGTCATGGTTACCCGAGTGCTTGTTTTAAATGCACATTCCTGGACCACACCGCAGATTCACTGAATCAGAAACTCCTGAAGTGATTCTGTGCCCTAATACACTACTTAGGCTACTCAGCCCCATATGCATCTGGGCCCTGCCCCCATCTCTCTAGCACCCAGGGCCCAGCTCTGCTCCACCAGCGCTACCACACAGTGGCCTAATATTAATATCCCCTCAGATGGTCTTCGTCATTACCCTCACACCACCCCCACCTCCAACATTTTGGAAATCTGACAGTGTCTTCTGTTTATGTTGGTTGTTCTTGAACAGGAGAAAAGTTATAAACATTGTCCACTCACCCCCTTGGCTGATCGCCTCACTGCTTTCCCCACTGCTGTGGAAACCACCTCGCTTCTTCTGAAACTTCATTCCATTTCGAGATGCTGAAATCGAAACGCCCCTAGCTCCAAGCAGTTCATCCCAGGACGGGCAATAGCCTTACTTCCCTCTGGGCAGGGCCTATTCCCCATCAGAGCCACCCAGCCTCCCTCGGCATCACTCAGAGCCAATTCTTCTGCCCAGAGATCTTCCTAGTACTGCCCCACAGTTTCTGGCTACCCAGGAAACAAGGAAAACCCAACCTGCTAGAAGTTCTTCCAGGTGGAAGCCCAAGGTCCAGTTTTGTGGGACTACCGATGGCACTGCCTCTGGAGGCGCAGGGCTGGTCTGTCACCACAGACGGTGGGCACGCTGCTCCTGGGGACCTACCTTCCTCTCTCCCAGGGCTCGCTGCCGATCTAGGGTCTCCCTTCCAGGGGTGGATTTCAAAGACACGGAGATTTATCCAACTCTAACTGGGGCCATTGAGAGATTCCTAATCACAAAATCTCCTTCAACAGTCCTCTGGAAGGACAAGTCCAGGTGCTTTTGTCTTCCTAACACCTGCCTATCTCTAGACCTAGAGCACCACTCCATCTTTCTAGGACCGTTATTGAATACGGGCCTTTTAACAGGGGAGAAAGAACTGGTTCATCTCAGCCACAGCTCAGCCAATCACAAGGCACAAGGCAGAATGTAATACATACAGGCACAAACCACCCCGCCACCCAACAGCAAGGCCTGAGGGGCTCTGCTACTTGCCACTTTTTCCCTTCACTCTCTTCTGGCACCTCCTTTGTGACAACACAGCTGGCTGGCCTCTCTCCAGGACCTCATTTCACCCTCCTCCAATTATTTCTATCCTTGCTGACTAAAGAGGTATATAGTCCACTGGCCTGGAGCCTTGGCTGTGACTCTCGCCTGTGTCCTTGTCCCTCCGTGCTCCAGCTTCTCTTGGAATAGCTGCTCAAACCCTGAATGTGGCACCATCTAAACCCCTTTCTTGGGGGCTGTGAGGGTAGGCAGGTGGCTGTCGGGTTGGGAGGAAGGAGTAGCTGGGGCGGGTTGGAGGGTACTGATTTAGCCCCACTGATGGGAACATCCTCTGATGCTACTCCCTCCCCAGGCAGAGCTCTGCCTGATGCCTGGCATGCCAACGCGTGCCGCCCCGCTCTCACTGCCGCCAAGTGGCGGTCGTGAGCACCTTTGGCGGGTTTGGGTATGCCGCATTGCCAGGATCTGAAACAATGTTCACGTGCCAGTGCAGCATTGCCAAGTGTGGCGGCATCTAGTGGGTTGGGTGCCAAGCAGTAGGACCCAGGTGGTGATAGAGAAAGAGGGGTGGAGTGGAGGGAAGGGAAGGAGCCGGAGGCCCCAGGGAGAAAATCAGACGCCTCACTTGTTAGAGTGGAGTCCAAATGGGATCGCAGAAAGGTGCCCTTCCCATTCTAGATCCCAGCTCAGCGAGCAAGCCTTTCCCTCCCCGACCATGCCCGCATAGTAACATATACAGACCAGGCGAGGGGATTTGGCCATCTTCAGCAGGAGGCTGGCTGGGGGCCAGGCAGACTGCCAGCCTCTCCATCCTTCTTCCTTGGGGTCTTGGCAATGGCGCACTTCCTCCTTTGTGTCCTCATGCCTCTCTCCGTCTGTTGCTCCACTTCCCATGCCTAAGAGGGAACGGTAAGGAGGTCCTGGCAGAAAAAAGTCTGTTCTCCCAAACAACTCACACACACACACACACACACACACACACACACACACACACACACACACACCTCGCCTCCTCCCTTTTTACTCCTGGCACAACCCTCTCAACCAGATTGGCAAGAGGCACTGCCATCCTCCCCCATTCCTCACAATGCCAGAGCGTGCGCCAGGCTCCTTGGGCAGTGCCAGCACCCACCCACCTCACCCGGGTCCCCTTGCCTCTCCTTCAGGGCTCTGACAAAGGGCCAGACTGCTAGCGCCAACGAGCTCTCCCTGGGGAGAAGTGGCACAGTCCTCCTCCTGACTCTTAGATGCTTTCTTGGCACTTCCCTGGCTACTCTCTCCACCACTTTACATTCTCAGACTGGAAGAGGACAAACTACCTCATAGTCCAACCGCTTCTCAGAGCTGAGCTCTAGAGGGACCGCAACATCAGCAACACATCCCCGCCCCTCCTCTCTGCCTCCTGGGGCCCCTGTTTCCACTGCCCCAGCTTAGGGCACCATCCTGATGGATGTGATGCCAATGACTCCCGGGTACCGAGCCTTCCTCCCAGAGCACCAGGACTCCTGCCGCTGTTCCCCTCCCCATTCACCTCCTTCCATCTCCGCGGGTACAAGGGTGGCAGCTGCAGTGCCAATGCCTGTAAGCTGGCAGCATGAAGCAGCTCATGCACCCTCTTCTGCCCTCCCAGGCCCCAAACTCTCCCCTCCTTTTTCCATTCCCTGTCCTTCTGGTTGGACACTAGATTGGCAACCGCAGTGCCAATCCCCACCTATGCCCAGGAGGCTCACATACAGCAAGCGCTTATGCGTACATGTACATGCGCACACACACACACATGCACACACACGGCCCCATGAGTGCCAGGCAGCGGTGGCAGACACACAGCAATGCATAGTGACTGGTATACCCGAGGAGGCAGCCAGATTCGGCACCTGATCCAGCACCCATTTGGGATTGGGTGGGTAGGCGGGCGGGCAGGCGGGCGGAGGGGTGATGGAGGCAGACGATGGCCCTAGGTTGGCAGCCGATGGAGCTGGGAGAATGGAGGGAACAGATGCTCTTTGCCCAGCCTCCCTCCCTCTCTCTCCGAGATCAGTGCCAAGCTGGGGGGGATGGGGAGAGGGGAGGATGGGGGAAGGGTGGCATTTGGAAAGCTGGCAGGCGGGGTGGCGGGGGGGAGCTGGGTCCGCCCAGGCTGGGCAGTGCCGGCACTGGCTGCTGCCTCTCCACTCTGCCATCTGTCTCGCTTCTCTCCCCACCCCCTTTCTTTCTCTCTCTCTCCCTCTCTCTCTCTCTCTCTCTCTCTCCATCCACAACAAAATGAAAAGAGGAAAACAGGGTCTTCATTCTGCCCACCCCCAACCTCTACCAGACCCCCTCTCCTCCTTCCCACAACTCACCACACCACACCACCACCAAGCCATCTGTGCTCTCTCCTCCTGGCTCGGTCACCTTCTTTCATTCGCCTTCGCCCTCACACCAAAACGGGTGCAATGTTTTAAAATATATATACCTATATAATTTTTAAAGCAACTTAAAAGAAAAACTCTTTTCTTTGGGAATGTCCTATCCTTCTGAATCTGGGTCCTCGGTGCCAATGTTTATGGCAGGCAGAGGGAGGGGACCCTGTCCTCAGCTGGTGCCCATGAATCCCATGCCAGGGAGGAGGGGTGGCTGGGGTGGGGTATCGGGAGAGCGCTCTTCTCTCTGCGCCTGTGGTGGCTTCTTTTTTTTCTCCTCTTCTACTTCCGGAGCAGATTCAAATAGATCTAGAGCCTTCCCCACCCCCAGTTCTCAGGGCCCCTGTGCACTTCTCTCCCTGCTTTTGATTTTATTCCTCGATCACCCTTTCCTTTTTGTGCGTGTGTGTACGTGTGCGTGCGTGTGTTTGCATCCATGGCGGTGGGCACCGTGCCAGCCACCGCACAGCCATCTGCGATGCCTTCTGCAGCCTCCGCTATTTCTCCCTGCCACCTCCAGCCCCCAACTCCCTTACACCCCAGCTCCCCACCCCCTAGTCCCCAATCATTAATTAGCTACTGAATTAATTAAATCGCGAATGCTAATTAACATTCCTAAAGGGCAAGCTGCCAGGCTGGGGGGCGGCATTGCAGAGGGGATGTGAAGAGGAGATTGGGAAGGGGGAGGAGGAAGGAGAGCCTGTCTGCTCAGGAGAACAGAGGGGAGATGGAAAGAACCCAACAGGATGAAGGAGAAAGAGGGCAAAGTGATGAGACGGGAATGGAAAACGGGGTATAAAAACTGTCTTGAGTCCAAGTGAGTGCAATCCAGCCTTT
Organism: Hipposideros armiger; assembly: GCF_001890085.2. Taxonomy (NCBI): domain Eukaryota; kingdom Metazoa; phylum Chordata; class Mammalia; order Chiroptera; family Hipposideridae; genus Hipposideros; species Hipposideros armiger. The sequence continues at coordinate 805,014 of NW_017731735.1, forward strand.
CCTGCCCAAGTAAGACACAGACAATTCCTCATTCCAAGCTCACCTTCCATCCTGGCCCAGACTGGAAAAGTACATCTTCCTAGGGTAGGGGACTCTGGTAGCTTTTTTCCTGTCTCTTACAGAAAATCAACCCCGAACTAGAGAGTCAACAGCTACTACTTGTCAATCCAGCCACAATGACCCTCAGGCCAGGTCACAAGAGAAGGCTCTGGACTCAGTGAAGCCCATGTTGACTTGCCCTTCCCTACTCCTTTGTCAAGGTCAAGGGGGCATTCTGTGAGCATTTGCTACAGGGAGACACAGGGGATCAATGTGGGGAACCATGATGGGTATAAATTCAACAAGAATTCAACAGTAATTAGCGGGAAATCGCTGGCAATGCCTGCAAGAATGCTTTGGGAAGACCAAGACAAAGGACTGTCTTAAGAGTCCAGAGTAGGAAAAGTGGACCCATGGGGAAGGTCAAGAATTTAAGAAAAAGTAAGGACTGTCTAACTTCGAGTTGTTTTTCAAGAAAGAGAGATGCTAGTAGAGTGAAACTTCTTTCTGGGGGTGCTCTATGAAACACTAATCTGATGAGATGTTCCTCAGAAAAATGGATCCCATGATCAAATTAGTTTGGGAAATACCATATATTCCCCCTCTTAAGAAATTCAAAATGTGTATTGGTGTGTTAAAGGTTTGAGAAGTCTTGTAAAAAAAGAAACCGTTGAATGTGTTTAACTCACTGATTATGAAACTCATTGGGCCACAGAATGATCATTTAAAAAATTTCTAATTTAATTAATTCTATTCCAATAGAAGCAGTATTCTGCTATGAGGAAAGCTCTGTCAAATGATTGGGGTGGTTCTGGGCTGGCAGCTGGCCCCAGGTGGATTAGCTAGCCCCAGGTCAGCTGAATCCTAGCATTCCATAAACAAAGGGACAGCACCCAGGCTCTGGTCTTCCAAAGGTAATGCATGAAGGCACCAAACCAGCCCATGGTAGAGAAACCATGTTACTCTTTAGAAACACAGGCAGGTCTGTACTTTCAGAGACAGAAAGAGATCTTAGCAACCATTAAGCCTAATTCCTTAATTTTACAGTAGAAGCCACTGCAACTCAGAGGTGAAGTGATTTGTCCAAGGTCAAAGAGCTTCCAGATGACAGCACTGACATTAGGACCAAGATTTCCTGACCTCTAGCCTAGCTGTTTCTCTACTTTCTGTTGTTAAAACTCCAGGATAAGGCCAGTACGTACACTTTTGAAGAGCTTCACAGAGCCTCCCTTTCACTCTGCTAAGGCCTAGACCTGGTCTTCTCCATCCCCACTTTTGGAACTCTACAGCATCTACCTGCCTCCGGAGAGTCTATTCTGTCTTCCCTCGGGAATGGGGGTGGGGGCAGGGGTTGTGCTTTATGAAATCTCCCCAAGTGTTCTTGATATCATGGATTCAGAACTTCGGTTCTACGCCATCTCTGCCCTCTCTTCTAGGATGACCCTGCCTCCACTGCCTCCCCTGGCTCTCAACCCAAAGCTTCTCCCCCATCACAACCGCAACCCCAGTCTATCCAGGAAACCCCAAATGTCTCCTGGGACGTCTCCCACTATATCCCTAGCAACTTGCCCCTTTCCTAGCCTCTCTTTGGCATCTGGAGGCCCTGAGGTCACTTAACTGCTCCATCGGAGTCCTCAAGAAGATAGGCTTGCAGGGACAAGTGACTCACTAGAGCGAGAAGATGGTGCAGCCAACCTTGGAGACCTGCCAGGGCCCACAGCCTCCCTGAGCTGCTGTACATCTGTCTTCCTGCCACAGCCCAAGCCCATCTTTTCTCACAGGGCCCTTTGGGCAAATGGAGATAGGTGGAGTTTAGCTCATTTCAAAGACTGAAGAACATGATTAAATTGTTTTTGCTTTCTGTTTTGCTTTGTGTGAGCCTGCCCCCTTTCACACCCACCCTCCCAGTATTCGACTCCCCTACAATTTCACAAGAATGGTGACTCTCTTCACAAGGTAACTCACCACCCCATTTTTAAGAGAGAATAGCTTTGAAATACAATGTTGATTTGCCAAAGAGATCTACATCCAAATTTCCAGGAATGATGAGGTCCCTTGGAGCTCTAAGTCTGTAAATGCACTGGTTGACCCCATCTCCTCCTTCCGTCCCATGCTCCTGACGGGATAGCCCTTTGGCACTGGGATGACAGAGCCACTTTAGAGTGTAACCCACTGTCCACCTGCTGACCACTCCTCTGGCTAAGGAACCATCTGATAAAGGGGGGACAAAGAGGAGTCCAACTATCCAACCAGAGAGCGCAAGAGTAAAACCTGGATGTTCTCACAGGACACATAAATAAAAGCATTTTAGGGTGGCTTTTATCCTTGGGTAGCATCTTTGTGAAATGATCCCCTCTCGGTGGTCAGTGAGAGAGGCCTAAGTCTCACTTTCCGGGATAATAGATTCCAACCCAGTTTACTTTCCCTTCCAAAGCCCATTTTCTGTCTCCAACACACAGGCAGTGAGTCATTGTCAGTAGTAGAGACACTCCAGAACTGCGATATAAATGATTATTCTATTATCAAATAACATTGCTAAGCCTGGCCGGCTCCCTACAACGGTGGCAGCAGAGGCAAGCTAAACAAAATCCAATATTGATAAACTGTGTATTGTCTCCTAGAACCATCACTCTGCCTGACAGCCACTCTCTAAGCCTCCCGCCATTAGCAGTCAAGGAGGAGACACTGGTTAGTGATGGCCCGTGAGAGGAGGGACTAGGCAGAAAGAAAGCCAAAGGCAGCCAGGAACCCTGGGGGATAATGAGAAGTCCTTAGTGCCCACTACTTTCACACCCCCAACATGAACCAGCCTACCCTCCAGGCTGTGCCCTCTGGAGGGTTAATCCTTCTAGAGGGTTCTCAAACAAAACTGCCCAGAAAAATCTAACACTAGTGAGCAGGAAGGGGCCTACGGTCTGAGCCCATCTCTGCCACACCTTTGACGTGGCACTTGAATTCCCTGCACTTCCATTAAAAAGAAGGAATGTGCCTAAGGCTCCTTTCAGCGCCAACCTTCTCTAATTCTGCAGCTTAGCACATGTCTTCTAAGGCTACTGTCAGATTTCTTTCCCGTCCTAAGCACTGAAAGAAGTAGGGTCATAGTATTATGTTTTCTAGGGAAATGGCTTGACCTTAAGCCCCCAGACTGAAATGTACACTGGATCTGCTCCCCGCTCCAGGGCCTTTGCACTGCCTGTTCTCTGTACAGGTGTGCATTTCCCCGACAACTGCATAGCCAGCTCCCTGCCCTCCTCCTGCTCTTTGCTCAGGAGGCCAAACCGACGACCCTCGTTAATACTGACACTGCCCCCCACCCAGCCCCTTTACCCTGCTCCACTTTTTCTTTTTTCCACTGCATTTATTAACTTCTAACATACTATATAATTAACATATGTATTATGTTTATTGTTTATTTCCTATTTCTCACCTCTGGCATGTAAGCTCCACAAGGAAGGGATCTTTGCTTTGTTCATGAGTGTATCCCAAGCACCAATAATAGTGCCTGATTCATAGGAGATACTCAATAAATATTTGAATGAAGCTAAGGTTAGAATGGTACCCATCTAATGCCATCATTTGGGGTTGGGGACAGGGAGAGATGGGTCATCATTTCAGTGCTCTCTACCTTCTGGCCAAGATGGACGTGAAGGCCCCACGACCTCCTCCGTCTCCAGCACAGCCTCAGGAACACGCCATTCAGGAAAACCAGATGTTTAAATGGGGTTTTTTCTGCTGAATCCTAAGCACCTTCATGACCTGCACTCAATGAGGTTGCTTAGTCCTCCTCAGTCAACTTCATTCAGTTCCCTACTCCGGGATATCGGAGACTGAAAACACCAAACCACTAAAGACACGATTCTCCAACTTGAGTAAGCATGAGAATACCTGATAAGCTTGTTTACAACACTCATTCCCAGGCCATCTCCCAGAGACTCTGATTCAACAGGACAGGGGAAGGACCCAGAAATACGCATGTTAACAACTCTCTTCCCTCCTCAAGGTGATTGTAATAACAGGTAGTTTAGGTCACACTTTGAGGAACTCTTGGCGCAGATACATAGCTAGATGACTTATTAAGTGAGCTTTCTGTTGTCTCTTTTCTGAATCTACCCATCCAATATGTGGCTCTGCCCAGGATTAGGACCAGAAGAAATGGACCTGTCCAGTGGGCTTGTTATTTTCTTTTCCACCAGAGGTGCAAAAAATTAAAACATCACTTGGAGAAATATGGAAAGAAAGTGAGGAAGCAGAGCAGGGCAGGGGTGTGGAGCAAAGGTGAAGCACGGCTCATGGGTAAGGCAACATCCCAGAATGTCTTGACTGTACCTCATAGACAGCCTCTTTAGCAATGAGGTGCTAAGTTTAAATACCTTATCTTGGAAAGTAAGCAGATCAAAATGAGCCTGTCTAGAATGACGGAAACATCTCCCTTTGTGCATTTCATATGGGGCAATCCAGCATACGTCAGGGGAGTGGCCTGAGCCTGAGCTCAGCTGCAGTGCTTCCAAGTGCCAGGCCCGATACAGACTCTCGCCCTGACAGGCTCTAATGGACAGAACTGAAAGGGGCTCAACATTCTAGTCACCTAGGGCACTATTCCTTGGTGGCAACTTTGACCAGAAAGGGCAACTACTAAGCAGATGCTCCCAAAGGGAGGATGCAATGCCCATCAATTGGACCCTAGCACAGAAAGTCCTGGACTCCCTAAAATAGAGGACTAAGAAACAAGCCAGGAGCAAGAAGGAATATCATGGCTGTCCCAGGGTTCTAGGAGGAGCATGAAGGCTCTGGGAGCCTAGGAGTAAAGGCATCTAGGAAGAGGATGCAAACAGGGATGGGGAATAGCCATTAGGTCTTCTTTCACGTTTGTTCTTTTCTTCTTTGGATCTTCCACTCTTCAGGAACTTGGTAGGGGCAGCATTATTCCTGCCCACTGCACAGATAGTAAAGAGTGAGTCATTCAGATGTAATTTGCTAGGTCAGACCCCAGGACCAGGCATTGAAAGAGCCCTGGGTTCTCTCTACCTCCGTAGGTTAAGCTCATAATTAGCTGTTATCTGGAGGTCTCTCAAGGCCGACTGTATTTCCTTCAAAAATATAGGGTTGTTGGGCCGGCCAAGTGGCGCGTTGGTTAAGAGGTGGCTTGGGACACCAGCTCTGAGCAGCAGGGCTCGGTTTGGATCCCACATGTGGGCCAGTGATGCTGCGCCCTCTACAGCTAAGATGATGAACAACAGCTCAACCTGGAACTGGGCTGCAGTGAGCTGCCATGAGCTACGGTGAGTGGCCGTCCAATGGTCAGCAAGCGACTACCTCACCCGGGAAGAGCGCAATGATCACAATCCCAACATGGGCCAGTGAAGCAACTTCCTCCACAACTAGACTAAAGAACAAAAGGACAGCAACTTCTGTGTTCCCCTTCCCCGATTCCCCAATGCTGTTCCCCTCCCCCAATTCCCCAATAAAATCTTTAAAAAAAAAGATGGGTTGTCAGAAAAGTTATGACGCATTTTTGCAACGAAAAACAGAAAATTACATCATGACTTTTCTTTTTCTTTTTTAAAGATTTTTATTGGGGAATTGGGGGATGGGAACAATGCTGGGGAATTGGGGGAAGGGGAACAGACAAGTTGCTGTCTTTTCGTTCTTCAGTCTAGTTGTGGAGGACGTTGCTTCACTGGCCCAAGTTGGCACCATCATTGCGCTCTTCCCGGGTGAGGCAGATCAGTCGCCGGCTTCTGGACGGCCGCTCACGGCAGCTGCTGGCCGCTCTCGCTGGCTGCTAGCTACACATGGTAGCCCACGGCAACCCACTGCAGCAGGGGCTGCAGCCTACGCCATCGTTGCCAGCGACTCACGGCAGCCCAGCTCCAGGTTGAGCTGTTGTTCAGCATCTTAGCTGTAGAGGGCAGTGTCACTGGCCCTCATATGTGGGATCCGAACCGGGGCCCTCTGGCGTCCCAAGCCAGCTCTTAACCAACGCGCCACTCAGCCGGCCCAGTCATGACTTTTATGACAACCCAATAATAATAACAGAGACCAACATTTACTCAGCACTTCCTCTTTATCAGGCACTCTATTAATTAATCCAACAACTGTGTAAGATAGGAACTATTATTACATCCATTTTATAGATGGAGAAACTGAGGCAAGGAGGCATTAAGTATTGAGAGAAGCAGCTGGAGTTCCAACCAGGAAGCCTGGGCTCCAGCGCCCTTGTCTTAACTGCCTTGTTTTACCCACTGACTCAGATGAGATAGGAGTTGTCCCAAGTGACAGATTCAAAACTAGGTCTAAGTGTCCTGAATCCCAGGATGGTTCTGGGACTGGAGTCCCTCACCACAAAACCAACAGCGAAAATGAATTTTATAAAATCAGTAGGGCTCACCAACACTCTCAGGGAAGCTTTCAGGCTCTCTATCTAAGTCGGCTCCCTAGGATGCTTATTCTGGAAACTCTGAACCTGGAATACTTCTAGTCCAGTGGGTCTCACGTTGACATATTTCACTATCATTCAACTAACGAGCACCTATTCTATGCCAGGAACTGTGCTACGCCTGCAAAAGAGCAGCGGTGAGCACAAGGAACCACAGGCAGACTGTTGCTACACAGCATAAAGTATACGCAAAGATATGCAGGCGGCAAAGCAGCAAGGGCCTTCTGTGTAGACCACAATAAGAAATGTAAATGTTACTCTAACTGTGATCAGGAGCAACTGAAGGATTTTAAGCAGGGAAATGATGGTCAGAATCATGCTTCAAAGAGATCCTGTGGAGGCTAGATTTGAATTGAATGAAAGCAGAAGCAGGAATAACAGGATGTTGTGGTTAGTTGTGGTTCAAGATGATTAGGAACTGAACAAAACCTTATAATAAGGAAGGGAGGTAATATTGGCTTTCTTTCATTGATGGTATATAGAGGCGAGCGGTGAAAAAATCCAGAATGATGCTCAGCTCCTGCGCTTGGGAGAGCAGGAAGATAATGGAACCACTTCCTGGTAAAGCAGATAAAATAAGTAGAGTGATGGGAAAGTGATGAAACTGGCTTTAGAAATGCTATGCTAAAGTTTGTTAGATCCAGGAGGAAGTACCACCCACTGAGCAGATGAATACAGGAGTTGGAAGCTCAAGGAAGAAATCTGAGCTGAAGATAGAGATTTAGGAATTATTAGGAAACTGGTGGAGATGGAACCTTGGAAATGAATGGTATCACCCAGGGAGAAAATGCCCAGAGAGAACTGAACATTAAAAAGGTGTGGGAGAAGATGTTTGAGCCAAAGAGACTAAGAAGCAACAGAGAGATACAAAGACAAATGGGAGGGTGTGGGTCACAGAAGCCAAGGGAGAAAAGATTCGAGGAGGGAGAGCAACAGGTCAAGTGCTGGGTCCATTGGGTTTGGGCAAAGCCCAAGACCTTGGGACCGCCCTAGTCTATTCTATTCAGGCTGTAGACACAGAACACTGCTTAGGACTGATGTGTTTCATGATCTCCATTTTAATGCCACTGAAGAACAGAAACTATTTATTCATCTTGAAGCTCAGTAGAGAATCCTGCCAGGACAAGCAGCAGTACTCCAAGGGACACCAAGGCAGGGTCATCAGGAAGTCTCTTGAGGGCCAAGACCTACATCTGAGGAAGAGGCTCATACAATAGACCCAGAACCACAAAAAAGTTCCCGACTCTGAGGACAAATCCCCAAGCCTCAGTTCCCTCATCTGTAAAGTGGTTGTAAAATGGTCTAAGTGGTTGTGAAGATTAAACGAGCGAATTTTCCTGATGAAAACATCTTATACTGTGGCTGGCACTTAGGAGTCACTCAATAAATGCTAATATTCATTTCCTTCCTTCATTCATCGGCTATAAACTTTTAAACCTATGATTTACAATCTATAGAGAGAAACAGGGTAAGCCAGCTTTAGAGAAGTTAAGTGCCTTACCAATTGTCACCCAGAAAATTAGTTGCAAAGACAAGACTGCAAGCCAGGGCTGCTAAGTCTTAGTCCAGAGTTTTGTCATCTACAGCATATAAATGCCCAGAATCCTTGTATAAGTGAATAATCCCTCTTTCATTAATCATTATATCTTGCATAAACCTGAAATTTTAATACAGAAGCCTTAGTCATAACTGGACAAACCCCTAGAATTTGCTCTAGGAAACCTGAGCACTCAGAACCCTCTTGGCCTCCCCCAGCATGACAGAGCCCAGGACCAAGCCCAAGAGCAAAGGAACCCAAGAGTTCTGTTTCTCAGATCTCTTCTTCCAAACATTATCTACTACTAGCTTTATCCTTGACTTAGAAGCTAAACCCAACTAAGCAGACTTCCAAGATTCTTTTACTCGGCAGAATCCCCTCAGCCTGAAAGCCCAAGACCCACAAGTCTAGGGCTTGCTCCAATCACTATACTTCATTCCTCTGCTTCTAAAATGCCAGCTTAAAATGTACCATAAAGCAATGTTCAATAGGCAAGCCATCTCTAAGTATATATGATATGTTAAATGGTGATAATGCTATGGAGAAAAACAAAGCAGGGAAGGGCAATAGGGGTGTATATAGGAGGGACAAGGGGCAATTTTAAATGGGGTGGTCACAAAAAAGGTGGCATTTGAGTAAAGGTCTTTCTCTGAAACAAAGATAAGGTCATCTCAACACATAATCTGCAAGTCATTTGGCCTTTCTAGGCCTCAGTTACTTCACATTGTGAGCTGCCTATGGCTTCAGTCCAGGCCACATGGGGTAGAGAAAAGTACCCAGGACCATGACCTGGGTTCTATTACCACTTCTGCCACTTACCAGCTGGGTAAATTTGCGAGAGTCAGCTTGTATTTCAGTTGTCTCATCTCATCTATAAAAAGGGAAAAATATCTACCCTACATTAAAGTAAAAATATATGTATATAAATAAAATGGGACAAGGGTTTCCCCATGGCATGGGCCAGACTAGTGATGGCATTCTGCATTTAGATTACCATCTCCCTCTAAGGATCCTAAAGCACTATATATTTATATACATTTAAGAGCTGAGGGAGTTTTCTTTTATTTCTTCAAGTGATGCAACATCACTTCACCAAGGCCCTCAGAAATAGCTTTCCTTTCATTGACAAATCTTAGTCAAGTATTTATCAAGGGCTTTGCTAAGTACCTAGCTCCAAGGCAGGGGCTACAGAGTACCTACTAAAAGAAGGGAAAAAAAAGAAGAAAAAGGGATGTAATAATTATTGGTAGCTCAATTCCTTCCATTAAGTTGTTTTTAATAGTAATTTCTAAATCGCCTATCCTGGGGCAGCCAGGTGGTTCAACTGGTTGGAGCACGTGCTCTTAACAAGAAGGTTGCCGGTTCGACTCCCACATGGGATGGTGGACTGTGCCCCCTGCAACTAGGTAGATTGAAGAACAACTTGACTTGGAGCTGATGGGTCCTAAAACACACTGTTCCCCAATAAAGTAAAAAAAAAAAAAATAGCTTGCGCTTTTCTCTGATGTTTAAATCATTCTCAGATTTCTTGGAACATATTAAAAAACATACTTATTTAAATAAATAAATAAAAATAAACTGCTTATCCTTCCTCCTTTTTGGCCCTACAAGCTTTGCCCTGAATTTTGACCATGGGCTTTTGGGGTCAGGAAAAGAATCTATTTGCCTGATTCTCATAACTTCCTTGTACATGGTTAGTGCTCGGAAAAGTTATCGCTTATCCAGCTCTAGGTAAGAAAACTGGATGAAAGCATGTGAAAATTGTCCCTATTCCTAAGTGTGACTGAACAATGTTCTCAAGGCTTATATCCCATCAAGAAAATTCCTCTTAGACACAAATCTGTGCTTGTTGCAGTAAAAATTCTCAGGAGTTCTGCTTCCAGCATAGTATCAGGTTTCCATAAGATCCTGAGTCTTCAGAAGACTAAAGTGCAGTGCCCCACCCCCCACTCCACTGCCACCATCCAGGCCAGGGCTGAGGCCCTGAAATCTCCCTGACATGTCCAATAGATCCACTCAGCTGATCTTACATAGGGCCTTACACAAATGGTCTGCCCCAGCACACACCCAATAGCACAATGACTATTTTAATATGCCCAAATCCCTTTCAAACCGTGCACTCCTCCACAAGAGGCTCGTGTCTTATCCCAGCACCCAGCACAGTGCCTAATACAAAAAGCAGTGCTCAGAAAATTGGTGCATGCCTAGCAAATGCTACCTGTTGCAGATACCACACTGCCCAAATCACCCATGTCTAGATGTGCTTCTCTCAAGTTAAGGCATTAGCTACCTAGAAGGATACCATAAGAAATCAAACTAATTAGCAGTGATGGGCTGATTTCATTTACTCATTGTCTCCAGACAGAAATAAGGCCTTTTGAAAGGGAATGAGAGTCAGAAAAGATAAAATATGATCAAAAAAGGCAGGTAAAGGTCTAGAGACAGTGTGCCACAGTGACGGGACCTGGCAGCCACACTAGTCAGCACAGGATGTAACAACAGTCCCTGACAGAAAGCTCAGGAAGGCGAGTGGGTAAATATTGCCAACTTCATCCATCCAGGCCAATCTCTGCACAGAATTTAACAATAAGAGAGCCAAGGGTTCCCAGACATTTGTATCTCTTTGCTGAGGTTAGACTCTTGGCCTTGGACCTTCCAGTTTCACCTTCTCCTCCCTTCTTCCTGCTGTAGATTGCAGAAAAATCCCAAAGGCCAACCAGCCATTTTCCTCTCTCAGCAGCTCATGGTTAGGAGGAAACAGAGTTGGCCAATAGGATACTGGCTCATATCAGCCTCATCCATTTGGAAGTCCTGGCCAACCAGAGCCTGCAAGCACAGTAGGAAAAAAGGGGGAGGGAGTGGAGGCGCTCCAAGCACATTCCTCACTGCTTACAGCCAGAGCTTTACCCAGAATCACTGGTTTACTGCCAGCTTGGCAAGACCTTTTGATAAGCTGGTCAGTTAAGTCTCTCCAACTGAATACTTCCTCCTATCCTGTACCTCTGTAGGGTTCCTGTCCCAATTATCTCTGTATACACAAAGAACAATGTGCATGGGGGTGGAGGAAGGAATGGAGGGGTAGTAGCAGCATTTTTCTTTATTCTTTTTTAAATAAAGGGTAAACAAAAAACAACTGCGTTTGTGAGGTAGTAGAAAGAAAACTGGACTAAAAGTCAAGAAATCTAAATCCAGAGCCTGACTCTGCTACTCACAAGCTCGTGAACGTGGGCTGTCCACTTCACTTCCCTGAGTCGGGTTTCCTCATGCAAATGACGGTGTTGTCCCATGTGTTAACCACATGTAATAAGTAACTTCTATATACTAGGCACTACGATAAATGCTTTATAGTTATTTCTATTCCTCATAAAAATCCTATGAAGTAGTTATTAATCTTCATTTTGCAAATGAAGTAACTGAGGCTCAGAGAGGATAGGTGACTTGCCAAAAGCTATGCAGCTAGAAAGGGGTTGAATTTCAAAGTCAGCTTTGTTTTGTTTTGTTTTGTTTTCAGATTCCAAAATCCATTAAGCCATGTGCCATTGTTAAAAGACTTCCATACTCCCTTTCAGCTCGGATGATCTGAAATTTCTTGAATAATACCTCACTCTCATTCTTTTCTTCCTTCATCAGTTCATGGCATCAAGATCTGGAAGCTAAATTACTCAACTTGAACTTTGTATGACCACAGAGGCAAACACTCCAAATTATTCAAGGAACCTTGATCCCCAGGGCTGGAAGAGGCCGCTTACCCGCCTTCACATATTTACTCTTCCGTTATTCACACAGGAGAAAAATCAATCAATAAAAAAGGCTTCCTGAATTCACCTATCTCCTTTCTTTTTTCTCTAATAACTATTAAAGCAACTGAACCTGTTAATGTAGCAAACAATGTTTATTTCTTCTCATTTATTTTTAGTATTATTTGTTTTTCTTTGTTGTTTATTTATTCCTATGTATTTGATCCAAAAGTGTGTAGGGCTTGAAGTTGCCTGTGCCCCTTTATCATTAGGGCAGGCCTATTTTCACTCTGGGTGCAGCCAACGCAGCCCTATCATCGAGAGGCCTCTTGACGAACTGATGATCATCCTACCCTTTAGCAGCTTTCACTCAGGGTAGCCCAACACACATTCTAAATAAACAGACTGCAAAGAGGGAAAAATAATAGCTACTAAACAAAGTGTTAAAACATAAAATAAGCAATTTGTTAAAAACAAAGTGTTATAAGGGCCGGTCAAGTGGCTTAGTTGGTTAAGAGCGCGAGCTCTGAGCAACAGATCACCAGTTCGATTCCCACACGGGCCAGTGAGTTGCGCCCGAACTGAACTGCCGCTGAGCTGCCAACACGTGGCAGGATGGCTCAGCTGGCGAGAGCACGTGCTTCTAACAACAAAGTTGCCGGTTCGACTACCGCATGGTGAACTATGCTCACCTGCAACTAAGAGTGAACATGGCATCTTGAGCTGAGCAGCCACGAGCTGCCAACAGGCGGTCGGATGACGACTGGACTTGGAGCTGAGCTAGCTGCACCCTCCACAACTAAGACTGAAGGACAACAACTTGGCTGTTCCCCTTCTCCTATTCCCCAACACTGTGCCCCTTCCCCAGCTCCCCAATAAAATATTTTTTAAAAGAAACAAACAAAAAAACAAAGTGTTAAAACAGAAAATAAGCAATTTGTTAAAACAAAGTGTTATATAATTCTTCAACTTGCCTCTTGCCCTGTGCCAATAAAAAACTGAGAAAAGCCATTCTGGCTGACAGCAGGCAGGGCTATGCCTGAACCGTTCCAAGCATACTGACGACTGTAAAAGGAAGATGTAGACAGGCATGAGGATGTTCCAGAAGAGACGCAAGATTTAGACAATTAGACTCTTAAGAAAATAAGTCTATGTATCTCAGAGAACAGGCCCAGGACAGAGGTCACAAATAATAGAAGAAAAGTTACCCTAGAGTTTAATCAAAAGAGATCTGTCAATATTTGGCTTGTTCTGTAAGAGACCATCCAGAAGAAGCAATTAACATAAAGCAAATTCAGGGGAAGAGCTGCAGTGTGTCTGTGCTGGCAAGGGAAATGGCGCTCTCATACGCGGCTGGGGGAAGTATAAACTGGGCTAGCCTTTGTGGAGGGCAACTTCATCTCCACTAACATTAAAAACTTCTATCTAGTAATTCTATTTCTAGGCATTTATGAGAAAAATAATTCAACATTCTTTACAGTAGCAGTGTTTATAATAATTCCTATCATTAGGGAAATAGTTACATTTAACTGCTACAGAAACTTTACATGTAGCAGTTAAAAAACTGAGGAAGATAGAGACATGGCAAGATTTTCAAGGTATACTAAGATAAAAGAGAGGGTTACAAATCTCTATGTATAGTGTCCTCCCATTATCGTAGAAATAAAACACCTACAAACACTCACAAAACCACCTATTTCTGTACATACCCAAATTTGCATGAAAAAAGGTCCAGAAGGTACACGTGAATTTGATAATAGTGGTTATGAGAATTTGGGGACGTGAGGATCAAGGGGGTTTCCCTTATCTGGACTGTTTGAAATTTGTTTTAGAAATGTATTCATGTGTAGTGAATAATGACAAAAAAAAATCCCCAAAACCGTAAAGATGAACTAAAATATAAAGGCCACCCTTATAGGTGACATGAAAGTTGTTGAAAATATGTTTTTAGTGAAAAAAGCAGGTACTAAACACCAGGCGTAGTATCATCTCATAATGGGGGTGGGGGAGGAAGGGAATGAACATCAACCTGGAGTGAGAGGCCCGAGTTATAATCTTCGCTCTGCCATTTAATGGCCCCTTGATCATAAGCTAGCTGCTTAAGCTTTCCAAAGCCCTGGTTTAAGAATTACATAGCACACAGGGTGCTATTGGGTTTCTGTGAGAAAGTATAATGTACTTTCCACAGAGTCTGGCACAGATAAACACTCAATAAGTAGTAGCCATTATTTGTAAAAATAACAATAAATTCAGTATCAAAAATTGGATCCCTGAGATCATTTCAAAGAGAACCTTTATGATACCTGATTATGATTCAGTCATAACACTAATCATTATTTTTTAAATGACTAATTCTGTGAGTTTCAGTCATTAAATTTAGAGCTGGAAAGGATCCCAACAGTTCATCTAACTTGGTGGTTCCCAATCTGGCTTCACAGTAGAATTAGCTAGAAAGTTTTCGGGGGGTAAAAAATTGGCATTCCCAGGCTCCACTTCAGACTAGATTAGATTTTCTGGGAGGTGGGATCAAACGAACGCTCTTGTTTTACAAACCTTCTGTATCTCCACCTGTGCTTATACGTGCATAGCACACCTCTGGGGAGGGGAAAGGAGGGGCAAAAGTGGGAGGAAATTTCATTGTAGTCCCTTTGTAGTGTTCAAAATTTTTACCTATTCAAACAACACATTCTTTTAAGAAATTAAATAATAGTAATAAGTAATAAGCTTCCTTAGGTGAATCGAATGCAGTCAACCTAGAGACCAGAAATAGGGGTCTTCATCCTTTCCCCAGAAATTCTATTTCAGAAAATTACAAAGGCTTATGTATAAAGATGTGGGTATCCATCATATAAGGAAAAAAACCTTGGAAGCAATTTAAACGTCTGACAACAACAAAAAAATGGATTTGTAAATTATGGTATGTCCATAATGAAATATTACATGTTTATTAAGCATCTTTTAATCTGATTTTTAATAGCATAGGAAAGTATGACCCAATATTAAGTGAACAAAACAGGACATAAATGTGTACAAATTGCCTAATCATAATTTTGGAGTGGGAAGATGGTGGAAAATGGCTATAAAAAAGTGAAAGGAAATAAAGCATATGTTAAAGCAAGCCTGGGCCCTTTTCTCTATATTCCACTCCCTCTCCTCAGCCCTGGCCCCTTTTTAGGACTGGCTTCAGATCCCACTGAGGAGCCTAAGCACTATTATCCTGTCCCGTGACCTACCTTACCCATCACATAATTACCTTACTCTGCGTCATGCTTTTTGTAACTTTAAAAAAATAGAGCTCCCTTCAGAGGACAAATATTTGCCATAGCTAGGAATGTCACAGACTCTAAAGCAACATTTACCCCGATATATGGCTGCATGTTAATCAACATATTTGCTGAATACCTTTGCGCGTGTGAGGCTTTAGGCTAGTGCTCTGTGCAGTGCACCTCACTCTAAAGACCTGGGCTTCTGCCCCCAAGGACCTACCATCTCTGTGGGGAGATAGGACATAGAGATAAGAAAGAATAAATAACAATAATAGAGGACACAGAAGCAGCACAATAGGTGCCATAGTTCACACACACTTGCACACAGAGTAAGTTACTACACTTTATTGTATACAACGCTTTCCCCTCCCTGAACTAAAACATAAACCCCTCAGATATGGTAGTTCAATCTCATTCCTTATTTTTATTTCTAAACCTAATGCCTAGTGTCTGGCAGATAGTAGGTGCTTAATAAATGTTCTTGAATTAATGATAGTCTATGCTCTCCAGTTAATATGCAAATATTTTTTGAATGAATTAATTATTCCAATATGAATAATAGCAGGGAATGCCATCTAAGTGAACAGTGGTTAGACAAGATAGTACTTGCTCTTGGTGTATTTCAGACTGACAAAGGTTGGGAAATACTGGGGGAGCTGCCATCGAGAGACTGCTAACCCACAGGACTCCTCCCAGACATCAGTTCTTGGTGGGAGGGTTTAGATCTGTACTGAATATAGTTTTCTTTACTTTTCAGAGAAGAGCAATGACAAGCAAGCCGTCCCTCTTTCTTCAGGTTGGGCCACAGTCATGACCTTAACGGAATCCAGTGTGCCAGCCATGCCCTTGTCAATCCACACCCCAACCTCCATTCTTCTGCTCCATATATAACTCTTGCCACTCTCCTGTCTCCTCACCCCTTGGTCATGGACAGAAGCCATGCTAGCCACTAGACAGTCATCTTTCTGAAGTCCTAGTTAGAAATCAGTGCTCTAGACCTCCGGGAAGCAATTATCTGATTTGAAGAGAAGATTCATCCCTAAAAAGGTGACAGGACCACAAAGAGCAAACTCCAAGTTCACCCGGAATACAATGAAGAACAGGAACTGCAAATAAATCCTGAATTTTTCCATCCTGGATTTTCTTGGTTCTCCAGGACACAGTACACACTTAAGGATTAATATTTGTCTAGCTAGAAAAAAATCCTTCAAGTTCATCACATCCCCTGGTTTTGGGCAAACCTGAACCACTCTAGACAGATAAAAATTTACCTCCCGAAGAGCTCCTCCAGGAGAGCATGCCACGGCCTTCTAGGAGGAAGTTCTCCTTCATTTCTAACCTAAAGCACTCCTATTAAACATGAGATTTATTTCTTTAGAAGACATTCAAGGCAGCAAATTAGCATCCTCTGTATCATTATTTCTCAGGTTATTCATGCATGTTAATGTTGGAGACCCACAGCTCTACCTCTAACATTTAGAGGCTTCAAGACACTTTGATTTCTCCAATGTTAGTATGTCTAATTATTTTCCTTTTTAATAGGTTCCACTCTCTGTGATTTCCATTCTCTGTCTCTTCATACCTCTCTCAGGTTTCTTTCCACTCTCATCAACCCCTTATTCCTCTTCCCTCTACCTTCCCATCCCTAAAATCTCCTATCCTAAATGGACAGAAGCCTTGCTTTACCACCCCCTACTTTCTGACCTGGCATTCTTCCCTATAGGAATGTTAATTAGCATGTGGGATTTAATTAATTCAGCAGCTAATTAAAAATGGGAGAGGAAGAGTGAGAGAGGAGGAGGGCGGGAGAGAGAGCCCGCCTCAGTGCAGAAGGCACCACAGATGGTTCTGGGTTGGCTGGCACCATGCCACCGCCCTCCACGCCCCCCAACAGCACGCACGGAGAAGGGGGAGGGGCAAAAGTGAGGGGCATAGACTGGCAGAGCCTTTAGACAGACTCATTCAGTCCTGCTGCTGCTTTGTACTGGGGAGAAACAGAAAGAGCAAATGAGATAAAGGGAGGGAGAAAGACAGACAGACCCACACCCAGGAAGAGTGAAAGAAGGGGGCATCGGAACCAAATAACTCCTCATTAACACTGGAAGAAGTGAAGAGGAGAGCTTTTTCATCCCAAATGAAAGCCAGCATCTTGGGCTTCCCTGGCTCCTAAGGACCACTGAGGACAAGATGGGAAAAAATAACCACTGATCCTCTGGAGAAAAAGGGATAGCTTCCTCTGACAACCAGGGACCCACTCTGCAGCCGTTCTTCCCATACCACGCTGTCTCCTCAGCATAAGCAGGCAATGAGGAAGACGGTTATTGAAAATGAAAGATGGGGGTGGCGAGAGTGGGCAGAGATGGGTGACGGTGAGGAAGTGGACAAAAAGGAGATTTAAAGGAAAAGGAATGAAGGGTATATGTGAGAAGGGAAGGGAGAAATGGGAAAAGGCGAAGGAGAAGAAATAAACACCGGAGAAGGAAGAGGAAGTCAGGGGCAGAGCCATGCTTTGTTTGCCAAGATGGATAGAGGGCTGGAGTGTCTGTGCAGAGGACTTCCACATATTGATCCCGCTAGCCTAGGCCAGGCAGAGGGGGAATGGCAGCACTGCAGGGAGGGGGACAGGAGCAGATCCTTCTGAGGGTCAACTCAGGTGCCGGAGACAGGGAATCATCCCACAGGATCATCTTCCTAAACACTGGATATTTCTGCCAAACTTGGAATTTACCAAAAGCAAAGGAAAAAAGCTTCCGAAGGAACAAAAAAGGAGGCTAGGATGACAGGAGGCTGCAGAACCCGGTCCCAGGAGCTCCAGCAGGGAGATGGGTGAGGAATGGGATTTTTAGAGGCACCCGGATGGCTCTCTAAGGGTGTCAGCTGATACTCAGAGGGAAATACATCCATTAGGGGACTGATTTGAGAATTTGAGGGATGAGAAAGAGAGAAAAGGCTGGGTTTCAGAAAGCATCCCTTTGGAGGGAGGCATCTAGGAAGTTTTGGAGCTTAAGGCCTTGGGAGGGAATAAGGGAGGGCAAGAAGTCTGCCACCACTGATAGATTACATAAGATTTGACTGAAAGAAACTGAGAAGGAGGGTGTGAAGCCAGATGAAGCTTTTCTGGTGTTAACTGCCACAGAGCTGAATGTGACGGCAGACAAGGGTCATTGTAGCTAAGATACAGGGTTTTCCTGGCTAGGAATTCTGATTTGATCTCTTTACCACCTAGGGCTTCCTGCAAAAGCTAGCAGTAAGTGAATCAAAATTGGGAGAGAAGATGTAGAAACTTAGGGGCTTTTTATTCTCCAGAGCTAACCCATGAGGCTAAACCCAAGGCTGGCAGGCGAGACAAAGCAGTTCTCAGGGTAAGTCGCTACAGGCTCCAAGTGGAAATACATGAATGCTTTTTGAGTTTATTTTCTAGCCTAAGTTTTAGTTAACAATAAAAACTATAAGAACAGTTATTAATATAGCCACAGTGAGAAATTCTGTAAGATTTAGGATTATCAGTGCTAATAGGGGGAAGTAGGTCCATAGAGCCTTTGTTAATTTTAGTGGACCTGGGACTGAAGAGTTAGTTGCAAATGAGTGGAGTCCAGAGTTTCCAGCACCCACAGCCATGTGCTATCCGGCCCCAAGATATTTTTGAGAGTAACAGGCTTAGGGAAAGGGGTATATTAGTTAGCAGTTAAGGTCAATCTAAATCTGGAATGAGAAATAGAAGCCAGGGCTCTGGAAATACCCTGCCGTGGCCCCTCCAACAGACTGGACTGTGTAACACCTGAGGGGAACACCAGCACCTTCCTGGCAAACCAGCCCGACACCCCTCCCCCACTGCTGATGCTTTCCCTCAGAACCTGACCTGCTTAGACACAGAACCTGACCTGCTGCTAGCTGCAAGGCTGTCGGTGACCCAGGGGATGAAATGGGAACATTGGTTTCCAAGAAGCAGTCAACAAAAAGTCAGACCTAGGTGTCCAAGGCGGTATAGGTTCTAATGCCTGTTCTGCTAATAAATTATTTCTACAGTTTTGGACAAATCACTCCCCCAATAGGGCCTGAGTGGAAGAAAACAAAAATCAACTAATTTTAGCTATAGCACCATAAGCACCTAGCAAAGAAATAGTTAAAATTTAATTTAGTACTCCTGTAGAAAACTACTAAAGCTAAAGAGCCCCTACCATTTACTGCAACAAACACTGAGCCTTGTTTTTAAGAGAAGAACCTTAACAGGGACCACTGTTTATACTACATGAGTCCACAACCCTAACTAGAGTCCCCTGAATAGGACAAGAAAGGTCTCTGAAAGGGCAGTAGGAAAATCAGCTGAGGAAACAAAGAGGCCACTGGCCCACGTGACTCCACAATATATATATTGAGGAAGGCAGAAGAGGCAGGCAAGAGAGGTTTTCACAGGCACCTCCAAGGCTCAGATAACAAAATAAAGTGAAGGGTGTGGTGTTGTAGCCCATTTTTCACTGTGGCTCTTTTCCAGGGCTCTGCTGGGCAGGCCAACTCTGCCTCTCTCCACAGTCCAGAAATCAGCTTTGACCCACACATGCTAGGAAAATGGAAGCCAGTCATTCTGGGGCTGCCAGTTAAGCTAAAAAAAATCTCCTCCCACCAAGAAATGAAAAGAGACCACACTGTCCATCGTGTGGACAATTCCTAGGGCATACACAAGGCTAAGACTCAGCAGAGCATCCAGGGAGTTACTAAGATACTATTAATCCATAAAAATAATATGAGAAAGTTAGCCATCCTAGAAATGGATAACTTTACAATCGGCAACACTGCTGAGTTAGCTGAGGGGTCATACTGGTCATACAATGAGCGGTCTCCAGATAAACTTAAGAAGCAAGGTGGGGCAAGAGCTAGGGTAATGGTCTGATGAGTTTGGGCTCCATTCTGGAAAGACTGTAACAATAAAAGGAGCTCTGGCTGAGTGGGGCAACCATGCAAACTTGGCTGAGATGAAGGACAGACATGGAATAACAGAAGGAGGAAGCATGCGACAAGAGCAAACGGAGGCTCTGCAGCCAGATCTGTGCTCAGCAGTGACCAGCCAGCCAGGGTGCCCATCGAATAGGCTTCACAGCTGCCCTGGCAAGGACCTTCTGAGGACTCAAAAATCAGTAACAGGAATTTCCTGAGGGACCTCAGAACAGATTTTAGAGCATGGTTTTCCTCCAGAGTCTTCAAAATACAGGATAACAAAATCACAGCTATTCTTAGCAATCTAAATCAGAAGTTTTTGGATGAAATCCTTATTATCTGAATTCTTGTGACTCCCTATCTCCCATTTCCCAGCACGCAGAACCAAATTCTATAAATTCAGATAACAAACATAGTGTTCCCTGCCAGCTGAACTCTCACTATCCAAATCCAGGAACTAAATAGATTTGCACAGAAAAGGATACCTTTACTGCCCCATCTCCATTCATTTCCCTCAGAGCCTTGTCATTCTCCTGACCTAGCCCTCCACACTGACCCTGTAACTCCCCTCACCCTGTTCTCTTCTAACCCATCTCACCCGCAGCCCCCTTTCATTAGGAGCGTCATCTGTAAGACGCCAAAGGTAGAAGAGATAAAGAAAAAGAAAGGCAGTAAGGAAGAGTGTATGTAGATTTTAGATGGGCGAGTGAGATGGAAATCCTGCAGAGAGAAAGAGGGAGAAATAGAGACAGAAAAAGCAAGAAAGCTGGAACAGGGGGGAGGGGAAGAAGATGGCACTGCGGAAAAAAGAGCGCCACAAAATTAATTTGAGGAAGGGAACAGTAGAGGAGACGTTGGTGGAATAACAATCAGGCAGTAGAGGGCTGGGGCTGGGGGAGGGTGCCAGGGAGTGGGAGGGATGGTGTTGGAGAGGAGGACCCTGCATGCAGAGCAACAGCAGCACCACCTATGGGCATGGGGAAGGGTTACAGACAGCAACAAAAGAGGCCCCCCACCTGACATGGGAGTCTGGGGTGCAAGTGGGGAGGGAAAAGCCATGGCTTCTGCCCTTCAAACCTCTCAGTAACACAACACACAGGCTACAAGAATAAATTCTATATGGCTCTCCTGGGAAGAAAGGGACTTAACAAGGTAAGAAAGGGAGGGCAGAGAACTCTGGGCCTTTTCCATTCCAAGGGGGTTTCCCCCTCAGACTGCAGGCAGTGGAAAGCAAAGGGGTACTAACGGGGAGGAATGCTCAGTACCAGCAGGGATACATGCATCTGCTTCTTCTTTCATTAGCTGGGGAAAGGATTTCATCTTTATTTCCAAGCGATTTCCTTTCCCCACTGGATGTTGGAGCACAGCTCCCTCCCTGGGGCAATGGATGCCCTCACTCAGCTGCTTCCTCCCAGCATTGCCTTGTAACTCCCAACCATCATTAGAAACCCCCAGGGAGCCACCAAGCTCAGAGAAGTAAAGGGAAGGGTCCCACCAACAGTCAAACAGAGCTGGGGGTGGGAGGGGTAGGGTGGAAAGAATGAGAGAGAGAATGCAAAAGCTCTGCAGAGGGAGGGGAGAGAAATGTGATCAGTGGTATTTGTTGTGCTTCTAGGGAGGAAGGATCCTTCACATTTTTAATAATAATAAATACATGAAGGCAGACTTGCCAGCATTGCTCTGGCTTCTTGGGAAGTGTGGGGGAGGGGAGCCAATGCAGCTGCAGCACAGACCAGTATCTCCCTCTCCCCTCCTCCACTAGATAGGCTCAGTATTGCAGCAGTCTCCCCCTCCCCCTCTAACTGCAGTCCTCCCCATCACAGCCCACCCTTTCCATGGTCCCTTCACACAGTTCTGCCCCTCCCTCCTCTACCTCCTTCTCTCTACTCTCCTCAACCTTAGACTTTATCATTTAACAGTCTTACTCTAGCTCTCAGAAGCCCCAGTACCCACACAGCACTCCCCCAGTCCTGAGGCCCTGCTCTTTCGTACCAGTGCCCTTCACAGCTGACGGCAATCTCCCCCATACAACACCCCCACAGGGGTAATCCAGTACATTTCAGCATTTCCTGGATTCCAACAAAAAGGACTGCTTTCCCCCCCATTTTTATTTCAATGTGATCTCCTTTCTAACAACCTTAAGTATAATGGCCATCAAATGTGCTTATGTTCAGGGGGTGTCAGGGCCTCGGGACTAGGTGACTACTGCCACCTATTGACCCAAATTTGTTCAAGATAGACCTTTAATACACTTCTTACACAGCGACGCTCTGTTATTTCAAAAGCATCAATAGCTTAAACATGCAAAGGCATGGCTCTTGGGGTTTCTCGGAGACCCTCTGAACAATGAGATCAAAGAAACACAAAAGCAAGACTGGGCAGAGAGCCAGCGCAGTGATGCCTTTCTCCACACAGAGGCAGAAAGAGGCTGAGCCCAAATGAATGAAAAAGCAACTTTAAGTCTTCTTAAGGGTCTGTAAGCAAAGAGTAGGAGACAGACAGTTTTTCTCAAGGACTGTTAAAAAACTTTATCACAATACGCATGTTACCAAAAGAGCAGAAAACAGGATTCGCTCATGTCTCTGTCAAGTTGGCCAAATCCTTGGATAAGTCTAAACATAAATCTGAGGTTTGCACACCTAATAGATCCCAGGGAGGACAGGAACACTCATGGCTACTGCTGATACCCACTCAATCTGTACCAATCAGAACTGGGGACTGGACAGATAAACTGAGCTCTGCAAAAGGGGAGGTCTACACCATCCAGCTCTATGGATTGGTTTAGCTATGTATGTACCTTCCACCAACCCAAAACAAGGAATGAGCTTGAACTCTCCATGGTGCTGAAAACGGACATAATCAGGTTATTCTTTCCTTATAAACAAAGCTTATTTTTCTAGTAAGATATCCATGAAGACTGTTGTCAACTCCTGACAGACACTTCCCCAAGCCTTCAAAAAATTATAACAAAAGCTTTAGAAGCAAAATCAGACCTTGGTCAAATCCTCTTCCCCACCCCCTCAGATGAAAATACTAAGGCAGAGATGCTAACTTGTCCAGAACAAAGCCAGGACACACTTTACCATCACATGATAAAACTGAACAGATGCTCATGTGCACTAAATGACAGACATTTCTTAATGAGCACTGGGAATGAATGATCTGCTATTAGAACTGCACTGAGGAAATCTGACATTCATGTAGTCTGAACCATCAGAGAACTGAATCTATGCATAGGAGTAAGAAAAAAGCAAACAACAGCAATAAAGAAACCCTGAGGGCTGGCCGAATGGCTCAATTAGTTAAGAGTTGGCTTAAGAGCGCGAGCGCTGAGCAACAGGGCCGCCGGTTCGATTCCCACATGGGCTAGTGATGCTGCGCCGAGCTGAGCTGTCACTGAGCTGCCAACAGGTAGCAGGATGGCTCAGCTGGTGTTAACAAGGTAGCCTGTTCGATGGTGGGTTATGCCTACCCGCAACTAAGACTGAACTCTGGCACCTTGAGCTGAGCTGCCACCCCAATGGCTCAGTGGATAGGGCGTGCGCTCTTAACAACAAGGCTGCTGGGTTCGACTCCCACATGAGATGGTGGCTATGCCTATCCGCAACTAAGACTGACTCGGCACCTTGAGCTGAGCTGCTGCGTGCACTCTTAACAACAAGGCTGCTGGTTCGACTCCCACATGGGATGGTGGCTACGCCCACCCACAACTAAGATTGAACACAGCACCTTGAGCTTAGAGGCCACAAGCTACCGACAGGCATCCAGATGGCGATTGGCACCCTCCACAACAAAGACTGAAGAACAACAACTTGGCTGGTCCCCTTCCCCAATTCCCCAACACTGTTCCCCTCCCCCAATTTCCCAATAAAATTTTTTTAAAAAGGAAAAAAACGAAAGAAACCCTGAATACCTAGGTCTTAGTTCCTCGTTCTACTACTGTAACAGTGGTTTTCAAACTATATTCTGTTGAGTTCTACAGGAGTTTCTCAGAGATCTTGGGGAAAGCGGGCCATGAGAACAGGGAGCTCCAGGACCCCTCAACCCCACTTTAACGAAAGTAACCTCACTTATATTTGTTTCACACATTGAGAATCCATGTAAAACTTTGTACAACAATGAACTCTAAACATTGTTTGAAGACTCCGGTGCAAATATTCTTAGAAATTATTCAACTTTTTGTTGAAAACCTTTCAAATAATGCTTGTCATCTAGAAGGCCAAGGAAAACAAGATGTTCTGAGATTAATGACTAGATTGGATTAATATAAGATCTACAAAGGCAGGGGTTTTTGTCTGTTCAGCTCACTGCTATACCAAGAGGCCAGAGAGTGTCTGGAACTTGTGGTTTCTTTGAAGGCAAGGCCTCGAATAGAAATAGGGCAGTAAGGAGTGAGGAGCAGGATACTTGAGGTCCTCCAGCCTGTGTTCCCAGACCATTAGGCTCTAACTTATCAGCCGTGTAGCCTTGGACAAATAACCTAAGTGTCTCAGTTTCCTCATAGCAATCTAGAGATGACATCTATTTTCTAAAGATTAAGTGTAAAATACTTAGGTCAGTATGTAACAAAGTAAGATCTTTAAATATAAATAAATAAATAATAAATAAATAAATAAGAAGCATCATGGTATATAGGTTAGATATCAGGACTCTGATCCAGGCAGCCTGGGTTTGAATCCCAGCTCTGCCATTTCCTTGTGTACTTGACAAAAGCACTGGGTCTGAAGGAGGCTGGGTCTGCCTGTGGTGTAAAGGGTTGGGTGGACCTTATGAGCTGAGGTAGCCTCTGCCTAGAGATTGATGTCTGCACGTCTTGGCTCAGTTTCCCTGCACTCCATGACTCTTGCATCTCCTGGCTTCTCACTGGTTTGGAATTGTACCTATGGTTGGAGCCATCTGTGTGTAGGGCCTAGGCCAAGGAGGAAGGGGACAGGTGGCTGACTGTGGGTCTGAACAGCAGTCTGAGGTTTTGGGAAGACTTTCCTGAGCTGCCCTCACCCCAGTCCTGGTGTCAGTCATCTTCCAGTAAAACATGGGGGGAAGAAAAGAAAAAAAGGACTTCCTTTCCCTCGGCAGTTCCCATAATCCAAAAATGTTAATAAATTAGAAGCAAATGCAATAGTTAGTCTTAAGAAGCAAATTTAGTAGTCCTAACTAAAGCATTTTTTAACTGAAAGTCTCGTATAGTTAGTTCAGCCAGAAAGGGGCTGACACCTTGGTGTCATCCATGAGAAACAGCTCTAGGCTCTTTGGTTTGGAGGCAATCTCAGCGATTTAGTCTAACACATTTATTTTTCAGCTGAGGAAAATTAAAAGACGAAAAGATGTGAGTTACCCAAAATCACAGAGTTAACAGAAAATAGTACTAGACTGTCTCCTTATTACTTTCTTCCAGGCTGCAGCTGACTGAAAACAGCCCTTGCCCTAATTGGACAGACCAGTATAGATCCAAATTCATAGGAACCAGGATCAACAAGGTTTTAGTGATGTAATGACCCAAATTATAGCCCTCTCCATGGCACTGCCCAGAAATGCCAGACTCGAAACTCAGATGTTCATGAGACTCTTAAACCCCAATGAATTAATTCTACACACTCCTCAACTTCTCTTTCCATTCCTCTTTTCACTTTATTATCTAAGGCCTGAGGGATCTCTCACTAACCAAGGTCATTCTCTGAACAGAATACAAGACCTCAGATATGCAATTCTCACCAGTCACCTGACTTAGGTTGATATTTCATTCTTTTGGTCTTTAAGCTAGGAATTTTCTGTCTGCTGCTTGCTGGCATTTTTCTGCAAGCTCTTCATAAAAGGGCTGGCCTTTACTGACTGGTAAACTGAGTTAGTTGATGGAGGGTCAAAGAGGCTAAAAAAACACACGGCTATACGCTATACTGCTTCTTCACACTGTAGTCTTCTCCTTTACTATCTCTCCAGATAAACACTTACTTTCAATAACTGACCTAAGATCAGCCCTATGCTCATGCTATTTTAGAAACAAAAGAAAAACATTCAGAGAAGTGGAGACAAGAGTAACTCACTGATAAGGAAAGGTTCTATTTTGCTTTTGATTAGTCAAGCACCAAAGGTTTTCTGAACCACTAATGCCACCTGGTGGCCAGCAAGATACATTAATAAAACTTAAAATCCACATATTTCAGATTATCTGTATTGTAACAAATACAGGAACTTGGGGCAAGGTGGGTTGAAGAGTTTATACTCCTCTAATTGCTCGATTTTTGTTGTTGTTGTTAAATAACCAATTTCTAGTTTCCATTATCAAAGAAAACTACATAAAGTCAAACTTTTCCCACTTTCCCCCAAATCTCATCTTTCCCTATTATTGCCCTCTCACCAAAAATCCCCCACACCCAGCGATTGAATCACACAATACATGTGTCAAAGGGGCTTCAATTCATAAGTAAAATCAATTTTATTAATAAAGATCTTTCCACATGTCCAGAGGAAACAATTAACTCATTCCAAGGGGGAAAAAAAACTATAATACAGTGACATTAGAAGTATCCCAGGATGACCAAAAATATATATATATATATATATATTTTATATATATATACATATATCCATAATATATATCCATAATCACCGCCGCCTCCGAAAACCTGAAAGGAATGGAAACCAAGAATGAGGCAAAGGACAGTTGGAAAAGTTGAAGGGACAGAACAAAAAGACATCTAGAGAGAAGGGCTCAAATAGGGGTGCGTACCCAGGCAGTACCCTACATCCTCCCAGGACAAAAGACTAGAAGTAGGAAGAAACTGAACTGGGATAATGGTTCCTTCAAGAGACATGTTTATAGTGTTTATAGTTCTATTTAAGGAAGCCTGAACAGGAGCTGTGGGTCCTTAGAGAAAGAATCCAGAAATCTCTTTTGTGAATGATGCTGATTTTCAAGTTGGGAAAGAAGAAAAATAAAAGCCCACCTCTAAAGAGATTAATGCCCACTATAGAAGAAATAGTACAGGGGGTTGGTAAGACCTAGATGGCATCCCAATTCGTACTCCCCACCCTGCTCTTGATCACTTGAGTCCTAGCCATTCACTGACCTTTTTTCTTTTGACCCTTCTTAGGAATCTTCTTCCGCTTAATAGGATTCTGATCCTGGAGACAAATGGAGAAGTGAAGGAATGGCAGTGCATTTCCAAGTGTTAGTATTCCTTCCCAAGCTCCTCACGGTAACAAAAGCTCCACGCATGTTTGGCTGAAAGCATGAAAGTCACCTCCCACCACTGTACCACAACCTCACCTCATCAAGATTTGGAGTTCCTCCTGTCAAAGCACTGATGTCACTGAAGTGTGTGAGGGAATGCAGCTGTGAGCTCATGACATTTGCTCGTTTTCGCCGTCCTTTTTCTCGCTTACTGACACTTAAACGCACCATCATGCTCTCCTCATAGTTAATCCTGCCAGAGAAACACAGACAGTTTCCAGCATGCTCGGTCCATCAGATGCAAAGCTGCAGCCAAGAACCTGGGCCCAGGAATTTATTCCTTATTCAAACAGTTCTCAATAAATTTCATAGCAGGTCAATATATTTAGTAAGGACACACTGAATGCTCAATACTGAGCTTCCTCAAGGAAATGTTGTTTGTGCTATCACTTCCCTCCTCCCTACAAATGAACTCATAGCCCATCCATAGAAATATTTCAATTATTACATCAAAAAATTCTTATACTTCGGCTCCATAAAAAGGATGTCCTACATGGGCCCTGTCACTCAAATCTATCAACTGTGGGGATTGCCACATGGGCAAAGTTGATGATTCTGTATTCAAGTTACAATCACTTTTCTACTTCTCTTCCCTAAACTTATCTAGTACTCTGGATGCCATTAAAAACCAGCCTATACTGCCTTCTGCACAAAAGCAAGAGTTGTGATAGCGAAATACAGAATGTTAAAGCCCTATTAGCTGAAACTGCAATATATCCCTCTTCATGTAGTATTTGTTCTGCCTAAATAGCTGGGGGGAAAAAGACTTTTTTTCCCTAGTTCTTATTCTGTACTTCAAACCTTTAATTCTTAGAAACTGTCGTCCCAAGTTTCGACTCCGGTTTCTACATACCGTATTTCCCCATGTATAAGACACACCCTTTTCTGAAAAATTTTGGGTCTAAAAACTGGGTGTGTCTTATACAGTGGTTATAGATTTTTTTTTTCTTACTTGCATTTCCCGCTTTTTTCGCGCTTGTTTTTTTGTGTGTGTGCTCATGCAACCACTGTATAAGACCCCAAATATTTCGAAAAAGGGTGTGTGTTATACATGGGGAAATACGGTAATGTGGGTTCTCTTGATACCAGACTAATCATATTCATCCAAAGCATAAGGACAAGTCTCTACTGCACAGGAAACATCTAATTGCAGGGACTCTGACCTGTGTTGATCCTCCTGACTCTGGCGAGTAACATGGGGGTTCCGAGCATCACGAATTTCTTCTGGAGCATCCGAGTACTGCTCCTTAAGTTCACGAATGACAGAGCTGCTCAATGCCCGCCTCTTGGCTCGTTCTAGGCGCTTCTTCTCCCGCTCAGCCTCTGTTTCATCTGTGTGATAAAAATTAGCAAAAGTTATCTCAGAACAGAGAAAAAGAGAAGAGAAACATAATTCATGCTGAGGAAACAGCAACCACAGTTCATACCATAATGCACTGGAACCAAGCGTGGTGGAACATATTTCTTAACTGCTCCATTTGCAGATTTCTTCCCCGAAGCTCCAGGCTGGCCTTCCTCTGCTTCAACTTCCTCCTCATCCTCAGAGGTCAACTACAAAAAAAAATATGTCTGGAAACTTAGGAAGTGTTAGTCAGACAAGTAACTGAAAAAAACCCAAAACTGGGAGAGGTGGAAATACAAGCAAAAGGGAGAAGGGGGAATCTCATACTCAACATTCTAAGGCATGAGGTGGGAATAAACAGTAATAAAAGAATCCCAGGAGGGCCGGCCGAGTGGCGCGATGGTTAAGA
>NW_017731735.1:837324-840814 GCF_001890085.2 Hipposideros armiger
TGTGTTTTTTCCAGGACCCATCAACTCCAAGTCCAGTTGCTGTTTTCAATCTAATTGCAGGGGGCACAGCCCACCATCCCATGCGGGAATCGAACCGGCAACCTTGTTGTTAAGAGTACGCGTGCTAACCAACTGAGCTCCGGCTGCCCACTGGCAGCTCAGCTCAAGTCGTTATCTTCAATCTAATTGCGGAGTGCACAGCTCACTGGCCCATGTGGGAATCGAACTGGCAACCTTGTTGTTCACAGCATGCACTCTAACCAACTGAGCCACCTGGCCATCCCAGGATGCATCTTTTAATCAGTGGTATCTTAGCATTATGTCATAAATTAACAGAAAGCATTTTTCTCTTAGTATAAATGAGTGGTATGTCCCCAAACAACAACATCTTAGATTAGATGAAATACAACAATAACTACTCATCTGGCAAGGCTTTTCGCAGTGACTACCTTCCCAGTCATATTTTCTACCCCAAATATATACACACACACAAAATGTACATCCAACCACGCTAAATGACTTACCTCCTTTCCCAGAATATCACCATGCTTTCAGGCCTTAAGCCTTTGCACATTCTGTTTCTTTCTATCCCTCTCCTATTTATTCTTCATAATACTGTCACCTCTTCTGGGAAGCCTTTCCTGACTTCCTCTGGCAATTACTTATCTCTCTCCTTGGATAGCACAGCTTTCATTATGACTCTGCAACATGTCTGCTACTGCTTATACCTATTGCTTTGATCCATCTTCTCACTAGACTTCAGCACAGAAACTGGATTGTACTCATCTTTGAAGTTCCAGCACTTTGGACATACAAGACACTCAATATATCTATGATGAAAGAACTATTGAGAACATCAAGTCAGGGGATACATGCTCTTCAAGTATGTCTTACCTTCTCTGTAGGATAGGCTCCAGATTGAACTTTTTTGGTCAGAGCTTGAACTTGTGCAGTTACAGCCATCACCTGAAATTAGTCCAAATAAAACAGCTGACTAGAATACATCAAGTGATCTCTGTGAGCTGTGAAGGGTAAAAGCTAACCAATGCCACCTAAAAATTATCTGAAACACTACCCAACGTACAATACTATCTTCTTTTCAGTTCTGGGGAAATATAGGAGATGGTTTCTGATACTTCTTCAAAAGGTAGAAAAACTTTTCATCTCTTACTAAAGCTAAAGAAACCACCTTATCAAACCANGAATCCCAGGAGATCCAGGATCACCATGAGGCTCATTTAGGCTGATTCATCAGAAAAATCGGGATAAGAGCACCCCTACCTTGCTCATCATATTGCTGGGATGAGGCTTGAAACGGAGTGGGTCATTCTCACCTGAAACATAAAAAACCCAAGAAATTTGATAAGATATGGGACTTTATGATGGTTGCTGCATAACCATACAGCTTCTCCTACTTACCAAGGCTGCCTGTCACTGCAGTCTTGACTAGTTTGTCAATTTGATACTTCAGTTTTTGGTCCAAGGGACGAAGTTTTTCCAAAACCTGTAACATGGTTAAAAAGGATTATATTCCCTTCCCAAAATTAAGGACACACTGGAGTCCCTATAGTAAATTGCCAAATAAAGCACCTAAAATATGCAATAAGTAGAGCAAATAAAGAGATTACTTTTTTTTTTTTCATTTGGTTTATTCACTGAAACATGAAAAATCCACTTAAATGAGAGCTGGTGTGTTACAGTCCTGGAGTTCAGGATTTGGAAACCTAGAACTCTAAGATGCCAAATGTTTCATACCGTGCGAATTTCCACCAGTCTCAAAACTGCAGCATGTCCCTGAAGAGACTCTCCCGAGGCTTTTTCCAGGATGAGATGGCTCAAATCCATAAGGTACATGAGCAGCAGCTGATCTTTTACTTCCAAGAGGCTGAGACCCTGAGTTGAACAAAACAGCAAGAGATGCAATTTAGCTTTAGCCAGAGAATCAAGAGGGGAGCCTAGAACAAACAGGATGATTTTTTCCAAGTTCAAGTTTTTCCCAATCAGTTCATATAGGATACCTGGAACAGTCTCAAGGCAGTGGCTGCACCTAAAATGGCCAGAGAAAATTATGCTAACGTAACATAAGCAAAGCTCAGAGTACTATTGGAAAACAATAAGAGCAAGAAAATCAACAAAGTAGGCCTCAAAATGACTGCAGCAGGGTTTCTCAATCTCAGAGCCGCTGACATTTGGGGACAGCTAATTCTCTGTTGTGGAGCCCTGTGCCAGCACTGGAAGATGTTCAGCAGCATTCTTGGCCTCTACCTACTGATGCCCCTTTAAGCTGTGACAATCAAAAATGTCTCCAGTGTTGAATTTTAAACTAATTTAATAAAAAAATTACTGATTTTTATCCCCATAATGGAATTATATGATATAGGTAAAGACAATGATCTATACATAATTCCTATGATACTAACTTAATTCCATGTCAACACACTTTCTACAGTATGTAAAGTATGTGTATATGGTTCCAACCAACAGGGGGTGGGGAGGGGTATGATGTATACATTTTACACGTAGAGAAAAATGTCTGGAAAATAACACAATTAACAACTGCTAACCCTGGAGATCAAGATGAGGAAAAGGAAAAAATGGAGTGCTTGTGCTGTGAGACTGTTTTTCCATCAAGCATGCATTACTTTTATAATAAAAGAAATCTTCAAAAAATGTACCCTACTAGTTATCTCAGAACCGTGATTATATTGGTTTCTGATTTTCTTGTGTTTTTATGTATCTTCCAAATTTTATAAAATTAAAAGTTTATTATATTTATAGGCAGAAAAATCAAACATTGTTTATTCTTTTAAATTAAAGAAAGTAACATGTGTGAGCAATGACTTAAGTTACAGTTACTTTTTGAAAAAGGAGTCATTGTTGCATAACAAAACTGAAAAAGTCCACCACCCTGGGAAGACCTAAGTCACACAGGTTAATTTCTCTCCCCAAAATAACACTGTAATAGTAGAGCTGGTATTCAAACTCGGTCTAACTCCAACACCTAAGCCCTGGGTTTCTTTAAACCAACATGCTAAGCTCTTAAGATCAGCACTAGTGTAATTCAGGAGGATAAGCAAAAAATTTAAAGACAGACAAACTGAGTTTAAGTTTTGAATTAGGCACTTAGTAGTCAAATATTGGGTAAGTCACTTAGCCAGAGTATTTATGGGGCTCAAATAAGATGACATGAAAGCACTTTGTAACCCATAAATCACCTAGCAAAAGTCTTTGGTCATGAAAGATAAGCTAATAAATATTTGTTCAATGAGTAATCTAAGGTATATACATGCTGGCAGCCCATCTCAAAAAGGCATTGAAACAAAGCAAAGCATAGTACCCAAAATAAAGGCAGCGAAGAATTTGAGAAGTAAGCTCATCTGACATGCTTGGGCACTGTCCAGTACAAACTGAGTTACAAACATGACAGAAATACAAAGGAAGAAAAAGCAAAGATAAAAAAAATCAGAGAATATAAAAATAGACAAGAACA